>NC_133141.1:15577604-15892604 GCF_048418815.1 Hemitrygon akajei
CCCTGCCCATAATTCCAGAGAACTGAGCTCACCAGTTTTTTCATTAACAACCAGAGGATTCAATATCAACAAAACAACCTTAATTACATGACACCTTTAAGTTAGTGAAACATCCCGAGGCTCTTACCAGCAGCCTTGGCAAAGTAAAGAATGACACTGAGGCACATAGGAAGATATCAGGATGTGTGGCAAATGCTCATTTACAGTGATCGATTTTAAGTAGGAGAAAGTATGAGAGAGTTGGAGAGGTTTAGGGAGGGAATTCCAGGGCTCAGGTAGGGCCCAGGCAAATCATGGCATAGCCGCCAGTGGTGGAGTGATTAAAACTAGAGATGTTAAAAGAAACAGAATTAGGAAAGTGCAGAGATGAAAGGCAGTTTGAACCAGAGATATGAGGAGTAAGGCCCTGGAGGGAATTGATTATCAAGATGAAAATGTTACCCTTGAGTCATGACCAGGACCAGAATGGATCAGCAAGTGTGGGGTGACAGCTGAATAGGACATTGGACACAGCATTTTAGTCAAGTGACTGTTTTGGAAAGGTGGGAAGTCAGCCAGGAGTGTGTTAGCAATAGTCTGTTTTAGAGGTAACAGAAATTAATTGGAGAACACCCAGGGTGGAGATTTAAAGGGGCTTTGTCTCAGTGATTGTGTGAAATGAAGCCAAGCCAGGTGGAGAGAGTCAGACAAACACTGGAACTGAAAGAGCTCTCTGTCTGGATTTGCTTTCCATCTTATTAATGTTCTGTAGATGGATGTACAGATGTAGGCTTCTATAAACGGAGACTACAGTTTATACTGTCAATCTTCTTAACAGCTATTGAATTAGAATCAATGACCAAACAGCCAAATGCAAGAAATCTATTTGAGGTGCAGCAAGCTTGGGTCACTGGTTTTAGGAGCAAACCCACAGTGAGGCTGACTGCTTCCACACTTAATGGAAGCAAAGTCCATCATTGTTCCAGCTCTGAATCCAGAGTTACCTGTGGATCAAAAGCAACAAAAGTCTCACTCTGCTGACTCTAAGGGGCTTAATGGAAAGAAGTTGGAGCAGTGCCAATTTCTTCCAGCATGCAAAGTTGTGCAGAATTCATAAAATCATTCACTTCACTCACAGGACACAATCTGCATTGCTCTGAGCAATGCAGAGTTTTGCCCCAGGTTCAAGTTCAGGTTTGTTTTTGGAAGAATGTGTAGGGAGATTTAATCTGCACCTGATCCACCTAGCATCAAACTGCAAGACAAAAACTCTGAAGTATTGATGGTATTTTCATTGTGCCTGGGCTGTGTGTGTCACACTACACGTGCTCAGATGTGATGCTTTATTCTGGCTGTCAATACCTGCTGTATTAGCATCAACAGCTATTTACCTTTACTGCTTCCTCAGTTGTCTCCTGTGAGCCTCAAAGTTGTGGAGCTGATCTTCTCTTACAACTTCTTTTCGTTCTGCTACATACACCTTTTGAAATGCCAAGTATGATGTCACTGAATCACTATTTCATTCAACCTTGCCTGGACCTGAGCCCAGGTTTGCATGGTGAGCAAATGTTCTCGGCCTTGGGCTGCACTCTGAACTTAAGACTGTGCTTTATTCAGAGGGTCTATGCCTGGGCCTTTCACCTTGGCTTCCCCATTTTAAACTGCACAAAGCTTTGGCTTCTAAGCCTCCAGTTTGTATTAGGAGAGGATTGATGTAAATTGGAGCAAGTCTCAAAAGTGGTGTGTGACAACAGCATAGAAATTGAATTATGGAGCTATCAGTATAAAATGTGCAGAACAAATTAGCTGCTGAGCCAGTTCACATCCTGTATTTGTTTCAAATGACTTCAACCTTTGAGCTTTATTGTGTTTTGCAGGTAATGACCATCTGTGTGCCTCCAGCCCCGCGCAGCCTTGAACTTGTAAGTACCCTGGCACACTGTGCCACCAAAAATGATGGGTGTGTGACCTGTTTAGCTACACTAATGCTTTTGCCAAGCTTTACCTTTGTCCATAGATTCCTGCTCTCATTGATTCAACTTTGTGTCAGTTTAGGACATCAGGATGTCATTGTCAGTGCTTGTTCCATTACCTGCCATTGGAGGGCCTTCTTGCCTGTCCATCTTGGAAACGTGAAATCTTCCATCTTCCTGACGCATTGCTCAAAGTATTTACATAAAATACCAGGGCATATAATCTAGGTGATAGTGACAGCAAGGAGACATTGCTATAGTCTCAGAAAGTGCTAGGTGCCTGACTTGATGAGTATTTTCACAGTTTTTGATTTTTATTTCAGACTCCCAGTATTTGCAGTTTTTAATTTCCAGTCACCATAATCTTCCTTATTCTCCTGGTCCACCTTTGTTTCTCTCTTTTGCTTATTGTGTTTTCAATGCAGTGAAGAAGGAGTGCAGCTTTTGGAGGTGATATTTTATCCCATGAGACATTAAACGGAAGCCCTACCTACTCCCTCAGGAGAATGTGAGAGACCCTGTACCACTATTGGGAACAGAGGCAGAGGAGTTTTCCCTGTTGTCTTGCCTAATATTTATTCCAGAGCCTAAATTGCAGTACCCATTCACAGGATGTCCATGGCCACACTTGCCTCTGCAGAGATGGGACAACAAGTATCCTGCCAACCCTGCTGCCTTGGTCATTCTACGAGGTTCAGTGCTCTAAATTAGAGGGCAGAAATTGAGGCCTCATCCACAGACCACCATGATGGCCTTCTGATGTTTTCTTTAACAGTTCCTAAATGTCTCATGATTAGAGATAATTAGGTACAGATGAAGAACATTTAAATAATTCAAAAGAAATTCTTAAATAAGTAATTTCATTTCAAAACAATATTCAATCTACTGTATGTAAATAAATTAATATTTTTTAAAGTGGGGGAAAAAATGCCGGCTGGTGGTGTAGTGGTATCTGCACCGGACTTTGAGGCAGGTGGTTCCCGGTTTGAATCTGGTCAGCTCCTTGCACACTTTCTATCCGTGCTGGGTTGAGCATCGTGCTAGCAATTTGGCCTCGTAAACAACAGACAAGTGCTAAAGAAACAGCAAGTTTGCTGCCCAATGTGTCATAAGGCATGGAGAGGAACGACAGAGTGAAAAATAAGCCACTTACCCTTGCAGTGTGGTTCAGTAACCCCTTTGTGTGATTTGGTCTTCAAGTTGCTGACACTAGCTGTAGTTTTACTGTGGGACCATCAGCACAATTTACCCCATATCTGACCATTGAATTGAATTGACTTTATCTCTTACATCCTTCACATGCATGAGGAGTAAAAATCTTTACATTACGTCTCCGTCTAAATGTGCAATGTGCAATATGCAATCATAGTAATTTATAATAAATAGAACAGTCAATGTAATATAGAGTACACTGAAATCAGCGTGAGTTCATCAGTCTGATGGCCTGGTGGAAGAAGCTGTTCCGGAGCCTGTTGGTCCTGGCTTTTATGCTGCAGTACCGCTTCCCGGATGATAGCAGCTGGAATAGATTGCGGTTGGGGTGACCTTGTAAATGTCCTGAATAGTGGGAAGTTCACAACTACAGATGTGCTGGGCTGTCCGCACCACTCTCTGCAGAGTCCTGGGATTCAGGGAGGTACAGTTCCCATACCAGACAGTAATGCAACCAGTCAGGATGCTCTCAATTGTGCTCCTGTAGAAAGTCCTTAGGATTTGGGAGCCCATACCAAACTTCCTCAACCGTCTGAGGTGAAAGAGGTGCTGTTGTGCTTTTTTCTCCACACAGCTGTTGTGTACAGACCACGTGAGATCCTCGGTGATGTGGATGCTGAGGAACTTAAAGCTGTTCACTCTCTCAACCCCAGATCCATTGATGTCAATAGAGGGGTTAGCCCATCTCCATTCCTCCTATAATCCACAAACAGCTCCTTTGTTTTTGCTGCATTGAGGGAGAGGTTGTTTTCTTGACACCACCGTGTCAGGGTGATGACTTCTTCCCTGCAGGCCACCTCGTTATTGTTTGAGATGAAGCTAATCAATGTAGCGTCATCGGCAAATTTAGTTAGCAGATTGGAGCTGTGGGTGGCGACACAGTCATGGGTATTGTGGTGAACTACATATACCTGTCTGGACTGCTCCTGTGGCTCCTCCCACAGACCCCTGTATAAAGGCGATTGAGGCCAGAGCCCGGCCTCATTCTCCAGGATGTAGTGTTGTTCATTCTTCCAGTCAATAAAAGCCGATACCTCGCTTCTTACGTCTCAGAGTGAGTTATTGATGGTGCATCAGGTAATCAGAGAGTAAAGGAGGAGACTCAGTATGCAACCCTGAGGGGCTCCTGTACTGCGAGTCAGAGGGTTAGAGGTGACTCTTACCACCTGCTGGCGATCTGACAGGAAGTCCAGGATCCAGCTGCACAAGGCAGGGTGACCTGGGTCACAATACTATAAAAAGAAAGAGTAACTCTGTTGGGTACAAGGTTGAGAAATTAATCTGCTTGGCCTACTTCATTCAATAGGACACAAAGCCAATCACTTAAGTACTGGTAAAGCAAGCAGTCTTAATTCTGTTGATTTTGTCTTTGTGATTGTGATTTCTTGTAATTTACTGATAAGAGCACTCTGTTCTGTCAGTACCTGTGGCGAGTTAAATTGGCAGCAGTTTGATCACACTACAGAGGTGTGGCAAAGGCACCATACTATTATCAAACTGAAGATCAGCATTTCAGGAAACCAACCAGGTTGTGCACATAAATTTATTTGATCAGGCAAATGCTAATTACATTGCAAACAGTGGCGAAGTATCCACAGGGTTTAACCGTTTAGTCATAAAGCAATTAAATGGCAGGCACCTGTATCCTTTTAATTATTTTCAAGAAGCAGCTCATTCTGTGTACATCACCATTATTTGTAATCAAAAGCTGCTGGTTTCAAATGCAATAGTAATGAAAGCGGCACAGCCTGACTATCTCTGTCATGTTGATGAGTGAGTAAATACTGTAAAATGAGCCCTTCTGCTGTGTCAGTATCCTGTCCTCTGCATTGACCAGTTTATGTAGTGCTTTCAGTTCAAAAGCTGTGAGACAGGTTTCAACACTGGCTGTGTGGCCCAGTTAACATTCCCCTCACCTGAACTAGTCGGTTCAAATTTTAACTTGCTCCTTTTGACTCATTATCGAATTTTAACTGGTGGACTGTAGGGAACTTCTTTAAAAAATGGATACCATGGGCTATGATCATCTCATTCAGTCCTAGCCATGGTGTTAACCCAGAGAAGCAATTTTGGATTCCCAACCTGGGCCTGGAAAGGTAAGCTATTTTTAATTTTAGTTTTGTTTCCTTGTGAGCCAGGAAGAGACTTGAGGTCTCTCCACTGCCACACCCCCACCCCACCCTCGCAATGCCCTACTGACACTGCCCTATCCTTCCACTTCTCCAACTCCGAACTACTTAGCTGACTGCCCAGTGTCGGTCTTCTGGGTGCCCTGATTACTTATTCCCACAGCCAGCCAGGAGCTTGTGTTTCTCTTTCAACTGGGGCCTTCAGTAGATGAACAGCAGGACTTCAAGGCTCTTGAATCCGAGTTGTACTACAGGTCTCTTGTTCTCCTTTGAGCCTTCCCGTATCACCTCCCACTGGCGTTAAAGGCTGGATTTACAGAACTGAAACTGGCACCCAGTGCAAGCTAGAAAACTAGGCCTCCATTCTCTGGAGTTTAGAAAATAAGAGATAATGCTATTGAAACTAACAAAATAATATTACAGGAATCTACTGGGCTGGATGATATTTCCCTTGGATAAGGAGTCTACAAACCAGGAGTCAAAAGTTTCAAAATAAAGGATGGGCAGTTTTTTATGACTAAATGGAAAAAAAATTCTTCACTCAGAAAGTGAATCTTTGAGATTCTCTTTTCCAGAAGAATGTAGACAATTGCTCATTAAGTATGTGTCATACACAGGTTGATGGATTTCTGAATTTAGGAAATGAAGGGATATGGGGATAAGACAGAGGTTGAGAATCAGCCATGATATCGTTGAGTGGTAGAGCAGTTCAGGAGGCTGAGTGGCTTACTTTTGCTTCTATTTCCATCTGTCTTCACATTGGAGATAATTATTCTGAGAATGATAAAACACAAATACAGTGGACTCCAGTTAATTGGGACATATTGTGACCAGTACATTTTGGCCCAATTAAGTGGCTGTCCGATCAGCCAAAATTTCATGGAAATAGTTGAAAAGGTATTAAAAAAGACAAACTAATTTTAACTGAGTAATAAATTTTGTATTTAAATGAAATACAAAACAAATTAGAACATTACCAATAAGACTACAGTACTATAAAACTGTGTATTAGTTCCTCATAGTTGTTGATGGAGGAATTCATCCAGTGTGCGCTTCCATTTTTTTTTCAATTGACTGTAAATGAACAAAATCAGTGCAGATAATGGATTGCCTTCATACAGTGCTTCTGACAATTACAACCTTTAAATCTTCATTTTAATTGTAACATTCAAGATGATTGTTAATACTTTCAAATTCTTTGTAATTCCTAACTTGTTGAAGTAGTAAAATTATTTCATTTTCACTCCCAGCCGTTTCTTGCATCTCTAAGCCTAAATGCTTGAACCACAGTGAGCAAAACAGTCCTGGGTTTTCTTGCTGCTTATTTCTCACCAACTATCAGTGACAACAAACACTGCAGTTTGAGCACAAACGCATGCAACCGATGCTATCCCTGAGCATGGTGTAGTGTCTAACAGCCATGCAAATGCACATGACTGACCATAGTTAGACCATAGTTAAGCAACAGTCTCCTGTCCCAATTAAGCAGCATTGTGTCCCGAATACGCTTGTAAATAAAGGGAGACCCAGCTATTTTCTTGATTTGTTTTTGTTTACGAGGTATACCAAATAAGTGGTTGCCCCGATTAATCAGTGGTCCAATTAACTAGAATCCACTGTATATATAAAACTAGAATACTGTCCCCCTGTTCTCCTATTTTTCCATTTACCTGTTCTTCTTGCCAGTCTTATACACTGTCCAGTGATGTATCTTGTTGGACCTTTTTTCCCTGATAGCTTCCAATATCAGTCATTCCAATTCTCCTTCCACTTTTGTTGCTCTGCACCCAATGGCCACTTTAGAGTCCAGATCACATTTTGCAGAATTGGTTTAATGGCTGGTTTGCCAGCCTGTGATAAACTGAGATAGGGAAGTTTGGTCAACCGATCTCTGAGTCAAGCATTGCACAAAATTTACTTCAGTTATTTGGTGATATGAGACAAGCTCCTTGGAGCAGACGAAGCTCAGCAGAGATCAGATAGAGTGTTTAAAGTCATTAAGAATTTAATTAGAAGAAGTATTTCCAGTGGCAGAAGGGCCAGTAATCAAGATACCAAAGGTTTAAGATAGTTGGCAAATCCAGAGAGACAACAAGGATGTTTTCTGTTTGTAAGTGTCTTAATGGGATCATAGAATCATTACAGCACAAAAGGAAGCCACTTGGCTCATTGAGTTAATGTCAGCTCCATGGAAAACAATACACTGAGTCGCATTTCCATGCTCTTTCCCCAGAAGTTCTTTTTTCCCCCGCATCTTTCCAATTAGTGTCATAGAGCAATACAACACAGAAACAGGCCTTTCAGCTCGCAGACTGACCTGACCATCAACCACCTATTCACACAAATCTGACTTTCATCTCATTTTATTCTCCCCACATGCCCATCAACTCCTGGATTCTACCCTTCACCTACATACAAGAGACAGTTTACAGCAGCCACCACTCTACTGACCTGCACATCTTTGGAATGTGGGAGGAAAGCAAACACCCAGCAGAAAACCACACAGCAAAAGGAAAAATGTGCAAACTCCACACAAACTGCACATGAGGTCAGGATCCAACCTGTGAGGCAGTTCTTCTAAAAGCTCTGCCACTGTTCTGTGCCAAATGACTCTTTCCAGTACCTGTAAGTGAGCTCCACATCACTATTGTAAAATAGTTTCCCCCACATTCCCCCCCCCCCCCCCCGTATCTATTGGCCAAAACTTTATTACTGTGTTCCCCAGTCCTTTAGCTCTATACCAATGGGAAGACCATTTGGAAGGCAGGCAAAAGCAGATTTAATAGAAACTTCCCATAAGAAATTGGATTATTATGGGAAAGGTAGTGAAGATAAAGTTACCAGGTTTACAGGGAAGGAGCAGACAAATGGGACCGATGGGCAAGCTCTTCTGATGAACTGGCACAACTATGATAATCCGTATTGGCATCTGTGGTGTATTATGCTCTGGTATACAGTATATAAATAGTTGCTCCAATAAACCTGTTGCCATTTCCAGCAACCCAGCAGATTCTGGACAAAGGCATCTAGAGGGTTAACTCAGCCACCTCATCTACCAGTGTTGGAGCACTGAATGTTGAACAAGCAGTGGGTTGCTACTCTAATCTCAGATCAAGCTGATAACTTCAGTAACTGTTGTTGGGCTCCCCAGGCCTTTTTGCCCTTATGAGTCAGAAAAATTCCATACCTCCCTGGTTTTTATTATGGTTGCTATGTACAGCTTGAGAGTTGTAATTGGGAAGGAAAGCATAAGATGGGAAAGCTCCATCCACCTTCAGTCAGCTGAGAATTTTGCCACCTTTGTCAGCACTACTCACCGAAAGCTTGCCGTCGAATTGGGCCCATGTGGCAAGGCATTTATACATGTCATGATTCTGAGGATATAAAGAGATAGAATCAAGAAGAGGTCATTATTTGCCTTAAACCTGCTTCACCTTTCAGTAAAATCCTCTCCCTCATATCTTTCCCATACAGTCCCTATATCTGAGGCTCCAGCACACTTTCCAGGAACTGTAAATCCAGAGGTGCATGTGGAAGATTTCAGAATAACCCGGCCAATTCTATATATCCACTGAGTGTATTCCCTGACACCTATCACTCAAGTGCTGTAGAACCAAGCAGTGTCCCTATTAATCTCCTTCCCTAAAAAAAACTTTCAGGACCCCTGATATACAAATACCATTTATATATACCAGACTGTCAATATAGTCTGTGCACACAAACATTTTAAACTTATTTGCTTAATGGAGAAGTTCTCTAGGTAGGCATAGCATAGTGGCTATGTCATTGAATTTGAATCCAAGGGTTTGAACTATAATATGAAGACCTGAGGTTCAAATCCCAGCACTGTGGTTATTTAATTGAATTAATTTAAATCTAAATTTTAAAAAAATGTTATTTGTAAGGGTAACTGTGGAATAACTGAGCTGTCAAATCTGATACCCCTTGCTGTGCTTATGCAAGCCATTCAGTTTGTGGATCAATTAGTGATGGATGGGTCTAGCTCATAACTCTCATTTCCCATGAATATAAATGAAATGAAAATGGGATATTCTAAAGCAATACTCTTGTATCCTGTGTTTTTTAAAAACCATATTCAGTCATAGCATATTAATGTTACTGACATTTGCCATCTATCTATTTGCCCCTGAATTAATGGTTTGTCGTTTTCCTGCACTGCACTCTTTCAGTAGCTTTTATACTTTTTTTCTGCATTGTTATTGTTTTACATGTATTACCTCAATGCACTGCGTAATGATCTGATCTGTATGGACAGTTTGCAAAACAAGCTTTTCACTGCATCTTGGTACATGTGACAATAATAAACTGATACCAATACCACTATCAATGTACATTTGGTGGGTCTGGAATCACAGAGAGACCAAAGCGGGTAAGTCCTCTGAAGAACTCTAGTGAACCAGGTAGATTTTATGATCATTCAGTTCCCAAGATAAGTTTTTACTTACTTTAAAAAAGAATGTTATTTTGCAAGGTTAACAAGAATTTAAGCTCTACTACTGCTGTGGTGAGATATAAATGTATATCTTTAGATCACTGCTGGTTACTAGACCAGTCATTTAACAACTACACTACTTAACCCATCAGTTGTGCTTTCTGGCAAGGGAATGGTTCACTAATGTCACTTCAACATAGTTGCTCCAGTGCGTTGGCCCAAAGCTCCCTAGTGGGACCCCCAGCATCAGCTTCAATTTGAGAGGTTTTCATTGGAGAACATTGCAAGATTCATAAATATTTGCCCTCTTTAAATGTTTAAATTTACTGCTGGGTCACATTCAGCACCAGAACTTTATAGAAAGGGTTGTTTTTAGACTGAGTAATAATAAAAACACCTGTGGTGCGCAAATAATTCTCCCAGGCAAAAGGCAGGAGGGCCCTACAAAATGTTTTTTTCTCTCTGTGTGAATCTTCCAGGATCTGTCCTCCACCTCTCATGGGCTGTGTCATTTCTGAGTACAGGAAACAGGACACTCCTGTCTTCTCTTCATTTTAGAAGAGAGTAAGAGTGTGAAGTGGTGGGGGTGTTTGGGTGGAGGGCGGGGTTGGGTTGGTGCAGGCTAGGTCAGGGAAGTGAGCAGACAACATTTCTGTCATGTTATCGGTCCTGGATGAATGCCCACAATCAACTCAATGTGGATTCCTGTAAGATAAGGGCTAGTTTTGTTGATGCGTCAGTAAATAGCTTTCCTGTTTCTGATTTCTCATAGCCAAGGAAGAGTACTGGAACAGTGAAGAATATAGAGCATTTGGTGAGTAAAATAAAGTGAGCGTGTCTATCTTTGTATGCATGTGTGTGTTTATATGTGTGCTTGTGAGTGTCTATCTTTTGTGTTTGTGTGTGTGTGTGTGTGTGTGTGTGTATGAAACACTGTGGCAATGACATGTGCCCACATGCTTCTGTGAAGTATCAAGTGCTGGAGGCTATTATCTTTACAAGTAAATAAGATTCCTTCACAGAATAAGTGTCCAAGGTTTCCCTGAATTCTCCTTAAATATATTTAAACTACATTTATGTAACGGGGATAGTACAGCAAAAACTATAGCCTCAACTATAACCTCAAAGGATTTTAGTTTTCTGAATTGTATTTTATTTTCTTTATCCCTTTTTCTCCTTTCTGTTAATATTTTGTTTCACTGGTTAGTGCTTTTACTGTCTGGTGCTGTTTGCTGTTTATTCCTTCCTGGTGATTTTGTTCATACCACTTCCATAGTTTAGATAATAGCTAATGTCTCTTTGCTGAAAAGTGAGAAGCATCAGTTTTTTAAGATGTGCCTTACAAGGGCTATCTTTCCTGCTTGTGGCACTTCGTAGTGTGCAACTGACCTTGTGTAAAACCCAGGACTGCACGGAAGGATCTGGCATTGCTCTGCCTTTTGCGATCATCTTTGCATCCTCACTCGCCACAAGTGTACCAGAGAATGAAGGGTGGCAAATGTTATTCATTTGTTCAAGAAGGGTAATAGGCATATCCTAGGAATGATAGACCAGTGAGTCTTACATCAGTGGTAGGCAAACTTACAGAGAGGATCCTTAGAAACAGGATTTATGAGTATTTGGAGAAGAATAGTCTGATTAGGGATCGTCTATATAACTTTGTGAGGGGTAGGTTGTGCCTCACGAGCCTGATAAATTTTTTGAGGAAGTGAAAAAATAAATTGATGAATATAGAGCAGTGATGTGGTGTATATGGATTTTATTGAGTTTTGATGAGGTTCCCCCAGGTAGCCTCACTCAGAAAGTCAGGGGTATGTGATCCAAGGAAACTTGGCTGTGTGGATTCAGAATTGGCTTGCCCACAGGACTCAGAGGGTGGTTGTAAATGGAGAATATTCTGCTTGCAGGTCCGTGACTAGTGGTGTTCTGCTCGGATCTGTTTTGGGAGCCCTGCTCTTTGTGATTTAGATGAGGAAGTGGAAGGGAGGGTTAATAAGTTCGCAGAGGACACTGAGGTTGATGGTGTTGTGGATAGTGTAGAAGGTTGTCATAGGTTACAACAGGACATTGATGGGATGCAGAGCTGGGCTGAGAAGTGGCAGATGGAGTTCAATCTGAAAAAGTGTGAAGTGATGCACTTTGAAAGGTTGAACTTGAAGGCAGAGTACATGGTGAATAGCAGGATTCTTAGCAGTCTGGAAGAACAGAGGGATCTTTGGGTTCATATCCATAGATCACTCAAAGTTGCAGTGCAAGTTGATAGGGTGGTTAAGAAGATATATGCTGTGATGGCCTTCATTAGTCGGGGTATTGAGTTCAAGAGCTGCGAAATAATATCGTAGCTCTAAAAGACTCTGGATAGAACACACTTAGAATATTGTGTTCAGTTCTGGTTCCTCATTATTAGGAAGCATGTGGAATCTTTAGAGAGGATACAGAGGAGATTTACCACGATGCTGCCTGAATTATTTTATGAAGAAAGGTTGAGCGAGGTAGAGCTTTCCTCAAAGGAGGATGAGAGCTGAATTAATAGAAGTGTATACGATGATAAGATGCATAGATCGAGTGAACAGCCAGCACCCTTTTCCCAGGGCGGCAATGGCTAATATGAGAGGGCATCTTTTTAAGGTGATTAGAGGAAAATATAGAGAGATGTCAGAGGTGTTTTTTTTTACATAGAGTGGTGGGTGTGAGGAACATGTTGCCAGGGGTCATTGTGGAGGCAGATACATACATTAGGTACTGTTCTGTGTACTATGTTTTGTCTTCTGAAGTGTGTAAAGTTTCTGGTGTGTTGGTCCAGAACACGTCTATAAACTCATGCCAGTGTCAGTGTTTCTGTCATGTAGAATATTTAATAAATAACTAATTTTCTGGCATGGGAAGCTCTGCATGTAGATCTGCTCTCTCCAGTGGAAGCAAAACATCCCATGGTACTATTTTGAATAGTTCTTCTTTGTGTCCTGGTCAATATTTATATCCCAATCATCATACCTAAAACAGGGAGGGTGTGAAGAAAAGATTTGATATGTTTTATAGTTTTATGAGAATGGTTATAGTCTGGAACTCACTGCCTGGAGAGTGCTGGGAACTGAGTGAATCAGGGATTTCAGAAGGTAATTGGGTAAGCACTGGAGGAAAAATAATCTGCAAGGCCATGGGGAAAGAGTGAAGGAATGAGACAAGGAAGAGCCAAATGCTGAACAAGGAAACACTTTTGACTCATGAGCTGAACAGCCTCTTCTTGTGTCAGAGCAATTCCAAAGTTCTCTGCAAGGACAATCATTATCTCATTGCTTCAGTAAGGTTGCCATGTACATATTGGCCAACACAAGAGTGGCTGGACTTCCAGCAGGACTCTATTGCCTGTAAGTGCTCCTTAGGATGTGCTGTAGTTATGATAGGTCTGTCTTTTCAGGAGGAACAAGGATAGAAATTCTGTAAGCATTCTCTTAGTCCAATTTTCCCACTCTTGGTCTTTGGTTCCTTTATTTACTGGTACGTTAATTGGCCACTGTAAAGTGTGTAGGTGATCTGTAGAACCTGAGGGTGGTTAACGAGCAGAGGTGAAGAATAAAAATGGAATTATGCAGGTCCGCATTCTATGATTCAATCTCTTGTTGAATCATGGAGAGATATGCTGTATCTCTTTATGATTCAATGAAAGTTATAGCTGTATACACTAGGAGAAAGGGATGAACTGCTGCTGTTGATTTTACACTCCTGGTCCCTCAACCTTGCATCCCTCTGCTCAAATCTCTATTCAAAAAAATGCTTACTTCTAATGAACTCACATAGCAAGTATTTGATTTGCTGTGAACTTTCCCTGGTTTAGCTGGAGACAGGCCCAAAACTGAAATGTGATACTCCCTTCACAAGAATGACTTTGCCAGTTCCCAGCCCACACAGTTGTGATAAACAATATTAAACATGAAGAGATCAAAAAAATGTTTTCAGTCTCATACAGTAGATGTTTTACCACATTCACTAGTTGAAATAAAGTTCTTTTCTCTGTGTAGGGGTCAACAAGATCTTTGAAAAGTCCCAATCAAAGGAGCACTCTGCCAAGGTAAGTCAGTCAATTTGTTGAAGTGTTCATTTTAAAAATAGATAATTGAAGGAGTGAAGGAATTTATGAAGTTTTGAGAAAGCATTAATGGTGCGTGATCTGAAACACAGCTTTCTCCCTGTTCAAGGTTGCCAAGAACTCAAGGCCTCAGGGTTACAAGGAGAATTAATACTCATCGACAGGAGCCAACATTGAAAGGCTCTTTATGAAAGCCAGGCTAATATAATAGACATTGCCACAGTGTTTTTCTATGCCTGGGATTTTCATGGTGCATTCTTAATTAAATTATAAGTCTCCAGTTCTTAAAAGTTTGGAATGTTCAAGATTCCGAAGTAAGATGATTGGATTTGCTCAGTTGTAGAGTCATAGAGAAATACACCACAGAAACAGGCCCTGAGGTCCTCTAGTCCATGCCAAAACCATTTAGACTGCCTATCTTAAACATTGACATCGAGCTCACATGCACCACTTCTGCTGGCAGCTTGCTTCACACTCTCACGACCCTCTGAGTGAAGAAGTTTCTCCTCATGTTCCCCTTAAACTTCTCACCTTTCACTCTTAAGCCAAAACCTCTGGTTGTAATCTGAACCAACCTCAGTGGAAAAAGCCTGCATTTACCCTATCATAATTTTGTATACCTCTATCAATTCTCCTCTCAATCTTCTACGTTCTAAATAATACAGTCCTAATGTATCCAATCTTTCCTTGTAACTCAGGTCCTCTAGACCCAGCAACATCCTTGTAAATTTTCTTTGTACTCTTTCAACCTTGTTTACATCTTTCCTGTAGGCAGGTGCCCAAAACTGCACACAATGCTCCAAATTAGACCTCACCAATGTCTTATACAATTTCAATATAACATCCCATCTCCTGTACTCATTTCATTGATTTATGAAGGCCAAAAGTGCCAAAAGCTTTCTTTATGACCCTATCTACCTGTGATGCCACTTTCAATTAATTATGGGTCTATTCCCAGATCCCTTTGTTCTACCACTCACCTCCATGCCCTACTGTTCACTGTGTAAGACTCACCCTGGTTGGTCCTACCAAATTGCAAAACCTTGCACTTGTCTGCATTAAATTCCATCTGTCATTTTTCAGCCCACTTTTCCAGCTGGTGCAAATCCTTCTGCAAGCCATGATAACCTTCCTCACTTCCCCACTACACTCCCAATCTTGGTGTCATCCGCAAATTTGCTGATCCAGATCATTGATATAGATGACAAACAACAAAGGACCCAGCATTGAACCCTACGGCACTCCACTAGTCACAGGCCTCCGGTCAGAGAGGCAATCATCTACTACCACTCTCTTCCTTGTCCCACAAAGCCAAAATCTAATCCCATTTACTACCTCATCCTGAATGCCGAGCAAATGAACCTGTTTGACCAGCCTCCCTTGTGGGAACTTGTCAAATGTCTTACTAAAGTCCATGCAGACAACATCCACTGCCTTGAATTCTTCCACTTTTCTGATAACTTCCTTGAAAAACTCTATAAGATTGGTTAGACACGAACTCCCATGCATGAAGCCATGCTGACTATCCTTAATCAGTTCATGTCTATCCAAATACTTGTATATCTGATCCCTTAGAATACCTTCCAATAACTTTCCCACAACTGATGTCAGACTCACCAGCCTATAATTTTCCTGGTTTATATTTAGAGCCTTTTTTAAACAGTGGAACAACACTGGCTATCCTCCAATCCTTTGGTACATCCCCTGTTGCTAAGGGTGATTTAAATATCTCTGATAGGGCCCTGGCAATTTCTGCACTTGCCTCTCAGTGGTATCAGTTGTGGCTGAATGGGTTGTGCTCTTGCCTCTGTAGCCCCAATGTCGTAGATTCAAGTGCCAATCCGGAGACTTGAGTACTTAAATCGTAACAGAACAACACCAAGGGAATGCTGTCTTTTGGATGAGACATTAAACTGAGGTCTGCCCTCTTAGGTAGATGTGAAAGATCCCATGGCACAATTTTGAAGAAGAATGGGGGAGATTGGCCAGGAGTATCCTTCCTGGCCAATATTCATTAATCAATTAACATTGACAGGTTTAGTAATCTGGTCATGGTCATATTTGTTGTCTGTGAGATCTTGTCATGTTTCCTGCAATGGTGCCTGTGCTTCAGTAGTACTTCATTTCTAGTGAGGTTTTTGGGGAATCCTGAAAGGCATCTGTAAAGTGCAAAAGAAATTCCCTGATCTGTGAGATGATTGGGGGGGTATGTGTGCTGTTTGGGGGGGGCATTGCAGGGAAAGATGTGGGTGCTTTGAAGGGAGAAGCTGTTTTTTGAGCAAAGCTCATGTTTGAGACCAATGTGTAAGAAAGAGTCTGGAGTATAGCCAGCACTGACAAGTTCTCTTCCAAGAACAGTATCAGGGATCTGTTGGATCCCATCTCCAGTGGGATCCCACCACCAAGCACATCTTTCTTCCCCCCCACTTTCTGCTTTCCACAGGGATCACCCCATACGCGACTCCCTTGTCCATTTGTCCGTCCCTACTGATCTCCCTCCTGGCATTTATCCTTGCAAATGGAACAAATGCTACACCTGCCCCTACACCTCCTCCCTCACTAACATTCATGGTCCTAAACAGTCCTTCCAGGTGAGGCGACACTTCACCTGTGAGTCTGTTGGGATCATCTACTATATCCAGTGCTCCCAGTGTGGCCTTGTGTATATTGGTGAGACCTGACGTGGATTGGGAGACCGCTTCGCTGAGCACCTACACACCATCCGCCAGCAAAAGTGGGTTCTCCCAGTGGCCACCCATTTCAATTCCACTTCCCATTACAATTCCAGCATATCAGTCCATGGCCACTACTGTCGTGATGAGGCCACACTCAGGTTCGAGAAGCAACTCCTTGTATTCCATCTAGGTAGCCCCCAACCTGATGGCATGAACATCGATTTCTCGAACTGCAATTAATGCCCCATTCCCATTTCCCTCTCTCACCTTATCTCCTTGCCTGCCCATCACCTCCCTCTGGTGCGCTTCCCCCTCTTCTTTCTTCCATGGCCTTCTGTCCTCTCCTATCAGATTCCCCCTTCTCCAGCCCCTGTATCTCTTTCACCAATCAACGTCCCAGTTCTTTACTTCACCTCTCCCCTCCCAGTTTCACCCTTCATCTTGTGTTTCTTCCTCCCCTCTCCCACCTTCTTACTCTGACTCATCTTTTTTTCTCCAGTCCAGATGAAGGGTCTCAGCCCAAAACATCTCTTTTACATAGATGCTGCCTGGCCTGCTGAGTTCCTTCAGCATTTTATGTGCGTTTCAGGGACCCTGTTGGGCTTTCATGACCTTATAGATTGGTTGGGGGTGGGGATTTGATCTTATAACCTCCAGGTTCCTGACCTGATGCAAGAACCACCATTCACTCCAGCATTTCTCACCCATTGCAAGTTTAGTGCCTGGTGCTGCTGAGATTGTAACCCTAACCTGCTGTCCTATATTTTCATCAGGAGTTTCAGTGTGGACCACGTCATGGAGAGGAACTATGATTTTGACCTGACGTACATCACAGAGCGAATTATTTCAGTTTTCTTCCCATCGGTGCTTGAGGAACAGCGATATCGTGGCAATCTGAAGGAAGTTGCTCACATGTTGAAGTCCAAGCATGGAGACAATTATTTGGTACGTATGGCATTACCAATACAGACTCCTCATGTAACCTGCAGAGGACCTCCAGATATCAGGAACATTGTGATCACACACAAGAATCACACTTTAGATTCAGTAGTGGCAAAGTAGAATTTAAAAGAAAATAAACTTTAATGTTTAAGTGTCCCGTTTCTATTTTCTGACAATGTTTTATTGCTTCGTCAGACTTTTCCTCTGACATAAGAAATTGGAGCAGGAGTAGGCTATAGATGACTAAAAATTTATCAACCTCTCTAATGAATAAACACAATCAAGCCCCTCCAATCTGCAGGGATAAAAAACTCTGGAGATTCACCATCCTCTGAGTGAATGGATTTCTTCTTACCTCTGTACTAAACAACCCACACTTTATTCTCAGACTGTTTCTAGATTCCTCATCGAGGGGTACCATCCTCCCTGCATCAAGTCTCTGAAGTGGAAGTGCATTAGGGTTAGAGTTCCTCTTTCTCAAGGGGTGGCATAGCATCTTTGAATATTTTTGGAGGTAAATGAATTCTACCTCTAGCAGGAGTAGGCTAAGTGGCCTACTTCTACAATGTTTTGTCCAGTTGACTTCAAAGTATGGTTCAGTAGCTATAGGGTTGGGATTGAAGACAATGAAGTGTAAAGAAAATGCCTTTGAAATCCTTTGTTTGTTTGGGGTCTGGCAGAGGTTTGGTTTTGCTGTTTGACAAAGCAGAACTATGACCACCAGCTTCCTCTTCCTTCATTCTTGTTGATGTTTGAAGCAGTTTATTTCTTTTGAAGATCAAGTGCCATTGGCTTCACCTTAACTTAAAGGTGAATTGTGAGATAGAGCTGGATTATCAGAGGTCAACATATATGGCAGCACATTCATTAACCACGTGCTGCTGGAGTGCTGATTTTAATTTAATTTGTGTACTGCTGCCCCACTGATGTGGGTGCCAATGGATGAAGTAAAATATCAGACCAGATTAGTCAAAGGTCTGCAATAATGATCTGGAGACATAGTTCAAGTCCCACAATTGGAGCTGGGGAATGTAGAGTCATAGTGTAATACAACACAGAAACAGGCCCTTCAACTCAACATGTCTATGTTGACCACCAAGTGCCTATTTACATTAATTCCATTGCATTCTCTGCATATTTCCAACTCTCTCCAGATTCTATGTACGAGTTACAACTTACAGTGGACAATTAACCTACCATCCTCAACATCTTTGGGAAATGGGAGGAAATCAGAACACACGGAGGAAACCCCTGCAATCACACGAGGAATGCATAAACTCCATATAGATAGCACCTGAAAACAGTATTGAACCTGGGTTACCGGTCGGTGTCACTGTGCTGCCCTTGTAATTTTAATTAATTTAATACTTTCTAGAATGAAATATATCAGTAACTGTGACCGTAAAACTGCTATATTGTAAAACCTCATCTGGTTCACTGGTGTCTTTATTGGAGAGGAAGTCTGCTGGCTTTATCTGGTCTGGCCTTTATGTGACTTAAGATGCACGGCAATGTAATTGATTCTCATCTGACTTCTGAAATGAAATCACAAGTCATCTGCTTCAAGTGGTAATTAGAAATGGACAATAAATATCAGCCCCACCAGTAATGCCCACATCCTAAATTTTAAAAAAGGAGTGGTTTTATTTTGGTTTATGTTGCAGTCCATGTTTATCATAGCAATGTATCTGAATCTTAATTTGGCTCTGTCACTATGGTAAGACTGTAAATATCACCCAGACATTGTTCAGCCAAGTTAAGTTGGCATTCGGACACTATCTGTAAATGGATCGGTTTGTCTGAAACTCTTCTTAAAAGATGGAGACCTAGTTAAAATAAACAGGGGACTCCTTTGTGTCAATATTTAGTGAAGAATTTTATTCAAACATACTGAAATATTAACCCACAATGCCCAGTCACAAAGCTATAACAGCATGTGCCCTGAATTAATTTGGAACGTTTTGGCCATTTTTTGTCAGAATCAGAATCATATTTATTAGCACTGACAAATGATGTGAGCTTTGTTGTTTTTCAGCAGCATAGACAACGAAGTTGGGAGAAAACATAGTGGGTAGAGGAGTTTGCGGGGAGGGGGTCAGTTGAAGAAGGCTGTAGCTCACAAGGAGTTTAACATGATGGATAAATATTCTGTTTCTACACTCGTGAATCTGTGATTTTCTTTCTGTTAAGAAATTCTTGGTTCAATTAATACAGGGGCAAGGTCAAAATCCCTATATGAAAAGTCCTTTACAGTAAAAGTCCTCATGCGCAGGAATGGTTTAAAATTGCTTCAAAAACCACTTGCATCTTTGCTCAAGGCGACACAAGAGTGTTCACTCCCATCTGGTATTGGTGGCTGGTACAGAGATTCTTGATTCTTAGGAGACCTGAAATGGTTACTCTCAGGAGCTTCTAATCTATCCTCTCCAACAAGTAGGTATTAGCATACAAATCCACTATGCTTCACCTGTTTAAAACTATTACATTTCTTTTATAGCTTTTCAATCTGTCCGAAAAGAGGCAAGACATCAGCAGACTCAATCCCAAGGTAAGTGGTCTGAATTTTCTTTTCCCTTCATTTTAGAATGGTTGACTCTTAAAAACCCTTTGAAATGAGCCATCAAATATCTTAACTTCGGAGGAGCAATTGGGGATGGGCAATAAATGTCAGCCTTGCCAGTGATGCCACCACCTGGGAAATGTGAAACAAATATTAACAAATATGTTTTGGCTCCTCAGGTTCAGGACTTTGGCTGGCCTGACCTTCATGCTCCTCCCCTGGACAAGATTTGTGCCATCTGCAAAGCCATGGAGATGTGGCTGAACTCTGACCCCCATCATGTTGTTGTCCTGCACTGCAAGGTGAGCAAGCAACGGTGCAGGCAATTTGATCAGCAAAACCCTCCCGTCATTCCCAGCAGACTGTTTTATGGATGTGTTTTGCAGGCCTGATGGAAGTGGCCTCAGTATAATTGTTGAAATGAGGAGTCCTATTTCTGTAAAGTTGCATGTAAATCTTCACCTTGGGATGGTTTTCAGAACTGAGAACTGGATGCCTTTATGACACTCCAGCTCATTAAAGCCTAGCTCTGGAAGACTTGTTTCAGGATTCCATGTCCTGCCTTTTTGAGTTTGCACTGTTTGCAGTATAATAAATGGTTGTGGTATTGTTCTTCTCCACTCATGTAGGCACTTCCATACTCTTACCTACCCACAGCCTTAGTCTGCAGGATAATGCAAATTTCATTATTCCTTATTTAGCATTTTCTATTAGATTTCTTATTTAGTATTTGGTGTATAACTGGAGTTTGAAAGAGGGTTGACTGCTTTATTTCTCACCTTGCCTGGGCTCTGCTGTGCAGAATTCCATGACTAGTGTTTGATCCTTGGACAAATATTCAATTTATCACTTCCTGCTTTCTCAACATTTATTTTTCCTCATTTCCATTGAAGTCATGGGCATTCATTGATGCAAGGCATCAGTGACCCTTCTAACTCAAACCCACCTATGAAGTAACCTTGCACAACTATTCAATCTCATCCTATGTCATACTAGAGCCTGACCTTATCTGGGTACGCCTGCTTCACCACAGCACATCACTTGTAAGTGTCAGTCACAGGTACCAGCTCTGCTTCTTCTTTTCACCTTGGGCCTTTGAATTTAATGAGAACCTGGCTTTTGCTAAACCAAAGTACAGGTACTGCTTTATCAGAAGTGAGTGAGTGACTCATTGGCTTACTGGGCGGTCCTTTGCCCCTGAACATTGGTTCAAGCAGCAGTGAAGAGGTATTACTAGTAGTACAAGCACTGGTCTACCACCCCAGCAGGTAATGATGGTGGGCCATGGTGCCACACACACTCTACACTGGTCCAGTGGATATCAGCCCTTCTCATGTTTGTGTCTCAACAGGGTAACAAAGGTCGAACAGGAGTTATAATTGCAGCATACATGCACTACAGCAAGATATCTGCAGGGTAAGTGCTATCAGCCTCAACTAAAACCTCATAGACTGATTGCACTGACCTCTTGAAACCCAGCAGAAAACCACACGCAGTTTTGGAATGTGAGAGTCTGGGCAGAACTTAATCTGACAGCAAAGATTTCTTTGCTGTTACTCAGGCCAGTTAGTGATGAGTGGGGAATCTTAATTGCCAGCTCTCATGCAGGAATGCTTCTTGCATTGAACGTACGTGCAGTAACCCCCTCTGTACTGCACTCAAGTGCTGGTTTGGATTATCTGCTGAAGTTTCTGGAGTTGTGTTCCAACCCACATTTTATCTCGAAGATTACTGTGTATAGTATTGCTGAACATATCTTTCTAAAATACAGGGCTGACCAGGCACTCAGTACACTAGCCATGAGGAAGTTCTGTGAGGACAAAGTTGCTCCAGCAATACAACCTTCACAAACCAGGTAAGGGGCTGTACCTTGCACCAAGATAACCCTGTATCTCTAAGGGTGGGGGTGGGCTTGAAGATTTTATGATTTCATAACCTTCATACATCAGGGCAACTGCAAAACTGCCCTGGTTAGATGTGTCAAAGCAGCATACTTAAACAGCAAATGAGAACTTCTTCAAGCAAGTTCTGCCACTAATAAAAATAAGGCTATTCTCTTCTGTCTACTGCTGGTGCCTCACTTTCACTGCATTCAATGCATTAAAAATTAGCAAGCATCTTTTCATTAGTGGAGGCATTTCAAGTTCTTTATGCAGCACAATTGTAGAGTTTATATGCATACTGTTAGTGTTCTTTTGAATAAATTTCAGTGTCTATTTTTATGACTTACCAGTGACAAGCATACTGAAGAAGTTCTGATTTGCTCTCTGCAGATTCTAGAATGAGAATCCTGACCTGGGCAATTTTGCATATCCCATGATTACTGTTCCCTTTAAGCTCCATGGGTGTGTGGCTGCACAGTGCGCACAGCCTTTGTTGCCACACAGTTGGAATTTTCTTTTATATAATATTAATATAATTTTGAAATTATGCAAATATAGTTTTGAAATATATGTTATAATTGTGAAATACCTTGTAATTAATTATGTATTAATGAATACAATCCATAAATACCCAAAATAAATGTACCACAACCTTTACTTTGAAACATTTTAGAGCTTCAGCATATTTACATTGTCAGTGTTACAAGTTACAACACTTAAAAATTGAGACACTAAACGCTGAATGGAAGTCAGTAACTCATTCTTAATAAACCGTCGACACCATCTGGTCAAAACATTTTACTTTTGCCATTGTGCCTGTCAGTATTTTGACTGCTTAACATTGTTTACTTTTGTTGTGAGTTGTGGTTTGTGTTTGACGTGCATAAAAAAAAACACATTTAAAGTGCCATGCAGTTTTCAGACCATGTAAATAATTTCCTGCTCAGTTCAGTGGTTGGTCCAAGCAGCTGTAAAAATAATAGAGAGAATGTTCCATGATGTAAAATCCAGAGAGGCTTTTAAATATATAATTTGTCATTGGTCTCATCAAATAGTCTCTTCTCTCACTACTTCTCTGTAACCCTCTGAGATCTCAGCACTCTTCCAATCTGGCTTCTTAATCTCTACGAGCTTCTATTGCTTAATCTGGAATCTGTGTCTGGGCCCTAATGCTGGAATCCCTTCCCTAAACATCACCTTGTTTTCCTACATTAAGACAACACACAAAACCATCTTTGAACATTTAGTCATTTGCTCCAATATGTCTCAATGTGATTTAGTGTCAGATAAAATTCCTGTGAAATCCCTTCAAACGTTTATTTTGTTAAAGGTGTCATATAAATCCAAGTACTGTTTCAGGTTCAAAAGGGAACAAAAGTTTGCTCTTGAAAAAGTGGGCTTGGTTGAGAAGGACACAAGGATCAGCCAGAGGTTCTGTCTTCCTTCACCAGTAAAACCCTTCTTACACATCCCCAATTCTGGAATGTGCATTTGTGAACTGTGGCAAAGACATTTTAACACATTGTTATGACCTAGAAGAAGGTCATCCAACTCCCAGCATAGCAATTTGATCTGTCCCATTCGCTCTCACCTTCCACTTGTATTGCCCTTATTCTCTCTGATGCCCACCAACTCCTTTTGATTACTTTGCCATTAACCAACATGAAAGGGCAATTCACAGTAGCCAATTAACCTACCAGCACATCTTTGGGCTGAGAGAAACCAGGAGCACTGGGCAAAACCCATACGGTCTAAGAGAACATACAAACTCCACACAGATTTGACTGACCAGCCCCTCCCCAACCCCAGGCTCTGCACAGGCACGTTGATGAGCTGCATTTTTCTCAGAGCTGAATCTTAGCTATTAGGAGAGAGAAAAGGAAGATCATAGCAAGCACGTCTCTGGGGACAGTTGGAACATACTGATTTTTTGACCAAAGAGAGGTCAAATAACAGGACATGGGAATTAAGCCAGAGAGCAAAATTGTTATTGCTACAACAGTGGCCAGAATCAGTGTAACCAATACAGAAGCCTGTTGTCCTCAAATTATCTGGGGTAGCATGTCTCTCAGTGCAGAAAAAGAGTTGAGAGTTTGGATACATGGGAGACAAACATTGCTGCAGGTGGAGCAAACTCTTCAGACTAGGCTCTCCCAGTGCAATTATAAGAGACAAATGGGAGCAATCGTAGATGCTTTTGGCCATTCCGCCCTGCCATCTTGTTGCCATAGTCACTTGCATTCTCCTGGGATGACTGTCAATCTAAACTTGAAATGCAGGCTAGTCACCACATTTCTCAGCAGCTGTTGGTGGCCAACTAGTCCTTGGTACTTTCCCCCACTCCCTTTCGGGCACAATCAATCCCAGCCTGTCAGAATAGAAGGGGTCCAGTTTGCTTCCACTCACCTCTTGTCCTTTTCGGGATTCAGTGCCAACAACAACAACCTACATTTATGTGCCACCTTTAAAATAGTAACGATGCTTCAACTTATTTTAAAATATGACGCTGAGCCACAGGGGGAGATATCAGGAAGGGTCACCAAATGCCTGATTACATCATCTTAAGGGAGGAGATAGAGGTGGAGAGGTTTAAGAAGGGCATTTCATAGATCCAGGCAGCTGAAAGCATGTACATTGTTGGTGGAATAATTCAATTCAGAGCAATGAACATTCTGCTGGAGGAACTCAGTGGGCCATGTAGCATCTATGAATGGGGAAAAAATATTGATGTATCAGGACCTGTGTGCATGATTTTGACCTGAAATGTGGTCATTTCCTTTCCTCGCACAGATTCTGCTTGACCCACTAAGTTTTTCCAGCAATTTGTTTGCTGCTCCAGATTCCAGCATCTGCAGTCTCTTGTGTCTCCTAGTTGAACTCAGAGTTTGTCAGCAGGCTAGAACTGTAAAAAGGGGATAGTTTTTGAAGAGTTATGGAGCAGAAATAGGGAGGGGTGAGACCATGGCAGGATTTGAAAATAAAGATGTGCATTTTAAAACCAAGGCATTAGCTGGAAGTCAGTAAACATAGAGTAGTGGCCAAATGGGATTCAGTGCAAGGATAGCAATGTTTTGAGTGACCTCTTCTTTATGGAGAATAGAATGAGGGAGGCTGGAGTGGGAAGTGAGGGTTCTGGCAGTAGATGACCTGGGATAGGAGGCTGAGTCGAGCATAGTATTCATGAACTATGCTTGATTAAAATAGGGGAAGCCTGGACCATGCTGTTACTTTCATGAGCAGTTTGAATGATCTCACCTTCTCCATTCCCTGACTCAATTATGTGAAGCGGGTTAGGAACCCTGCTGAAATAGTGCACAGAGACAAGTGAATGGCTTACTGTATGTCATCCTCTTTGACCACCACAAAATGGTGTCCAGGCTGAGGTTACAGTGAGTTTTCAGAGCTTTGACTTCACTGTTTCTTTCCTCCTGCAGATACATCTATTACTTCAGCGGCCTGTTGTCTGGAGCGATAAAAATGAACAGCATGCCCCTGTTCCTGCACCATGTCATCATCCCTGCTATACCCAGCTTTGAGCCCCATGGAGGTAACTGTGTTCAGACAACATGTTTGCAGATCCATTTTTACCCTCTTCCGTTATCTGCAGAACATACTTTATACAAGGCAAACACGAGGAAATCTGCAGATGCTGGAAATTCAAGCAACACACACAAAATGCTGGTGGAATGCAGCAGGCCAGGCAACATCTATAGGGAGAAGCGCTGTCGACGTTTTGGGCCGAGACCATTTGTCAGGACCTGAGGAAGGGTCTCGGCCCGAAACGTCAACAGCGCTTCTCCTTATAGATGCTGCCTGGCCTGCTGCGTTCCACCAGCATTTTGTGTGTGTTGCATACTGTATACAAGATCTTTTAAAAATTTTCCCCAGTTAGTGTCTGTTAACTGCCTTTCTGTAATGACTATTCAGTTCAAGTACCATTAATGATGACAATAAATAATAGGACTTGCCAATGATGCCCACATCCAGGGAACAAATGAATGAAAAAGCAAAGCATGGGCTATCATTACTATGTTTAAAAAATCTCTCAAGAAGATTACCAAAGTGTATTGAAGCTCCTCTTATGATAGCCAGCTCAAAGAAAATTATCCAGTTGCACTGAAACTAAAGAAAACTATGTTTGTTCATTTACTACTGGGAATACAGACAGGGTTGAGAAGATATCCTCAACTGTCGCCTGGCTCTGAACTTGTGTCTGGTATTGTTTGTCTGCATCACTGAGGTGAGGGGCTGGAAATGGGCTGAGCCCCAGCATGACTGAGTGACTGGTCTGAACTATGGGTCCCTTTTTGTAAAAAGTACAAATCTTCAGGATGTATGCATCACTGGCATCACCAACATTTGATGCCATTTCCTAATTATCTGTGAGAAGGAGGTGATGAGCCATCTTTAGAACCACTGCAGACCTTCTGGTGGAAGTACCTCCCCCAGTTTGGTAGGATTTAGACACAGCAATAGGAAGTGAATGGCAATGTATTACCAGGTCTGGATAACATGTGAATAGGGGTTGATGGTACACCCCTGTGCCTGCATTCCTTATTCTGTTAGGTGATAGACATTACTTATTGGGAGGCACAATTGGAGGAGCTGTGGAAAAGTCTTTTTCAAGTTGCTTGTTGATCCTCAAACCACCTATTAATGGAATGTGTAAGGATTGGACATGAAGCTGAACTTAGGGTACATGAATGGAGCAAAAGTTGGCATCCTCTGCTTCTCTATACTCATTCAGAACATTCACATTTATGCAACTGATAACATCTGATTATCAGTTGATTTCACTCGCCACAGGATTTTGCCAATCTGTAGATTAAGACCCTTTCCGTTTAATAGCTCTACACTAAACTAAATTACTTCCAGTCACAAGGCTGTATCTGCAGCAAGAGATTTTGGTTATCATAGAACATAGAACAGTACAGTACAATACAGGCCCTTTGGCCCACAATATTGTGCCGACTCTTTAATCTATAAGACCATAGACATAAGAGCAGAATTAGGCCATTTGGCTTATTGAGTCTGCTCCACCATTCAATCATGGCTGAACCTTTTTTCCTTCCTCAGCCCTGCTCCCCAGCCTTTTCCCCGTAACCTTTTGATGCTGTGGCCAATCAAGAACCTATCAAGCTCTGCCTTAAATACACCCAACGACCTGGCCTCCACTGCTGTCTGTGCTAACAAATTCCACAAATGCATCACCCTCTGGCTAAATAAATTTTTCCGCATGTCTGTTTTATATGGACGCCCCTCTATCCTGAGGTTGTGCCCTCTTGTCCTAGATTCCCCCACCATGGGAAGCATCCTTTCCATATCTACTCTGTCTAGGCCTTTCAACATTCGAAAGGTTTCAGTGAGATTCCCCACTCTTATCCTTCTAAATTCCAGTGATTACAGGCCTAGAGCCACCAAACGTTCCTCATATGATAAACTTTTATTCCTGGAATCATCCTTGTGACCAGAACTCTCTCCAATGCCAGCACATCTTTTCTTAGACAAAGAACCCAAAACTGTTCACAGTACTCAAGGTGAGGCCTCACCAGTGCCTTATAACACCTCAGCATCACATCCTTGCTCTTGTCTTCTAGACCTCTTGAAATGAATGCTAACATTGCATTTGCCTTCCTAACCATGAACTCTACCTGCAAGTTAACCTTCAAGGTGTTCTGCACAAGGACTCCCAAGTCCCTTTGTATCTCAGATTTTTGGATTTTCTCCCTGTTTAGATAGATAGATAGATAGATACTTTATTCATCCCCATGGGGAAATTCAACTTTTTTCCAATGTCCCATACACTTGTTGTAGCAAAACTAATTACATACAATACTTAACTCAGTAAAAAAATATGAGATGCATCTAAATCACTATCTCAAAAAGCATTAATAATAGCTTTTAAAAAGTTCTTAAGTCCTGGCGGTAGAATTGTAAAGCCTAATGGCATTGGGGAGTATTGACCTATTCATCCTGTCTGAGGAGCATTGCATCGATAGTAACCTGTCGCTGAAACTGCTTCTCTGTCTCTGGATGGTGCTATGTAGAGGATGTTCAGAGTTATCCATAATTGACCGTAGCCTACTCAGCGCCCTTCGCTCAGCTACCGATGTTAAACTCTCCAGTACTTTGCCCACGACAGAGCCCGCCTTCCTTACCAGCTTATTAAGACGTGAGGCGTCCCTCTTCTTAATGCTTCCTCCCCAACACGCCACCACAAAGAAGAGGGCGCTCTCCACAACTGACCTATAGAACATCTTCAGCATCTCACTACAGACATTGAATGACGCCAACCTTCTTAGGAAGTACAGTCGACTCTGTGCGTTCCTGCACAAGGCATCTGTGTTGGCAGTCCAGTCTACACACTTATTTCTTCTATCAAAGTGCATGGCCATGTGTTTTCCAACATTTGTATTTCATTTGCCACTTTCTTGCCCATTCTCCTAATCTGTCTAAGTCCTTCTGCAGCATACCTGTTTCCTCAACACTACCTGCCCCTCCACCAATCTTCGTATCATCTGCAAATTTGGCAACAAGGCCATCTATTCCATCATCTAAATCATTGATATACAGCATAAAAAGAAGTGGTCCAAAAACCGACCCCTGCGGAACACCACTAGTCACTGGCAGCCAACCAGGTAAGTCTTTGGTTGTCCACTCTATCTATACCTCTGTCAAGTCATCTCTCAATCTCCTTCTCTCCAAATCTTTCTCAACCTTTCCTCATAAGACATGCTCTCTAATCCAGGCAGCATTGTGATAAATCTCCTATGCACCCTTCCTAAAGCTTCCACATGCTTACTATAATAATCTGACCAGAATTGAACACAATACTCCAAGTGTGGTCAAAGCAGAGTTTTACAGAGCTGCATTGTTACTTTGTGGCTCTTGAACTCAATCTGCCAACTAATGAAGGCCAACACAGCATGTGCCTTCTTAACCATCCTATCAACTTGCACTGCAATTTTGAGGAATCTATGGATGTGCACTCGAGATCCTGCTCTTCCTCCACACTGTCAAAAATCTTGCCATTAATCCTGTATTCTGACTTCAAGTTCGGCTATTATCCTCTGACATCTGTGGGCAAGCCAATTCTGAATCCACTCAGCCAAGTTTCCCTGAATCTCTTGCCTCCTGACTTTCTGAATGAGCCTAGCAAGGGGAACCTCATCAAATTCCTCATTGAAATCCATATACACCACATCCACTGCTCTACCTTCATCAATGTGCTTTTTGTCAGATCCTCAAAGAATTCAATCGGGCTCATGAGGCATGATCCAACCCTCACAAAGCCATGCTGACTATCCCTAATCAGACTATGCTTCTTCAAATGTTTGTAAATCCTGTCTCTAAGGATCCTCTCCAATAGTTTTCCCACCACTGATGTAAGACTCACTGGTCTATAGTTGCCAGGATTATCCCTATTCCCCTTTTTGAACGAAGGGATAACATTTGCCACCCTCCAATCATCTGACACTGCTCCTGTGGCCAGTGAGGATGCAAAAATCATCGCCAAATCTTAAATTAAAGCACCAGATTTATTTGCTTTGATAGGAAGAAAAGCAGTTCATAGAGTGAACAAAGCTTCTTGTTAATAGCTTCTTTTTGAATAGTTCTGTACTGAGTGGGAGGGTTGAGGGCAATAACCTGAGGGGTACTTACAGCAGGGAAGCTGGCCCAACACATCTATGTTGTACTTGAGCTTCCTCCTACACTGCTTTGTGCAACTCAGCCACTTTATCCTCCCATTTCTATCTCTTGTGCTAATTTGGCTTCTAAGTGAATCTGTCAGTCATCTCAGTTACCCTGTATGGTAGTGGATACAAGATTCTAGTCATCCTCTATTTCGGGCTGACACTTCCAGTGCAGTACTAATGGAAGGCTGCAGTGTTGGAATAAGATAATAAACCGAGGCCCCATCTGCTGTCTCAGTTGGATGCAGAAGATTCTACAACCCAGGCTCTCAGAAGAAAGGGAGAGTGCCTTCCATTGTCTAGATGATCCTTAACCCCCCCCCCATAATAAAAGTTTTTTCCAAAAATATTATATTTTCCTTACTACATTGAAATTTGTGGAATCTTGCTGTTCAGAAATTTGCTGTCATGATTCCTACAGTACAACAGTGAATGCATTTCAAACTAATTTTTGCTGAATGTAAATCATCTTGAAATGTCCTGGTGGGGATATTAAAGGTGCTAAAGAAATGCAATCTTTTTCTCTTCCCTGTTGATTCCATGTTTGTGCTTTGTTCGGTCCTATCCCTGTATATTCTGCTTGCATCCTTTTGTTTATCTTGGAAGCAAGTTTTTTAAAAGAAAATATCACATGTTTCTTCCCACTCAAAACTGGCTTCAACCAATGTGGCCAGGTTGGCCTTTAATGTGAAAATACCACCTGTAAAGTTAGTGCCCGCTCATCTTGGCACCGGCTGAGTATCATACACCCACTTTGAATGTTCTGGCCAGTCTCATCAATCACAGAATTAGCAGCACATGAATTGCCTGAGGTAAAATGAGATTGTTGCTGGTCTGAAGATTCCTCACCCATAATGAATAACCAAGCTACACTGCAGCTTCAAACCCCATCATTAGCTGTGTTATTTGTACAGTCGGCCCTCTTTATCCGCGGGTTCCGCATGCGTGGATTCAACCAACCACGGATCGGGAAAACCCAGAAGTTTTCTCTCCAGCATTCGTTGTTTGAGCATGTACAGACTATTTTTTCTTGTCATTATTCCCTAAACTATACAGTATAACAACTAATTTACATAGCATTTATATTGTATTAGGTATTGTAAATAATTTAGAGATGATTTAAAAGTACAGGCAGTCCCCGGGTTATGAATGAGTTCCATTCCTGAGTCCGTCTTTAAGTCGGATTTGAGGTCAGAACAGGTACATATGGTATTATTTAGCGTCAGTTAGTCAAACGTTTGTCTTTAAGATATATAGTATATATTTTACCTTTCTATGCATATAAAACACTTAAGAAACATATGTATTTCAATAACTAAACCACTGCGTTGCTTAGTAATAATTGTAGCTTTCATCGGGGCAGGGCCTTTCACATGCTCCATTAAAATTGTTCCGATCATTGACCGACTGTAACCTAACGCTTTTCCAATGACCAATGACGTTTCACCTCTTTCCAACGCTTTATTACTTCCACTTTATTTTCAATCGTGATCGTGATTATTTTCGTGAACAGAAACACTGCGGATTCAGAGCTGCGCTGGGTCCTAAAGTCCACTGCACTGAGACAGGTTAAATAAGGTCCGGGGTTCCACTGGGTCCTAAAGACCACCGCACTGAGATAGGTTAAATAGGGGACTTGAGCATCCGCGTTTTTTGGTATCCATGGGGGTGTCCTGGAACCAATCCCCCGCGAATAAGGAGGGCCGACTACTAGCAAAGCACTGAAAGTCAGGTAAATCCAAGGTGCAGCTTATGGAAAACAAATGTTGGCAGGGTCTGTCATCAGGGCTTGCTAAAGTCTGAGAATAGTTATAACAAAAACTGCTCTTGATGCTATCTGTTTCCTATCCTGGATGGCACAGTTAGTAAGAGTGATTGGGCAGAGGAGGTGCTCAGCTCCATTATACATTTTATGTTGTGAACAGGGATGGCAATGGGCTCTCTCCTGTCTGCCTGCTCTGCAGGACACCTTGTTGCCAGCATAGGAAGAGGCCTTAAGCTGCTCTGTGTGTGGTGTTGTTGCCTGTACATGAGACCCTGAGATACGGAGCAAGCCACTCCCTTGTATCAATCAAGCTGGAAAAAAACTGAAGGCCTCTTGTGAGTTAGGAAAAAATCGTAATTCATCTCAGCCTCTCAGCAATAACAAAAACAAGCTGGAACTCTGCCACCATTCATTTCCCCAAAGAGCCAAGCAGAATGCAGAATGTTCCTTCAGGGCAGAGCAGGGCTCTAGGGGAGGGGTACCACATGGCAAAGAATGGCAATGGGCATTGGCATCAAACTAGAAGAAGACCAAGCATTCAGCCCCCTAAAGGCAGATGTCAAGGCCAATCAAATGGCAGAGCAGTCAATTCCCATGACATTAGTTAGCAAAGATGCCTTGGCCAATGAGACAGCAGAGCAATTAGATGGACAACTTAAAAGTAAAATATTAGCAGTGTTATGTTGTACTGAGTTAATTGTGGATGCCGTGTAATTTGTGGAAATATGTTTAGAGACATCCAAACCTTTAGAGCACTGCAAGAATGCTCCTAATATGGCAACAACTGAGACATTGCAGGCTACAATGACTGATTGTTCTGTATTATCAGACACTTATAGTAATGTCATATGGAGTTATATCAAATCCTTTGATAACTATTAGCTGCTCCTTGAGTGTATCACATAGCACCACAATCATCTAGCTCCCCATATCTTGTCAAGGAATTTAAACAGCTTTCACAGATTAGTATTGATTGGTGACCACTTGTACAGTGCCACTCTCGTTTACGTGGGAATATAGGAAGTTACTCAACCTCTAGACCTTCTGCAGCACTGAATCTTCCAGATATTTGCACTGTGTTTACTCAGCTCACAAGAACTGCTTAAAGTCTCATAACCTCTTGAACCTTGGAATATTCTTTTATATTTTCCATTCGCAGGCAGAAAAGCATGCAGTGGGGTTAAGCTTGCTGTTCTCTGAAACAAAGCCTCCATTTTTCTGTTGATTCCACTCTACCTTCATACACTTCCATCTGCTGCTTTCCTTCTATTCAACTCCTCTGCGCCCAGCAGTGGGATGTAAACGTGGGGTAGATAGTGAACAGTGCATTGTTAATCATTTTCCATTTCCTGAGTTGGTTTCCTTGTGTCTCTTTAAGGTCAGCTAACAGCCTCACCTCTCTTACTTTTGACAGTTCCACCCATCTACCCTATTGTGGCTACTCTTGTTTTGAAATGGATCAGTATATGGAAACACACAACAGCAGGATCAGTTTTAGGTTGCTCCAACAATGAACCATTAAAGATTGGCTGGGTGACTTATTTCTGTCCTATTAGCTTCTATGCTTTTATGATAACCTTTGCTTTTGCAAAAAGCCCACACTTTGCCTCCAAGTTCCCACTTTCCTCTCACTCTAGACACTTTTTCCCCCCAATAGCTCAACTTTTCAGCACACTTAGATCATTAGATCTTGCTTGTGTATTTCCCAAAATGTTTTCTTGTACTTTATGACAGCATCTACCAAAACACAGTGGATAATTGTAAATCCTTCTCACTTCCAGTGCCCCTCCCCCTCAAACCCCTCCTCTCCCCGTCTCCACACCCCCGTCTCTCCCCATCTTCCCCTACCCCACCCCCTCATCTTCCCTCCTCTCTTCCCCTCCCCCTCACCCCACTCCCCTCTCTCTCACATAGCTTTCTTCCTGTTTTGTCCTTTCTCTTTTACTTGCTTCTCTTTTTCTTTCCCTCACTCTCTTTTACCTTTTTACCTGCTCTCTGTCTTTCTCTCTTTACTTGCCTTCCTCTGACTCACTGGGTTGCTTGGTGTTACTCTTAGCTTTCTTTTACTGTCTCTCTGATGCTTCAAATACATCATCCTACATATTACAACAGCAATTTAGATTTGCACAGTATATTTAGTAGTGTACAGTGTCCCAAGGTGCTTCACAGTACAGTCAAACAATAATTGATTCTAAGCCACAGAAGAAGTTATTAGGGAGGTGATCAGATGTTTGGCCAAAGAGATGGAGAGAGGGGAGATTTAGTGAGAGAATTCCAGAGTTCAGGCCATTGTCTCCCACACCATCACCAACCTTATCAGCTCTGGGGATCTCTCATCCACTGCCACCAACCTCATAGTTCCCACACCCCGCACTTCCCGTTTCTACTTCCTACTCAAGATCCACAAACCTGCCTGTCCAGGTAGACCCATTGTCTCAGCTTGCTCCTGCCCCACCGAACTCATTTCTGCATACCTTAACACTGTTTTATCCCCCCTTTTTCAATCCCTTCCCACCTATGTTCGTGACACTTCTCATACTCTGGATTTTTTCAATGATTTTAATTTCCCTGGCCCCCACCGCCTTATTTTCACCATGGATGTCCGGTCCCTATATGCCCCCATCCCCCACCAGGAAGGTCTCAAAACTCTCCGCTTCTTTTTGGATTCCAGACCTAACTAATTCCCCTCTACCACCACTCTCCTCCATCTAGCAGAATTAGTCCTTACTTTTAATAATTTCTCCTTTGGCTCCTTCCACTTCCTCCAAACCAAAGTGTAGCCATAGGCACCCATATGGGTCCCAGTTATGCCTGCCTTTTTGTTGGCTTTGTGGAGCAGTCCATGTTCCAAGCCTTTACAGGTATCCGTCCCCCTCTTTTCCTTCGCTACATCGACGACTGCATTGGCGCTGCCTCCTGCACGCATGCTGAGCTCGTTGACTTCATTAACTTTGCCTCCAACTTTCACCCTGCCCTCAAATTTGCTTGGTCCATTTCCAACACCTCCCTCCCCTTTCTTAATCTTTCTGTCTCCATCTCTGGAGACAGCTTATCTATTGATATCTACTATAAGCCTACAGACTCTCACAGCTACCTAGACTATTCCTCTTCCCACCCTGTCTCTTGCAAAAATGCCATCCCCTTCTCACAATTCCTCCGTCTCTGCCGCATGTGCTCTCAGGATGAGGCTTCTCATTCCAGGACGAAGGAGATGTCTTCCTTTTTTAAACAAATGGGCTTCCCTTCCTCCACCATCCACTCTGCTCTCAAACGCATCTCTCCCATTTCACGCACATCTGCTCTCACCCCATCCACCCACCACCCCCCTCGGGATAGGGGGGTCCTCACCTACCACCCCACCAGCCTCCAGGTCCAATGTATAATTCTCCGTAACTTCCGCCACCTCCAACGGGATCCCACTACCAAGCACATCTTTCCCTCCCCCCCCCCCTGCTTTCCACAGGGATCGCTCCCTACACAACTCCCTTGTCCATTCGTCCCCCCCATCCCTTCCCACCGATCTCCCTCCTGGCACTTGTAAGCGGAGCAAGTGCTACACCTGCCCTTTCACTTCCTCCCTCACCACCATTCAGGGCCCCAGACAGTCCTTCCAGGTGAGGCGACACTTCACCTGTGAGAAGGCTGGTGTGGTATACTGCGTCCGGTGCTCCTGGTGCGGCCTTTTATATATTGGTGAGACCTGATGCAGACTGGGAGACCGTTTCGCTGAACACCTACACTCTGTCCGCCAGAGAAAGCAGGATCTCCCAGTGGCCACACATTTTAATTCCACATCCCATTCCCATTCTGATATGTCTATCCATGGCCTCCTCTACTGTCAAGATGAAGCCACACTCAGGTTGGAGGAACAACACCTTGTAGTCCGTCTGGGTAGCCTCCAACCTGATGGCATGAACATTGATTTCTCTCACTTCCGTTAATGCCCCACCCCTTACTCATTTATTTGTTTGTTTGTTTGTTTATTTATTTATTTCCTTCCTTTTTTTTTTCTCTTTTCTCTCTCTGCCCCTCTCACAATCACTCTTTGCCTGTTCTCCATCTCCCTCTGGTGCCCCCTCCCCCTTTCTCCCTAAGCCTCCTGTCCCATGATTCTTCCCCTTCTCCAGCCTTGTATCCCTTTTGCCAATCAACTTCCCAGCTCTTAGCTTCATCCCTCCCCCTCCTGTCTTCTATCATTTCAGGTCTCTCCCTCCCCCCCCACTTTCAAATCTCTTACTATCTCTTCTTTCGGTTAGTCCTGACGAAGGGTCTCGACCTGAAACGTCGACAGTGCTTCTCCTTATAGATGCTGCCTGGCCTGCTGCGTTCCACCAGCATTTCGTATGTGTTCCAGAGTTTAGGGCTCAGATAGACAAAGGCACATTAATAGTGGGATGATAAAAAGATATTTTGATTTGCATCTGCACAGTTGAACTTAGCGGCTTTGTTACTGTGTATTTAAACGTTTTAAGACATTTACAGAACACCGTGTTTTATATCCTCCAATCATAAGTGCATGACTCCTCCCCTCCTTCAGAGTTCCTTTGCCCCTGTGCCATCAGTACTAAACCATTCCTTCTTGGTTTGCTTCTTACTCCTATTGTTGGAGCTTCCCTCAGGACTCTCAGCTTAAGTTAAAGGAGAACCTCTGCACACTTCCAATGAAAGCCCTGATGCCTAGAACAAAGACAATGCCCCACTCTTTACAAGAAATTCAGTACCCACTTCACAGGAAGCATGCGATTGCATTGAAATGGGTGCAGGTGAGATTTATAAGGACATTGCCAAGCATTGAAAAGTTTTAACTATGAGGAAAGATTGTGTTAATTAGGACTGAGGGGAATCTTTATTGAGGGATATACAATTATTAGGGAACAAAGTAGAGTAAATACAAGGAATGTTTTCCTTTAATAGAGAGTTAAAAATCAAAGGAGCATAGATTTAAAGTAATAGAAAGATGAATTAGAAGGAAAATGAGCATTACTTTCAGGGTTGGAGCTCACTGCCTGCAAGACTCAGAGAGGTAGAAACCCCTGATACATTTAATCAGTACTGGGATGGGAGCTGTGAACTGTGTGGGATTAGGTTGAATGATTCTTTTTCAACCAACATGGATATGATGTGCCAAATAGCCTCCTGTGCCATAATTTTTCTACGATTTGCGGTCCCCAAACAGACCTTAAAACTTTGCATCACTATGTAAAAACACGGCATAAAGCCAAGAGCGGAACAGCAGGGAGTTAAACAGGAATCTTTGCATCGGCCTGTTCAAAAGTGTCAAGCTCACAAGCCAGAGTTAGAGCAATTAAGACAGGAAACGGGTGAACTTTTCAGACTTGTCTAACAACAGAGTGACTAATTCTGGAAGTACAGCTGAAACCCAAACAAGCTCCAGCATTCACATCAGGCCCAAGTGATGATATTATTTAGTAGTTGTCCTTCAGAGTCATTGAACTTTGAGATGTTAGCAGGCTGCAAAATCTGTAATTAGATTTTTTTGTGTGTAAACACGTGGTAAATTTGAACTCAACTCTTAAGGAGTGTGGAAAAGAAAGTGCATTACCATGGTGATCTCTAATTCAAGTCATTCACGTACTTCCATTAATAGATCTATGTAGGGCTTTTCACAACATCGTACGGCCCATAGTGTTTTGCAGCCATTAAAGTAGTCTTGAAGTGTAGTCAATTATAATGTAGGAAAATCACAGCAACCAATTTGCACACAGCAAGCTCCCACAAACAGCAGAGACAAGATAATTGATTTCAGTGATGTTGAGTGTGAGGAAAGCAGTGGCCTGAGGACATGGGGGCGACATCTCATGCTTTTCTTTGAAATAGCTTTGTGGCATGTTTTACACTCAAACAGATGTCCAGACAGGATAATCTTCAAGAAATCGCAAAATCACCAGTTCATTCAGACGGTCCAAAAGTACACCACTTAGAAGGAAATTACAGGCTGCAAATTGTAATGAACACAGGTCAAAAGAAGTATATCTTGTTGAGTATCGAGTAGTTTTGTGAGCTGCCTTCAAAACATCTCTGTAGGTCGCCAGCGCCATCTTATCAAACATCGTACTGATTGTCCCTGCAGATCATTTATCCAGTTTGTCTATGGACCTGACCCTGCACTGGTTCAAGTAGTGACTACTCCATTTGTTGGATGTCAGGTGGGCGGCTTTTGCAGATTTTGCCCCTGGTGTAGTCAGGCCTTCTTCATGCCTGCAGGAAGCAGCACAGTCCAAGCAGCACAGCCAGACCAAAAACAACTCAGAGATTTCTGTTTACTCAGCCTATATCCGGAACAGTTTGTTCCCCATGTGTTTTCTCCAGTTTATCCTGCCTCTTTGCAGACGTTGAACTCCCCACTCCCACCATGCTGCAGCCCCAGCTTCAAACCTTCTCCCCTGACACTCCTGCTAAAGTGAATGTTTCTGTGCAAATTGTGATTGAATTTCATCAAAATTCACCAGTAACACATTTTCAGATTTTTGTTACAGGTCCTTCATGTGTGTAGTATGTAGAAGCACAGAGGCCACTGGACTTGCATAGTGGATTTCAAAGACTGAAACACATATTTCATCATGACTTGTCAAATTCCTACGCCACAGAGTGTAATGAGCAGCGTCATCTTTGAATATCAATATAGGCCTAAACTGAAAGGTCGGTGGTACCTCCCCAGTGCCTTGAGATGCCTGCTGTAGGTAGTCCAGCTCTCAAAGGGAATAGGCCATGTTAAAATAAAAGTAGGTACCAAGCCTTCATTACTATTGACTGATGCACCCTTTGGTTGCCCCCATCTCAGTGGAGCACAATGCTTGGTTGGGTTTCTGTGAGCAAAGCAGTAAAGAATTGGAAGAGCAGTCAAGTCATTTTGATGTCAATCATTTTGTACATAGCACAATCTGGCAAGGAATCAGTAGGGAGGGACCACATTTTAATGGAATTGACAGAGGGTGTGATGTTGATCTATAAAGGAACTCGACACTTCTTCAGTTAGAACAATTGTGCTAGAACAACACAGGAGACTGCAGATGCTGTATTCTGGAGGAACTCAGCAGCCAGGCAGCACCTAGAAAGGCAGAAAGATGGTTGATGTTTTGCATTGAGATCTATACTAGGTCCTTGGCTAATAGGAAACGACCCCAAAGACCACGCACATCTCTTAATTCTGCAGTGAGGATTCTGCCATGACTTGTAAGAGGTTTTGAAGTTTGCCACAGTGATCCCCACAGAACCAGTGTGATAACATCTGACAGCAAAGACAGAGCAAGCTGGAGTTCTTAATTATCAAAAAGACAAAGGCTGACCCAATGGAAGCCGTTAAGATTATGAAGAAGTTTGATAGGGTAGAAGTTGAGAAACTCTTCTACTCCAGATCTAAGCAAGGATTATGGTTGCATTGAACTACTGCTGCTAAGTTAACAAGTTTCATGTCACTTGCCGATGATAATAAACCTGATTCTGAATACAAGATGGTTACTAAAGAATTCAGGAAAAACTTTTTTACACAGACAGAAATGTGTGATTCGCTGTCACAGACAGTGACTGAGACAAGTAACTTGAACAATTTTGGGAGAAACTGTAGAGTTTCATGAGAGTGTAAGGTACAGAATGATATGGTCGTGGGGTGAGAGGAAGAAGCTAGAATGAATCTGTTAGGCTGATTGGCCTCTATGCTGCTAATGTTCCAGGTTTATTTGTGTTTGGCCATGGAACATCAACTCTTCTCCTACCTGGGAGCAGGGAAAGATCCACAGATCACAAGTAAATCAGAGTGCTGGCAATGCTTGGCTACTGGGCATGCAGTTTGGGCGTTGGTAGATTGTTGTCTGTTTCCTTCTCTCTGGAGGCTAGCCCTGTCTCTAACCTTTCCCTTTTCTCTTTGCTTGTTATGCTTATCTTTAAAACATAATGTTGACTGTATCAGACCATGAGAGGCTAGAGCTCAGTGTATTTCTATTTAATTACAGGATGCCACCCATTCCTGAAGATTTATCAGTCAATGCAACTTGTCTACACTTCAGGCATCTAGTAAGTGACTTATTGCTGTGTGTTTATGTAGACTACAAACAGGAAATGCTCAAAGAAATGTTTCACATGGAATGAAAAAACATTCACTCAAGCTCCTTTTCATACAAAAACTATGCACAGTTGTTTTATGTGGTTTTTTTTTAGTATCTGAACTCTACCACAATTCCTCAACCAGAACAGACATTGCAACTGATTGTGTGTATGTTTTATAGCGTGCAAATGCTTTCTGTCTTCATGTCAGGCTTAAGTACACGTAATATCACATCAGCTATGGAGTTTGGTGGCACTGGACCTTCATGCATTAAGCAGCACTGGTGCCAAGTTGTGTGTGTGAGAGAGAGAGAGAGAGAGAGAGAGATTTTCAGTCAAATGCAGCTTTATAAATCCATGTGTCACATTCCATTTCCCACAGCAGTGTCCAAGCACCTGGTTGTAAAAAGTTGTGCATCTCTATCGAGCCTGCCTTACTGCTGAAGGGAGACATTATGGTGAGTTGGAACATTCATTGTTATTAATAGCACTACTTTAGTTGTTAATGTATTAATTCATTAATATTCATTAATTGTTGTTTTAATTAATTAGTTAATTTTATACTCCATTAAATACTGTTATACACATTCCACTACTTGATGCACGAGAGATGGTCATTGCTTTTATACTCCATTAACTGTTATTAAACACACTCCATTTATCATCATTGTAGACTTAAGTGATCATTTGAAGCATAGTGATGTAATCATAAATAAACACACTCCTTTAAACATTATTGTACACTTCATTAATTGTTATTCTACAAGCTATTAATCCTGAATGTACAGATGCTCTTAATTATCATTTAATCATTATAATTTATTTTAATTGCAATGCTTAATGCCCCCATCAGTTTTTTAATACTGATGTTCTTAATCATTCTGGCAAACATCTTAAGCTTTCTGATATGTGTGTAAGGTAAAATAGTGCTCCGGGATTGCAAACCTTGACACATCAATCTCAGATGCACTGCAAAATTTCTTGGCCCTGAGCTTTTGAAGATATGCCGAGCTTTGGATGCTAATCTGTTTTGCTAATTCCTTTGCGGTTGGGACTCTGGAAAAATGGTTTGGCAGAACTTGCTGGGCAATGGTACTGGTTATTGAGAGTGACAAACATTGACTGCTGTCTGTACGGTAGGCAGAAGCGAAGTTGCAAACACACGTCTTAGCGGGTACTACGCTCCTTCTGAGTCAGAGGTTGTGGATTTTTGTCCAACTCCAGAGCTCTGAGTAGTAAAATGCAGGCCTTGTGGCACTAAGCAAACACTGTACTGTGTATGTCGGTGGTTTTTGGAAGAGTCAGTAATCAAAGGTCCCATCTGCCAGATATAAAACGTTCCATGGCCATGAATGTGAAGAACTCTTCCTGCTACTCCATGCCAACATTTATCCCTCAGCAACCATCATTAAAATAGCTCCTCTGGTCATTATCACATTGCTGTTTGAGGGAGCTTGCTGTGCACAAATCGGTACTGCTTTACCTACTCTGCAACTGCATCTAGATTTCAAAACTATTCAATTCTTGGTAAAACATTCCAGGACATCCTAAGAGATTATATGAAATTACAAGTCTGTTCTTTTAGGTTCAAAAGATCAGTTTCCTTGGCTTTCAAGAATTTTAAGGACAACAGCAGGACTAGAAGAACAGAGCATGAAATGTACAGCAGGAATTTTCAGTCACATTTGATAACCACCACATCTTCAAGAGACACTAATCTCTGGTGTATGTCTCCTCGACTCTCTCCTCCAAACTAACTTTTCACCAGCTCCTTTGCCCTCCAAGGTGCAGAGCACCTATCTGCCAGATAGGGATGTACCCATGTTGCATTTTTTCATACAGTACATTTGTTTTGTCAAACAGTCTGATGTTTTCACTTTCTTGGGCCTATTTCTCACAGTGTAGTCTCCTTTATTACACTTGGTTTCAGCTGGTATTTACAATGTCTTGCACAACATGGAGATGATGAGTAATCTTTTGTGAGTTTGGCTGACTATACAACTGCACATGGAAACATGAGTGAGGTGCAATAAAAGTAGGTGCACAGACACCCGAGGATTTCTGTCTAATCTGCTAAAGGCTTGGCTCCACAGGTTCACCCAACACAGCGCCACAGGGGTGTGCCTTCTTGCAGAGCCCCAAACAATTTTGGAAGCCCACATTCTATGAGTAGGAGTTAACACCAGTGATGGGACTGCAATTAGACTGAGGTATTTCAAGCCACTCTAGAGCCATCATCATCTTGATGTGGCCTGCAGTGTGATCATGGAAGGGGTGAGCCAACGGGGAGGTGCAAAGCAGAGTGTTAACATCACCAGAAAAGGCCTTGGTTGGACAAGGGACAGAAATGCTGCAAAGATTCTCATGCTTACCTGAAGTGTTACCCGTAGAGACAACATAACTCTGTGTGTCAACTCCAGAAGGTCAAAGGTTTGTAAAGTTAAACACTGTATGGTGTAGGCCTCCGTTAGTCTTGATAGACCATGGATTTGCACCTTGGAAAGTTTCCAGGGCACAAGCCTGGGCAAGGTTATTTGTTATGGAAGACCAGCAGTTGCCCAAGCTGCAAGTCTCTCCTCTCCACGCCACTGATGTTGTCCAAGGGAAGGGCATTAGGACCCATACAGCTTGGCACCAGTGTTGTCATAGAGCAATGCGTGGTTAAGTGCCTTACTCAAGGACACACACACAGCCTCAGCTAAGGCTTCAACTAGCGACCTTCAGATCACTAGACGAACACCTTAACCACTTGGCTGCGCGCCAACACAAAGTTAAACAATAAGGTTATATTAACTGACATGGCAGCTAAGCAAAGCTTGTAGCTCTGAGTCCAAAGGTCATGGATTCAAGTCCCACACCAAAGACTTGGACACAAAATTCAGGCTGTTAGTTGGGTTCAGAACTGAGCACTGTCACAGTGGCTGTCTCTTAGATGAGACTAGACAACCGGGTGACCCATTGGGGCACCCTTTGAGAGAAAGATAGTGCAGTCTGATGGGATGTGCTTTGGAAATTAAAGAAGAAAAACTCAGTTTATTAAAGAAGAAAGATGCTTAGCAAGCCAAATATAGCTCCTCCTCGTTTAATGAAGGACACTTTTGATGACAACATTTCTGGTTGATCTGCAACCCTTCAAAAATACTCTAACGTTTTCATTTCTTTTTCCCCTGCTTAAAGCCACATACAGCTGACCATGCTGGAATACCGGTTTCTCCAGATAAATCAACACATTCTCCATGGTTTGGCCTTGCACATTATGTATAGTCATAGCAAAGCATAACTGTATTGGGAACTGGCTCTGCTGAAGAGGGACATCTTCCCCTTCTGATAAATTGAGAGTAATTCTTGGGATTGTGACAGTGTCATTATTGAACGCACCAATGTTTATCTTTGCTACGATGAGATTGTCGTGCAGTTCTTCCACCATCATTCGCATTCCATTGTAAAGCCTTGGTGGATCCAAGTTCCTCATTGAAGTGATGGAATATCCCCTCTTCAATTTCAGTTTTTGTGGTGGCAATACAGAGAGTTCGACCCAATCAAGGAATTCTGTTGGAAAATGAGTGGTGTTAGCTCCTTCACTTACGGCATTGAAGGAACAGTATTCTTTCATGATTCCAGGGAAGCGTCTAATGCATGTGAAGTTTATTTTTCGCATCATTTCATTGAGAGGAACCAAGGTAGAGTTCCTCGAGAACAGTTCCGCAGGATTGTTGAATGTCGGGTAGATGAAATCAATCATTCTTCCATAGTTTTTGCTGGCAGAATCATATCTTCAGGTAATCCGATTTCATCGTTTTCATTTTTCTCAATCTTGTCTTCTCCAACATCTAATAAGAACTCAGAATATCATCCTTCTTCCCTCACTCAATCGCATGTTTCTCTTCAATTGAAACTCGATGAAGCTTCTCCATAAGTAGGACTTTTTCATGTATGAATTCTCCACATCAGCATAATTTCCGCATTTCACAACTGCTAGAAGCTGACGGAAATCGCCACAGCAAATGGTTAAAGTACCCCAGAAGGCCTCATTCTTGTCACATACATCACCAAGAGTCCGGTCCACGGCTTTGAAGCTCTCCCTCCTAATCATAAGGCACTCATTCCAGACAATAAGCCTTGCATTTTGGAATAAATTTGCAGTATTGGTGTTTTTATCAATGTTACAAAGGGCATCTTTATTGACTTTGAGGGGTATTTTGAATCTTGAATGCGCTGTCCTACCACCAGGCATCAATGTTGCTGCAATACCTGATGATGCTACAGCAATAGCAACACCTCCATCTCCCCTAACTTTAGCAAGGATCAAGTTGATGATAAATGTCTTGCCTGTTCCTCCTGGTTCATCAATGAAAATCATTGAAGAGAGATTCCAAGCAGTCACACACATATTCATATACTTCTCTTTGTTCATTATTCAATAGGCACTCTTTGCCACATATTCTCAAGTTGATCTTTCCTTTTCTCCTCTGTCTCTTCCTCTCTCCTCCTTCTCTGCCTGTTTTTGTCATTCTGGAGACGTGCAGCCCTTTCATCCTTCATCTCTTCTACCATTTGTTCTTTCTCTCTGATCCTGGAGTCGTGCGGCCCTGGCCTCATCCGATTCTTGTTCTCTTCTCCTCCTGCGCCAGTTGTTGTCAGTTTAGAGACGTGCATGCCTCTCCTCCTCTGTCTCTTCTTCTCTCATCTTTTTTGTCCTGACTCTTTGATCCTGGAGTCGTGTGGCCCTGGCCTAATCAGATTCTTGTTCTCTCCCTCTCCTTGCCACTTCCCGACGACGTTTGGCGTCATCTCTTGACCATAATGTCCCCCTTCTCTTTCCACGCAGCATAATTAGGCTGATCATATATTTTTTTAGCCTAATGCTGGATAGAAGATACGAAGGAGTAACACCAAAGTCTCCAGGATGCTAATTTTTCTGGATGATGTGGTTGGTGCTCTCCTAAGTGGACATGATAGCCCTGCCCTTTTGCTGCAGTTGGTGTCGCTGCTGAGGCTGGCCGTGTGCATGCATCGTGGTGTCGCGTCACAGTTTCCACTAAAGCTGGAATCGTCTTGGGTTGTAGAAAGGGGGGCCTGTTGATTGACGAGTGAGCAATTTTATACGAATATATAACCCTGAACTTTGCATGCATTCTGTAAGTTAGCGCATTTTAAGTTGATTTAGCCAAAAAAAGTGCCGCTGTAATACACCTTTTGGGCTAATTGGTGGTCACAAACAGACAAACAGAGCATGAGAATTTTAGTAGTATATAGATAGATGGCAAACCAAGTCTGCATCTGCTCTGTGAGGGCTCTCTTTCAAAGTAGAGGTGAGGAGTTCTTCCTGGCCAATATTTATCAGTGAATCAGGTTATTAGTCATTATCATATTGCTGTTGGTGGGAGCTTGTTGTGTGCACATTAGCTGCAGCATTTCCAATATCATAACAGTGACTGTTTCTGAGGTACTTGACTGGGCATAAGGCACTCTGGGACATCACAAGACTGTAGAAGTTGCTGGAGAAACACATCTGTTTTTCTGCATTACAGTGGATTACTTGTGGAAGAGTTACCCATGTTTATGGCAGTCTTGATGCTTGCATTTTCAGAAGTGTAATCAGCCCTGGGAGATGCCTCTCAAGAGACCCGGGACTCCAAAGCCTCTTACAAAAAACATCCAAAATGCAGAGGAGATTCTAGGGTATTTAGTATCTCCCTACCCCCGGTACAGTCAAAAAGTCTTCTATGCAACTAAAATACAGTTAGTGAAAGAACAACAGGCAATGTGATGCTTGGTCTGTCACCACCCATAGGGCGCACTTATTTCCGAGTTAGTTTATTTCATGTTCGATGAACCTCATGAGCTCTCCTTTAATAGCGATTACCACTCTCACTTCACCTTTCCCTCATTACAAGCGACCTCCAAGCAGAAGGAATTCAGATGACTGCATTGATATATTTGTTGACCCTTTGGGTGAAGACTCTGACTCAACCTGCCCTATATCCTCTTAGCACCTCCCATCCCACAATATCAAAGGGAGTGATACTGCTGTCGTGTTTCTGTAGTGCCATTGTGAATAAATTGCACTCCATTCTGTCAACTCTAAAACATTTCTGTTAGCAGAGCATTGCAACTCGAGAAGTGCTGCTACAACACTGGATCGGTACACTTGCTAACTAAGTAAGGTCCTAGTTAACCAGTGTGCATGTGCATTTCATGGCCAGCACTTATTCAACTTGGAGGGCCTCACACAGTGATATCTAGCCATAGAGCTTGTCAGTAGAAGTGGGCTGAAAGTATGAGCCAATACACAGCCCTTTCCTGCCACTTTTAAATCTGGAGCATGTATAATCCACTGCAGCACAAACACCATTTTACCCATGCAGCCTCTGGGTGAATGGTAAACTTCTGGGTTCTGTGATATTGATAAAAATCTAAGCCAAATTCTAACTAAAGCCAAAAATGCTTTGAATTCTAACTGGTTCAGTTGATCTACTAAATTCAGTTGTACTTGCCTTCTAATCTCAGATTTGTTGTCCCCTCCCACTTCTTTGCCCTTTCTGTGATATCTTAGTCCCAGCAGTTCTGCCTTTCAAGCCTTTCTGCATGAACTCCATCTGTAAATACTGCCCCTATCTCACACAACCACGCATATTAATTGCTGTGAACAGCACATTTTATATTCTTTGCAACAAGAGGAACAGTTTAAATATCCGAGAATATGGAGCTCAGGATTTAGGGAAGCTGGGCACCCACTACCCTTTGGTTCATTGTTCACATTTTGCATCCTATGACTCACAGTGCTCAGACAAATAGCAGTGTGACAGCTCAGTACAGCCTGAAGAGTCTGGTAACTCCAAAACATCTCTTCCTTCAGTGGGGAAAGTCATCTCTGCTTGTCTTTCCTCTTATCTTTGGTACAGAAGATTTCAACTGAGGAGTGTTAACAAGAATTAATAAAACTGGAGGATGGGTACTCAGTTCTGATGTGTGTTGCCCAATTTGCATATCATCTCAATAGATGGCAGCACAGGTTTGGAGGATTGTGGGCATCACCAAGAATTGGAGGATCATAGGCATCCCTAGGTATTGGAGTTTTGTGACCATCACTGTGGACTTGGAAGACCATGGACCACAACAAGGATTGGAGAACTACGGGCATCCCTGGGTTCTGGAGGATTGTTAACACACTGTGGATTGGAGGATTGTGTTAGCATTACCAGTGATTGTGAGCATCACCAATGTGTGACAACTGTGTGAGCATCATTACAGATTGGAAGTTTGTCACCATCACTAATGATTAGAGGATTGTGAGCATCACCAGAGATTGCGAACAGTGCAAATCCTCTGTGCCGACCTTTGCATATAAATGCCCCCCTATCATGATGTCCCCACAGAGTGCCCAGTACTTCACTGAGAACAAGATCTTGAACTGCATATGTGAATGGAGCCCTCCAAATGCTTGTGAGGTTTGATCCCAGTACTGTAAATCTGCAGTTCAGAGGTCAGCTGAAATGTAGCCGAGACCCCTACTCCCTCAACCTGGCCATTTTGCAATTGTAAATATTGGTGATGTCCAGTGAGTGGCTCGGTCTTAGACATGTTCTTCCATCTTACCTTTACAGGTGAAGTGTTACCATAAGCAATACAAAAACCCGGAACGGGACGTTGTTTTTCGAGTACAGTTCCATACTTGCGCTATCCATGGCTCACAGCTCTGGTTTGGAAAGGATGAACTGGATGATGCTTATGGAGGTCAGTGGGAATTTTTGGGAACAGCAGTATCCCTGTCTGCATGGATCATGCAGCAAACATGAAATGCTCTCCGTTCAACATTCCCATGTATGGTCCACATTCACTAAAGAGCAAGTTATTTTAGGTGGTGGGGTGGGTGAGGGAAATAAATAAAAGCAAGTTATGCACCCTACTTCAGGATACTTGCTTCCACCTTTTTGAATACTGTGTCTTTTTTCCATCTTCTGCTGCATTCCCATCCTAAAAAGATCACCAAGCCTTGCTCCCAGGATGTAGTATTTAAGAGCAATGATCAAGCCTCTTCCAGACCCAATGCTGGGAGATGATTTTGCAGAGTTGTCCATGACCCCAGGCAAAACAATCTGTATTGGATATCTTTTATGGTTAATAGATGGAAAGACCAGGGAACACAGATTGATAGTGATGGACAGAGAGATGTGAGCAGAATATTTTAAATAAAAAATGTGTATCTGGCACAGATATTCCGTCAAAGGTGAGGGGGGTGATGATGGTGTTGGAAACAGAGTCACTCTGTGCTTTAAAAATGGTATTAGATTGACACTTGTGAGAGAAGGATTTGCAGGGCTGTGGGTAATGGGCAGAGCACCTGCTTTGAATAGATTGTTTTACAGGATGCCTGCAGATGGACCAAATGTCCAAGTTTTGTGCTATGTTGATTCTGTTAAGCTCTGGTGAGCAAGCCCCTTGGGCCCAGGAGCTGCACTATTCCAAACAGTCTAACTAGCTCTCCCACTAATACCTGCTGTGTTTATTAACAATACAATGAGCACTGCTGTGCAGAGTAATTCCTTATACATGAAGCATTTTGACACACTTTAGGTCTGCAGGCTGTCTTGTCATGTTTTTACAAGGGGAATGCTGTGTTGTCCGAGATGCCACTTGGAGTATCAGATCTTTAAACAATCTTCTGACTATCTCTTCTCTCAGAGGCTGATTAATATCCCATGGTTTTTATTCAAAGAAGAATGAGGCATTCTCCAAGTGTTTTGGCCAACATTCCTCTCCCAACCCACACCACCAAAAACAAATCCGTCTCATTGCTATGGGGCTCTTGCTGTGCGCAGAAGGCCGCTGCATTTAATTGCTACTGCGTTTCAAAGTAACTCAGCACATAAGGCGCTAAAAGTTGTGACACTGCGCTATATAAATGCAAGCTATCTCAAAATGGTATCTTTACTCTTTAGTGATTGGGATTGAGGCCCTGAACATGAGTCTTGGTGGCATCCTTACACCAATCTGGTAACATTTCAGCACAGCAGTGTGTGATACTCCTGCGGATCTCTATTTTTTTTCCTGAATGTGTTAAGAGCTTAAATGTTGGAACATCACATAATAGAAATTTGTTTTGGAGCCTGGTTAAAAAAGGATGGCATTGTTTCAGTCCCCCCTGTTATACAGAATGCCCAATGTTTAATGCATTTGGGGGAATTAAGTATGAGCTCATGTGTATCACTGGGGAGAGGGGAACTAAGGCATTTTTTTTTTACCTTTCCCAGGTTTACTGACCTGCATTAATGTAATGGGGCTCTGACTGCTGCAGAATGTAGTCCCTTCAGCCTTGGAACAGAAATTCAACTTTGCTAGCTGGCAATAACCACCATTCTGGAAGGGTTATGGCTGGTCACATTCAGCTTACAACACATTTGGTTCCTATGAAGTCAACAGATTCAAATTTGCAGAGGTGACTACAACCTGCAGTTGAGGTTCTTGTGCCCATGTTGAATTTCTCCCCTTACAGTCTGAACCTCTGACCACCAGATATGCAAATTAAATATTTGGTGAGAAGCATTCACTGTGCAAGAAAGCACAAGATGCAGGAGTCAGTCAGCATTGGTTTATAGTGAGGGCCCTGCACACTAGAAACACGTGAAAGTTTCATTGGCTGAAGGATGCCGTGATTCATAACTGGTACTGACTGTTGATCTGCTCTCTTCCTAGATGACAGGTTTCCACGAGATGCTATGGTGGAGTTCATTTTCTCTTCTGGTCCAGAGAAAATCAAAGGTAAGAAACTGAGTAACATTGACAACTTTGAGATGAGATGAAGATATTGCAAATAAAAAGTTAAGAATCTGTACACACTGGAAAAGTAACAAAAAGTAATTGCACTGAAGGTCTGTCAGCATCTGGGCAGAGAAAAAATGACTAATGCATGAGACGGAAACCTCGGTCAGAACTCAGTTAGAGACTGGGCCACTGACAAATCTCTTCACTAACAATGAGTATTTCTCACTAACAAATAGCAGCTGGAACTGGGTAAGTAGTTTGATGTAATTTTGTGAATGTTGATCTCTATTATCAGAGAACTACCAACTTCTAACAGACACTTATTGTACAAAGTAACATTTAATTATTGACAGAGCTTTCTTGCACACAATAAGGTCTGACTTAATATAAATCTATTTGCAATAATTAGATCTAACTGTTCTGATGAAATATCATTGATCTGAAACATTAATTCAGTTTCTCTCGCTACAGATACTGCCCAACCTGTGTCATTTTCTATTCTTATTTCAGATCATTGTTAGTATTTGGATCTTATTGTGTGAAATAGATCTGTTGATCGTTAGATCTTTTTGTGCATAAATTTGATTCTGCTTGCAGTTGGAGCCAATTGTATGCAATTAGATCTCTGTTCATGCATATTATGTCCAAGATCTCTGTAGTTAGATCCAGTTCTGGGTAAGGAGATATCTGTCAGCTAACATAGTTAACAAGGAAATAATGATACTGGTTCTCAGTTCTTCTGCTTCCAATTGCAGAGGGAGAATATTTAAGGAATGATTCAACAGTGACTGTCGATTACAACACCTCTGATCCAACAGTTAGATGGGATTCCTATGAGAACTTCAACCTTCACCATGAGGATGGATTGGAAGGTATTAGAATGGAATTCAGAACTCTGTGTTTTGTTCATTTATGGTGTTGCCAGTGAGACTTGCAGTCTAGATTATTTTTTCTAATCATATTGCTGTATGTTTGACTGCAATGCAGATATATTTTATTCACTCTAAAGTGCTTTGGAATATTCTGAAAGAGACACAAAAAGCACTTTATAAATTCAACTCTTTCTTTTCCTTGAGAAGATTGAACAGTGACCTAACTGAACAATATAAAAATCCATTTGGGACTTGACAGAGTGAATGCTTACCCCAGAGGAACATCTAGAACTAGAAAACGCAGTCACAGAATCCTGAGATGTTGGCCATTTTGGACAGGGATGATGAGAAACTCTCTCAGGGGTCACACCAGCTTTTTGGGATGTCCTCCTTCCGCCAACACTTCTGCTAACCTGTGTATACAGACACAGACAGACAGACACACACACACATACACACACCTTTCCTTTCCCTTCCCTTTTTTTCTGGTCTTGATTATGTCTTTGTGTCTTAATCTGATTGGCACAGGACCAAATTGGAGGAACAGCGTACAAACAAATGCTGCTACTGCAAAGAATGGCATTGTAGTATGGGTCTAATGTTATAATCCTTGCAATTCTGAGAGTTCTGTAAGACTGCGCATTATCTGAGTGCCTGAGAACAGGTTGGTGTCAGAGAGCCAAGGCATCTCTGTAAAAATCTAGTTCATCGTTCAAACAATGCAAGCAGCTATTTCTGTCCTAGCCTACTGATCTGTGAATCTAATAAACCTCAACTTTAGGAGTCAAGGGCGATCCTCTCAAGGTCACTTAATGAGGTAGTCCTTCTGCATTAAATAAGTTGGATATCATTTTTTTTAATTGACTCATGGGATATAAAAAGCACTGGCAAGGCTCAACATTTACTGGCCATCTCCAATTATCCTTAAAGAATTCATGATGAGCTGCCTTTTGAAACATTATTGTGTGTACGGTGAAGGTACACAAAGAGATGCTTGACAACACAACCTGTTTTTGAAGTTCTCTCTGTCAAAGGCAAAGTGTTTGCTTTTCCAGAGGATGATTGGTACAGGAAGAAATTGTCATTTCAAGAAGAACCTAGAGCAAATACACTGACTCCACTGCAGTGTGACAGTGCCTGGCTAAATGTAGCACAGGGTCCCACTCAGTGGTCCTACCTGGTAAAAAGCACCTTTAAGATTATCTGTAGCTGCCACTGCCTATCCTTACAACAATGCCACCAACCATTTCCAAAGGTCATAGCATATAATTGGGCAGCTGCTTTCACACAGTTTGGGTCATTGGTGTCATTGGCAGCACCATATGGTACTGACTAGCACAGCCAGAGATGGCAGGAGTCAGGTAAACTAATTTGGCAGGAAAGGCTTAGACAAGGGTACTTGATGGTCAGCTTGGACATGGTAGGCCAAAGGACTTGTTGCTGTGTTTTGTGTCTGTATGAGGTACAGGCCTAATCCTTAGCATCTCTTCTTCACAAATTAACAAATGGGAGTCAAGCACTCGTCTGCTACAGTCTGCATCTGCAGACTCATGCCTACAACAATTGATATAACACCTTTAAAAGAGAAAGCATCCCAAAGGATCATTAACAAACAAATTTTGACACTGAGCCTCAGAGAGAATATTAAAGATTCATAGAGTTATACAGAGTGGAAACAGACCCTTTGGCCCAACTTATTAAAAAGACTGACTATGCCTCTCCTGATTTTATAAACCTCCCAGAGAAAATAGTCCCAGCCTGTCCAAGCTGACATTACTCAAGCCCTTGAGTCCCAGAAACAGAATCTTTTCTGTACACCTTTCTAGCTTTAGAGGTTTACAAACTATGGTGAGATGGCAAAAGATGAGCTGGATTGCTGTTGCAAAGAGCTGGCAAGGACTTGATGGACAAGCCTTCCTATGAATTCTATCGAATTGAAGCAGAATTCTTTATCCAACCATGAGGTCTTCAACAACATAAGGTGATATGAAATAGAAGAAAAGTGCCCCCTCAATCCTGTTTTGCCATTCAATGCGTTAGCTCTACTTTCCTGCCTGTTTCCTATAACCCTTCACTCTCCCAAAGACCAACAGGCCTCTAATGTATCAATGGTTTGGCCTCTAGTGTCCTCTGGGGTACAGAATTCCAAAGATCTATGACAGTCTGAAAGAAGGTCAATCCTTTGGACCCACCGACATCCCATAGTCTCCAAGCCCCAGAGCCCTTGAACTCTAATATCGCTTGCGAAGCTGAACAGAGATCATAGGAAGTCTCAAACAAAGATTTCGTGATTGTCACAATAGAATGACTTTACACAAAGCTTCACACTATTTCTGTACAAAACATGGGAGCTGAAAAGACTTGATGCAAAAATGCAAGATTAAAAGCTTACCAATGTGTGACTGCAGTCAAAGAAAACAGATCTCAAATACATTGCTGGCTCTACAGATGTGAAGGAGGCACCACAGTGTGTTCTGTTATCCCAGAAACAGACTCCCAGCTCTACCATTTCAAAGTAGTATTACAGTAGCTGTTCAGCATTTTACACAAGTTGTATTAAAGACAGGACTGGTTAAAGGGCAGTTATAGAAATGGCTCTTTATCAGGATGGTGGGTTGGTTACTAGTGGAACATTACAGGGATCAATGCTGAGCTCGCAACTACTTAAAATTTATTCTTGTGATTTAGATGGGAGGACAAAATACAGATGTGTGGCTAATAGAGCTGCTGCCTCACAGTGCCATTGACCTAGGTTGAATCCAGATCTCCAGTGCTGTCTCTGTGGAACATGCATAGATAGTAAGAAGCTTGATCACAGAGGCCAGCTTTAAGGAATTTCTTAAAAAAAGATGAGTTTAGAGAGGGAATTCCAGAGCTCAGTGGCCGGGAAGCTGGTAGATTAAAATCCAAGGTAAACAAACTTCAGGCCTTCGTTGTTACCACTCTTTGGATTTGGATTTGGATTGATGAGCCTCTCATGTCTTTCCAAAAGTTTTCAGATTTCAAATTTCACTTGCGTGTGATTTCTACTTCCCCCAATCGGTGCTGACCTCCACAATTGGACTTGTGAGTTGTTGCTCAAAGGAGTTTATCCAAGAAGCAGACTTGGTTACCGTAACATCATCACAGCCATAGTACTGAAAACCACATCAGGTCTTTACCATTTTGAACAGGCACATAAAATCAAGTGCAAATCAGCCCCTTTACCTCAAAGCTTGGTAAAATGGATTCACAAGCAGACTGCACAGCATTAAAAGTGTGTTCATATTCACTTACCACATTTACATCATTGGTGAGATACAGAATACAGGGCAGAGAAGACATGTTAAAACTATAGAAGACAACCGCCTTTGACATTTTCTCTGTCTGAATTCCACATTTAAGGTATTGTGTACAGTTCTGGTCACCATGTTAAAGGAAGGATGTCATGGCACATAGGGAGGACCTAGTGGAGATTTGCCAGTATGATGCCAAGGCTAGAGAATTATAGTTCTGAGGAAATTTTGTCCAGCTGATGTCATTTTTTTGTACAAATGAGACTTGAAGAAAGGTTTGATTGAGGTGCATAAAATGGAAAGATAAGCAATTATTTCCCTTGGCAGAGAGCTCGGTAGTTAGAGTGCATAGATCTAAGGTGATTCATGGAAGGATATGATGGATGATGAGAAAAAGCTATTTCACTCAATGAGTGGTGGGTGTTCGAAAGGAAATGGAGACATAAACCCATTTTAAAAATCTGAATGAGCACAAGGAGCTGTGACCAGCAAAGCCACAGACCAAAAACTGGGTAGTGAGTGTGACCTAACATCCATTTCAATGTAGCACAGACATTTGAGCAAAATTACCTTCTCCTGTGCTATAAATGTCTATTATTTCAACTACAGAATAACTTGGTTCTTTTCTCATCATCCATTTGAGGTGCGTCCGCTTCCTATTTTTGAATGTATCAAGCACCATCAGTTTCTTTCACACAAAACTCGCACTGATTCAGAATAGCACCCTGACTTCCAGGATGTAGTGTAATGGCTCGTATAGCCAGCCACCTGTCTGTGCAAGATAGGCAGCAGGTTCTTTTTTTTCCAAAGAACCTGTGCTGACTATAGGCCGATTGAGCTATCCGGACACAGAGACTTTTGATCATGTTGGTTTGAGCTGGATTCAAATTCGAGGGAAAGGAATGTGTCCAACCCACAGCACCAGCCAGGTCCTCGATCATGTTATTACAGACCACTTCAAGCAAACATTCTCCTTCTTCCCAGCAGTAGTTTCATTCTGAGTCAAACCACTGATTAAAAGGAAATATATCTACATTCTTGGTGCCTACACATGTGTGTTAACAAGGACTGAATATAACAGCAGCCAAGAATCACATTCAGAAGTTACAGTCGACATCTACACACTTAATGATTGCAGTCCAGTCCTTAAATTTGCTTAAGTCATGGTTCAATGGGCAGCATTCTCTTGATAGTAGGTTCAAATCCCACTCCAGAGACTTCAGTACCGGAATGCAGGCTGACACTTAGTGTGGTACCGAGCAGGATAGTGTTGTGGAAATGCTATGATTTGGATGCAGACGTTGGGAAAAAGGGGCGCTTCTCCCCTATTGTCTGAGCACTTTTGTCCTTTAGCATTAAGGGCACACCCATGCATCCTCCAAAAGCCACTGCCATCAATGCCCCTGTTTGGATGACATGTTAGCTCAAGGTTCCATCAGCCCTGTCAGGTTGATATAAAGATCCAATAGTGCAATTTTGAAGAAGATCAAGGATTTATTTCCTTACAATTTTGAGGTCAATACTTATCCCCCAGAGGTCACTAAAATTAGTGTTCCAGTCATTATTCATAGAACATAGAATAATACAGCACATTACAGGCCTTTCGGCCCACAATGTTGTGCTGACCCTTAAACCCTGCCTCCCATATAACCCTCCACCTTAAATTCCTCCATATACTTGTCTAGTAATCTCTTAAACTTCACTAGTGTATCTGCCTCCACCACTGACTCAGGCAGTGCATTCCATGCACCAGCCACTCTCTGAGTAAAAAACCTTCCTCTAATATCCCCCTTGAACTTCCCTCCCCTTACCTTAAAGCCATGTCCTCTTGTATTGAGCAGTGGTGCCCTGGGGAAGAGGCGCTGGCTGTCGACTCTGTCTATTCCTCTTAATATCTTGTACACCTCTATCATGTCTCCTCTCATCCTCCTTCTCTCCAAAGAGTAAAGCCCTAGCTCCCTTAATCTCTGATCATAATCCACACTCTCTAAACCAGGCAGCATCCTGGTAAATCTCCTCTGTACCCTTTCCAATGCTTCCATTAGTGAGGCGACCAGAACTGGACACAGTACTCCAAGTGTGGCCTAACTAGAGTTTTGTGTAGTTTGGTTGGCATATCCATATTCTATTGGCTTTTGTGCAGTTTGGTTGGCATATCCATACATTACCAGCGTTAATGTAGTGGGTATGCCAGCCAAACTGCACACATTCAAATATATTTCACTGGTGTTTTGTGATGTGTTGTAAGAACTAAGGTATGACCTATGTTTGCTTGACAACAATAGTATTTCAAAGTAAGGTCCAACATCTCGCTTTTGCTATCAAAACAGGAAATGTGCTTGTGACCACAGGGGATGGAGGAATGCATGGGAATATCTTATTGAGTTTAACTGGAAAACTGCTGATGCAGGCTGACAAAGTGCCGGTGGTATTTGATACTGAAGCAGTTGATACATCTCAGAGTGGTACTTTAGTTAATTAGCTTTTAATCCCTCCTCTTTTACTTCATGCTTGGATACTTCTTAATGGCTGTTAACAGTCCTTTGGCCCTACCCACAGGTAACTGCCCTCAAGGTGGAACCTTGTAACAAGTGCCAGATGTCAGACTGAATTTCTCAGTTTCACAGAATCAGAATGGGAACCCCAGCACCTTCATTTTCCAGACCCTTAGTAATATCTTGAAGACTACCCTCCCTTAGATTATGTTATTCATGAAGCAAATATGAAGCTTGGTCCAGATTTATGACCTGAAATAGAATAATTGGTGGCAACTTAGAAGTTTAGAGGTACCTAGGGATCTTGCAGTGCATGTCCACAGATCTTCGCAGGTAATAGTGCAGATAGACAAGATAGCATGCTGGTCTTTATTGGCTGAGACACAGACTGTAGGAGCGGGGAGGGCATCCTTATAGTTTACAAAATACAAGTTAGACCACAGCTGGAGCAGTGTGTGCAGTTCTAGTCACATAACAAAAAGGATGCCGTTGTACGAGAGTGGGTGCAGAGGAAATTTATGAAGATGTTGGCAGGGTCAGAGAATTATAGTTATGAGAGGCTAGAGGTTCTTATAATGGAAACAAAGGAAACTGAGGAGATATTTAATTGAGGTACAGTATATGTACTTTGACAGGATAAGTAGACAGAACCCATTTCTCTCATCAGAGAGGATGATGGTGGGGGTAGGGGTGTGGGAGGGAGGAGTGGATTTAGAGTGATATGTGGAGGAATTAGAGGGAGATGAGGGAATTGCTGTCACCTAAAGTGTGGAAGAGTCTGGAATGCACTATCCCAAAAGGTGATTGAAGCAGAAAACTGTTGATGTGTTTGAAAAGTACCTGAATGAGCACATTATTTGTTGTAATAAGGCGAGTTGGCAACTGGCATCAGGCTGGTAGCTGCTTTTTATTTGACAAAGATGCAATAGGCTGAATAACTTCCTTCTGTGCCATGTGTCGATGGCTACATGACTCATTTGAGGAAATCTATGCATTTTTATTGAAATTTGTGTTTTCAAATTTTGGAAATCAAATAAACTTAAATTATTTTCTTGAGTTTGAAAAGATTGGATTTAGAAAACTGTGAGGAATGGAGCAAGGTGATCCTCTCAAAGCTCGGTCAGAATCCTCCAAATTCCCTCCTCCATTCACTACCCATTTATGGCCAGTCTATTTTGGGGAGCACGCAAATTATTTTAACAACACGGCATTTTTAAAAATGTATAAATGTAGTATTTGTACATATGGATTATAAATGCTGCCACACATCTAACACTGAGGTTTTCTTTTTGTAAGAAGTACCTCACACACGAGGGCCACTAGATGGAAGCTTGTATGCCAAAGTTAAGAAGAGGAGTCCAAGCATTGGCACAGCCAATGGTAGTCCGTTAAGTGTCACATCTGTTCATTGTGGCCACACCTTGTCTGTCAGCACAGATTCTGGCCATTCCACTGCTTCAGTTAAGACAGAGGACCACAGCGTTAGCACAAAGCAAGTTCCATCACAAGTAGAGAAGGAGCAGCTAGATCGATTGCTCAGTGGGTTTGGTGTGGGCGCAATGAAGAATGGGCAAAATATGATGTCCCAACCAGGGATTGCTTCACAGAGCTGCTCCCATGGCCGATCTAGCTCCAATGAAAGGGAAACAGACATACTGGATGATGAAGACGCATGTGAGATGAATAGGTTTGCCACTTTGCCGAGAAACATGCATCACAATGCCCATCCTTACAATGTCAAGGTTAGCCATCACTCACCAGAGCACAGAATACCTGGTTATGGCCATAGTCCTGTAGGAATACGAACTGATGTCTACTACAGGCCTGATGGGACACTAGAAAGAAGACGACCCATGTTTGAGAGAAACATAGGCCCAGTGAGTGACGTTGGGGTGGAGGGCAGACTGCACAATTCTTATGAGCATGTGAAAGGGATAGACCCCATTCAGCACCAGGCAGCAATGTTGGAGAGGGTGAATTACCAACGGCCACGCAATGATGTACTCCAGGTCTACTCACCTATGTTTCATCAGTATACCTGCTCAGAGAGAATGCCTCCTGGTCTAGTCCATCGAATGAGACATGGGGATGATGCCCAAAGAGACCATGACATTAAGGCAAATAGGAACCGGATAATTGATTACCACCATTTAGAGGGAATTCTGGATGGACAAACTGTACAGTTTCTTGAGCGTGATTCTCCAGAAATTATGTCGCACAATTGTGGCTGTCGTAACTGTTCTTTAAAAATGTCAGAGGAAGAGGTGGAGAGATCTGCAGCAGCATTTAATGCTATTAAGTTAGACCACGACTCATTGTACCAGCACCCTTGTCCTCCTGACCTAGATATGTGGCAACATGATCATCCAAAGCCACATCTGCTAAACCACCCTATCAGAAATGGACAGGCACCTCAACCAGTTCCCCTGCTGATGCCTGCACATTCATACAGTCAGTACCCAAGAGGACATGGATACACCTCATTCGGTTATAACCATGCCCATGCAAATATGCCAGTGCCAACCCCAATGGCTCATGCCTACTCCACACCGATTTCACCAGTTCCTCATGGGCAGCTTCAGAGAAACATGGAAGGTTCTTCTGAATCACATGCTCCTTACGGCAGGTACCCAGAGCTGAAGTACAGCCCAGATTACCAGCAACATTACCAGCAACATTATCCATATGACCATTACCAAGAGCAGCACTGTGCCAACAGAAGTTGTGAAGTCTATCCAGACAGTCCACTCATGTCATCCTCTGTGCTGGGACCATGTGCTCAGAGTCTACAAGGGCCTGCTTCTGTGTCATCAGTGAACTCGTGTGCATCCCAGGTTTTCTCCAGGAACCTAAGTGCTTGTGATCGAGCTGTAAGACCAACCGATGAAGGTCCTCAATGCCCAGAAGCCACACCCTCTCAGCAACTGCCTGGTAAGTGAAGCTCAGTATAAATTGTGCCCTTTTCCTTATTGTCTCAGGTGATTGTATAATTAGAGGTGGAATGTTTTTTCAGGTCTCAAAAACCCCTGACTAACAAACAGACTCTGAAGTCAACCAGGAATTTCTCATAACTAATGCTGAAGATTGTTTATGCACATTGGAATGTTTGTGACCTATTTTCGTTGCAATTGACTGGCAGGGTGAAAATATAATTGAGGGTCACAAACTTAAGTAACAAGAGGGCATTCATTTAGCCTGCATCGCAAGGTAAATCAATCTTGGAACAAGAGAAAGGCTAGTTGGAGCCCACAAGAATGTTTTGTCTTGGTACTTTCACCTCAGTTACTGCCCTCAACAGATTCCTCAATTTTTCTCTCTTCAGAAAGACACCCAGATGCCTCTTGAGTCTATTTGTGCTGTATGCCAGTGGGCCTTCCTGTTAATTTCTCTTCTAATCTATTACTCTTCCCATTTGTCCCCCAACCAATGATTTTTTTGGGAAGAATCTTTAAAATATTGAACAGGTGTGGATGAAGACTCAATTTGAGATGTCCTTATTACCAAATGATGTCTGGTAATACTTAAATACTTCACGAAGACTGAACTATATGTTCAATTAACTGTTATAAGCCTCTTCCGTGATCTTAAAATTCAAGCTATCTCATTCCAAAGAAGGAAGCCTTTCCGTAATCTAACCTTGTAAGCCAAATTCCAAATGCTTCAGTTAATTAGTCCTAACTCCATTATTGGGATTCATTAAATTTTCCCCTTTGTTACTATGTGTTTCATGCTCTAGCATTTCTCTCAATCCAAAGGGTATGAGGAAAGTTTACACAATGTCAGAATACTCCCTGGAAAACAAAGCTTTAATGCTATCTATAAGTCACAGTTCCCTTTGTGTAGTCTCAGTCTTCGGCTTTAAGACATTGCAACTTCTTGCTGTGGTATTTTATTGATTTATTTATGCATTTATTGAGATCCAGCACGAAATAGGCTATTCCAATTCTTCCACTATGCCACCATGCCGCCCTATGTGGTAGTGGAATTGACAAAAAGAACAAAAGTGATGTCAGAAACCATGGAACAATTACATTATTCTCCTCTGCCTAACCATTGAAGTCTACCTTGCTTAATAAACGGAAAAAGCAAGAGAACTTCAACCTGGTTTGATTTAAGCCACTCTTACTTAAAGACCTTACTGAAGCACAATCAAGGATTATAGACTTAAATTTTAATAAACCGTATCTATAGCTGAGTAAAAATATTGACCAGGGTTGGGTGGGGGTTGCACATTTCCTATGTTTCCTTCTCTCATTGATTTTTCATCAATGTTTGTGTTTTACTACGTCAATGGTTCCCATTTATTTTGCTAAGCTGTGATTGTGGATTCTGTCCACTAGGTGTCTCCATCAAGTCGCTTTCTCCCAAATGGTGTGCATACCATGGACCACATTACTGGCAATGCTGTCAGTGACCATCATATTTTCTCAGCACAAAGATTGCTCCCAATTGCTGTGATTCTTTTGGATACAATTATTGAGAACATGGAAGAAGGCGGAGTCCATTTGGCCCTTCAAGCCAATTGTACTCTTCACAGAGAATAGGGTGGATCTGTGACTCAACTCCATTTGATATATGTGCTTCATTTCCCTTAATACCATTGTGTTGCAAAAACCTACTGCATTTATTTTAAAATTAACCACTGACTCAGCACCAGCTGTTCATTTGCAGGCTAGAATTCCATATATCTCCAACATTATACATGTAGGATTATTTCCCGACCTCGCTCCTGAAACCCAAGTTTTAATTTTAGACTTTGCCCCTTTTGCAGACACCCCAATTACTGAAAATGGCTTCTCTCCAATTACCCTGAATATATTGAAAACTTCAATCAAATCACTCCATAACCTTTTAAATTCCAGAGAATACAAAGCTGGTTTATGAAATCGTGTTTTGTAATTTAACCCTTGGAATACAGTTATAATCCAGATAAAATCTACAGTGGATTCCCTCCAAGGCCAATATATCATACCCTTTGCAACTGTATGGGAATTCTCCAGGTTTTGAACCCCTGCTGCAAATTATTACTGCAATGGATTGGCTTTAACTACACCACTCAGTTTTAAGGAGTTGTTACCTTGATGAGGCTCTAAGCTCATCTCAAACAATTCAGCAGAACAGGCAATGTCTTAAAGGTTATAGTGACATTATGGAGAAAATCTAGAGTTAAACAGGGTTAGAGGGGATAAAGCAGAATAGCATTACAAAGAGAAAATATATAGCTTTTTTTTTCACTCCTCTGTAGAAGTCCAACTCCATGCTGATTCAGTAGCCTGGGGAAAAGAAATGATGGTATATGGTGCTCCTGGAGAACTTAATAACACCGAAATTCCAAGGCAACACCACAGTGAAGGAATGGTAACCTGTAGCTCTCCATCTAATATCACTGAAGTGTCAACTGCTGGATCCACAGGCAGCCCTGGACATAATCCTGAAAGGTATGTTCCTATCTGGAAAAATATATGGAAACCTGATTGTAAATGTACTGGAAGGCAAAGCAACACTGATCAGCCAGCAGGTCAGACCCAATACTAATAACCTACTTTCTCTGTCCTCCCAATGTCAAGCTGAAATGTCATTTTCCAATAAATTAGTCCCAGCTCAACAATGCTAACAATACTATGTGGCTGTGTTGTTGTGTTTCATTCTGCCTTTGAAGTTGATTACATTGTGTGTGAAATTCTAGACTCACATCTATCATCTTCCTTAACTACTCTTGTCAGAAGATCAAGGACATGGGGCTTCTCTGACCTTGTAGATGTGAGTAGGGCAACACATAACCACAAGCTCATTATACTTCTCTACTCTTTTCTTTCTTTTTTTTTGGTGAGCAAATGTACATTTTATTTGAATGAAGTGTTTTAGTACAAGGCTAAAATAAACGTAATTCCATTATACCTCATGAAAAAGTTAAAGGCTAAGCACTGCCACAGATCACTGAAAATTGATGGTTCAGGCTCCAACCTGGGCAAAAGCCTCAGGTAACTTGGAAATGTACGATCACACAAATCAACTTGAGATTTGGATTTTGCCACCGTCATAGCAACGTACCAATGGAAAAAAGACTGAGCAGCCACCGTAGGAATGTTCTCATTAAAATGTTCCACAGTCAAGAATGCGAACAGTAACACTTGTCTTTCCACTCTGCGATCCCTTTGATTCCATTTGACTTACAACATCGTAGCCTTCTACCTCATGGCCAAACACAACATGCTTTCCATCCAACCAACTAGTTGGGGCAGTGCAGATAAAAAATTGTGATCCATTTGTATTGGGCCCAGCATTTGCCATTGACAGTATTCCTGCTCCTTCATGTTTGAGTATGAAGTTCTCATCTGGAAATTTGTTACCATAGATGGATTTGCCCCCTGTGCCATTGCCTTTTGTGAAATCTCCACCTTGGCACATAAAGCCAGGAATTATTCGGTGAAAAATTGATCCTTTAAACCCCTCACCCTCTGGTTTGGTACAAAGCACATGGAAGTTCTCTGCAGTTTTTGGAACAACATCGCTCCTTAGCTCGAATACAATGCGGCCCACTGGCTGCTTATCAAAACCAATGTCGAAGAAGACGTGAGGGTTGCCCATTCTATTTTTTTCCTCTCACCACTTGGTGCTAACCTCAACCGAGCACGCTGCTAGGAGTGCTAATTCCTTCTCTACTCTTTTCAACTTCGGCAGTGGCCTTTCTTCATTGTCCTCAGCTTTTACTTAGACCCATCCTCTGAAGTGGTGTCAGTGAATTCTCTGATTGGCATTATGGATGTCAATCTGTCAAGTGCCTGCATATTTAATGCCAATTATTTTGAATGTGCGCAGCAGTAGCGATCTAAAGATTGCAATTAATTGCAAAACCTTTTCATTGTTAATGAGATTGATATTGGTTTCTTATTGTCACATGTACCAAGATACAGTGAAAAGCTTGTCTTGCATACCGAGCATAGAGATCAATTCATTACATAGTTTATTGAGGTAGAATGAAGTAAAACAATAACAATGCAGAATAAAGTGTAAAAACTACTGAAAGAGTGCAGTGCAGGTAAACAATAAAGTGCAAGATCATAACGAGGTAGATTGTGAGGCCAAGAGTCCATCTTATCGTATCAGAGGTCAGTTCAAGAGTCTAAGACAGAGGGATAGACACTGCCCGTGAGCCTGGTGGTACATGTTTTCAGGCTATTGTATCTTGTGCCTGGTGGGGGAGGGGAGACTAGAGAATGTCCGGGGTCTTTAAGATCTTTGATTTTGCTGGTTGCTTTACTGAGACAGTGAGTAGTATAGACTGAGTTTACAGAGGGGAGGCTGGTCCCTGAAACGTGCAGAGCTGTGTCCGCATTTCTGCAAATTCTTGCAGCCATGTGCAGAGCTTGGTACGGCAGAGCTGTTGCCATACCAAGCCGTTATGTGTCCAGATGGAATGGTTTCTATGGTGCATCGTTAAAAATTGGTAAGGGTTAAAGGGGACATGCTGAATTTCTTTAGGCTCCTGAGGAAGTAGATGCATTGGTGAGCTTTCTTGGCCGTGATATCTAATGGTTGGACCAGGACAGACTATTGGTGATGTTTACACATTGGAACATGAAACTCTTAATCCTCTCGACCTCAACACCATTGATGTAGACAGGAGCATGTACACTGCCCCCCTTTCTGAAGCCAATGACCAGCTCTTTTGTTGACATTGTGGGCATGTTGTTGTCATGACACCATGTCACTAAACTCTCTATATCCTTCCTGTGCTTTGATTCATTATTATTTGAGATATGGCCCACTACAGTGGTATCCTCTGCAAACTTGTAAATAGAGTTAGAGGAGAATTTGGCCATGAGTGTACAGGGAGCTGGCCAAGAGTGTAAGGGGCTGAGGCGCAACATTGTGGAGCTGTGGTGAACTACATATACCTGTCTGGACACGCCCCTCTGCTGACTGCTCCTGAGGCTCCTCCCACAGACCCCTGTATAAAGGTGATGGAGGTCTGAGCCCGGCCTCATTCTCCAGGATGTAGTATGGTGGTCAACCACTGCTTGTTCCTTCTTCCAGTCAATAAAAGCTGATACCTCGCCTTTACGTCTCAGAGTGAGTTATTGATGGTGCATCAGGAGCACCAGTGTTTAGAATGATCAATGTTTAGAGATGTAGCAAGTTGCACAGTGAATCAGATGATAGAAAAGAAAAGCTTACATAAATTTTGTGCAGTAGCGCTCAACACCTGGCCCACCCCAGTGAGCTGGAGCTTCCTATGCTCACCATTTCCCTAAGTGTGATTACCTGAAGCAAGTTCCCAAGAGGGACTCTTCATCAAAGAGGTCCAATGCAGCGTAAGGTCTTATATTTTGGAAATGGCAGTCCACCAACCTCCTCCACCCCAAAATGCTTTGATAGGCATTTAAGCCAATGTACTAACTGTCAGAACTATTGCAAGAACTTAAGTGTGTGTAAATCTTTTAAGTATTCCCAAACATTGAAAAGTATTTTTATAAAACTTTTAAAGCTTTATCATGTTTTAAAAATTCATCTATTAAAGATATTACTACATTTTAAAAAGATGAAAAACACATTTAAAACTGAAAATTTGGAAACAATTAAATGCATTTAAATTAACTCATTTCAAAAACTTGTACATTGCATATCTGGAACTTGCCTCTCTCCTTTGCAGTTGTCTATCTCTGTTGAAATGAAAGGAGTTGCTAAACCTGCATCAAGTCGGCAGATTTCTAGCATTATGGGTGTTGACACCCCATAGTTTTACTCTATGAGGAGTTCATCTACAGAATAACAGTAGCAAAAACCTATTTTGCATGCACAGCTTTCTGAAATTATCTGTGTTGTTAAATTAGCCCTCTATACAAAAAAAATTGTGCTTAGCTGATAATATGCCTTTCATTGCCTCTGGCTACCCAGGAAAGCGGATGAAATGTAATCATTGTTGAACACAGCATCATTTAACCAAATAGAGTAAATAAACCAAAAAGATTTAATATTGGGAGGATGTTTTTGTGGCCAATGCCCTCCAAACAAGATATTGATTTTATGCAGCAACAAGTATATATATTGCTTTCTCATTTTAAATGGAGAGGTAACAAAATGGGCAAACTGCCCCATAAGTACCATATTACATCAGACAATACCTCCAGATTGTTTAGGCCTCCCAGAAAGTTAAGATAGTTTATAAAGTGATGCCTTGGAGACAGTAAGAGGTTCCAGGTGGAAAGTATTAAGTAGCCCAAACACAAGGAGATAAAATATCTGTCACTGATTTTGCTTCCCACTTATAATAAATACATATCCTGTTCATGGTAGGGAATGATAGTTCTGTGAATAACAGGATGATAATTCTATCTCTGTGATACTGAGAAATATAGAGAACCAGAAGGATAGTGTAGTGCACCACCATGATTCCTGAAGATAGCAGGACAGGTAGTAAGGTGGTGTGTGTGTAAATTAGGTAAAACATCACATTGGATGAACATTTGAATTTATAGAGCCTACAGAGTTACAGAGCAAGAGTTGGAAAGTGGGAAAAACCTAATTGGACAAGATAGGTTGAATGGCTTCCTATTACGCCATAAATTTCTATGATCCTACTGCATGTCAACATTGCGTCTTAGCATTCTGGCCTCTTGGTAGAAAACTACAAATTCAACCCCCAATTTAGACACTCAAGAACAGAAATCTAGCCTTACATTCCAGTGTGGTACTGAGGGAGTACTTCACTATTGGAAACCTTGCCTGCCCTCTCAGGTGGTTGTAAAAGATCCAGGGTTGCTATTTTGAAAAAAGTGTACCCAAGTTTTCACCAGTGTCCTGGGTTATCCATCAATCAACATCTTTTAAATGTTCTGGTCATTATTGCACTCCTGTTTGTGGAAGTTTGTTGTGCAGGAATTGGCTGCTGGGATTCCTAGCAGCCAGTTCTGGGAAGCAGGATGTTATACCAGAAGTGTGGGTTGAAGAGACTTGGAGGTCCTTGCGTGTTCTGATAGCCTAGCAACTGCAAGTAATGATAGGTAACCCAGAAATGGTTTGCTGCACTTTTGTGACAACCATTTGCCCATTTCTTTAGCACCTTTGAAATTGATATGCATGTGGTTATTTATTTATTTATTTGTCTATGTATTTATTAGTTCGTTCGTTCGTCCATTTATTTATTTATTTGGTGATACAGCACTGAGTAGGCCCTTCCAGCCTTTCGAGCCATGCCACCCCAGCAACCCCTGACAAACCCAATTAACCCTGACCTAATCATGGGACAATTTACAATTTACGATGACCAATTAACCTACTCAGTACGCCTTTGGAGCAGAGGACCCAGAGGACCTCTCTATGCATTCCTCGGAGAGGACGTACAGAGACCCTTTATAGAAAGACACTCCAAAATCTGGAATACCCTGAGCTGTGCTAACCACTACGCTACTGTGGCGCCATAATTTCCAGATGAACAATGACAAGTCCTCAAGGCAACAACAATGAGCACTTTTTATTAAGGGTTCACATGAGGAGGGTGATGTGGCTCAAGTCACAAGACTTGGCACAATTAATTTAATAGAAAATGTTGGCTGTCTCTTACCCTACAGCTGTTTCAGTTCAGCTGAGGATGGATCACACATGTGGCAAATGGGATTGCTGTCCAGCGATAACTATAACAGCACAGGTTTTGGCACTCATGTAGTCATTTGAGAGATTGACTCTGAGCATTTATAGGGCTGTTCATCTCTTGATCATATATAAACTCCTCTTGTCCTAAGTACTTCAATTGCATAATTAAATGAATAATAGCATGGGACTCTGAGAATATTTTTCATTTTACATGACTACATATTCCCCATCGCAACCCAGTGCATTTTATCATCTTCAAGTTATGTTGGATTCTCTTGGGTATCCAACTCAGATGTGCTTTCAATTGAGATATGTACACAGTGTGCTCAAAGAATAGTGGTCTGACAATAGTCCAGCAAAGAAGTCCTTGGTACAGAATGAACTGAAAATATCAAGTATAAACAATTGATAGCATTTAATGATTGCATTTATCCAGCATGTTTAGCAGAGTAACTCTAAGTTCAAAATAAATTTATTATCAAAGTACGTATGTGTTACCAAAGTTCAAAGTGCATTTATTAAAGTATGTATACATTATACAACCTTGAGATTCATCTTCTTACATGCAGTCACGAAATAAAGCAAAACAAACCATATATAAAAAAAGACCACCAATAACCCAACATGCGGACAGAAAAAAACATATCATGCCTAAATAAAAGAACCTATATAAAAAAAGACCATTGAACACCCAATGTGCAGAGAAAAAAAGACCGCAAGTAAATAGCGTTCTGAACTGAAGTCTGCAAGAGAGTCCCATAGTTCAGCACGGAGGCAAGTAAACCTTGTGGAGCAGCGATCTAAACAAGCCCTTCCCTTGCCTCGAGCCCCGACACTCTGACCATTTCAGTCTGGCCCAGCCCATAAATCGACCAAAGCTCAGGTACTATCGTCTCAATATGCTCTAGGGCCTGGTCTTGTCGTGGTGGAGAGGCTTGTGAGTTCCTGAGAGTGATGCTGTCTGGAGTCTAGCCATCTGGCATTTAGCTCCTGGTGGAGTCACCCATGGCAGTAAAGTCAAGGGGGAGGTTCCAGACAACATAGACCTCAATGGTGGAGCCAGCACAAGATGATGGCACATCACGAGGGCAGTGAAGATGTAAGAAAGCTGCAGCAGTGAAGAATCCTCAGCTGTCTTGAATTCCTTGCCACTGGACCCTGACCCCCGATCTGTCAAGAATCGTGTGGTGGCTGCCCAGGCATCAGCCTCCCCATTTTAAACAAAGTCATACACAGGCATTCTCCATTAAGGGAATCCACTTTAACATCCTGGATTAGTCCTGTGGCGATCAGCAAGAAGCGAAGGGGGCAGGATTGTGATGTTTGGAAGCCCCCAATCACAAGCTGGCACATTGGGCTGTGTGACTTTTATTTAATTGCTGGGCTCTTGGGCCGAGACCCACGGTGCACCAAAATATGTAGATCCCAAATCAGCCTCTACAGCTACTTGAGGACCCAACAATAGACAACCGCTTAGGAGAACATGATACACAATTTGAGTGATTGCACTACTACTGCCTTGAGATTCATTTTCTTGTAGGCATTTACAGGAAAAAAGGAGTGCGGGGGAGCTACATGCATGCGCACTAGGCAGAAAGAAAGGAACTAAAACCCCACAACCCGGAAACAATCTCTCAACAGTATTTGTGTATTTATTTTTCATTATTTTTGGGATCTACTGGGAAAGTCTCAAAGATCAACCAGTCGATCACGATCGACGGGTTGGCGACCACTAGTCTAAAGAATCCTTGAAAGTGAGCCTGTAGATTGTAGAATCAGTTCAGAGTAGTGGTGGATGAAGTTATCCATCCCAGTTCAGAGACTAGATGGTTGGAGGATAATAATTGTCCCTAAACTTTGTGGTGTTGGACCTAAGGTTTCTGTTCCTCCTATCTGATGGTAGTAATGAAAAGAGGGCATGGTCTGGATGATGGATGCTGCTTTCTTGTGGCAGTGCTCCTTATAAATGTGCTCAATGGTAGAGAGGGCTTTGCCTGTGATGGACTGGGCTGTATCCACCATTTTCTATAGCTTTCTCTGTTCCTAGGTATTGATATTTCCATACCAAGCCATGATGCAGTCAGTTAGGATACACTCTACCACGCATCTATAGAAGCTGCCAAAGCTTTTGGTGACATACCAAATTATATGCAAGCTTCTAAGAAAGTAGAGGTACTGTCATGCCTTCTTTCTGATGACTCTTATGTTCTGGTCCCAGGACAGATCCTCTGATATGTTGATGCCAAGGAGTTTAAATTTACTGACCCTCTGCACATAATGAGAACTGGCTTGTGGATCTCTGGCTTCTTCCTCCTGTAATTGAAAACCACCTCTTTGGTTTTGCTGAAGTTGAGTGAGAAGTTGTTGTGGTACCACTCAACTAGATTTTCATTCTCCTTCCTATATGCCAATTCATCACTACTTTTGATTCACCCAACAACAGTGGTGTCATCAGCAAATACAGCATTGGAGCAGTACTTAGTCACACAATCTTAAGTATTAAGTGAGTAAAGCAGGGGCTAAGCACACAGCCCTGTGCGTCACCTGTGCTGATGATAAAATTGAATTGAGTTGCACAGGGAGGTACCAACGTACAAGGAAGTACAGGGAGCTTAGAGATGAGTTTCTAGAGGATGATGGTTTGGAATATTGAGCTGTAGTCAATGAAGAGCCTTGTGATGTATGCATCTTCACTGCCCAGGTGTTCCAAAGCTGAGTGAAGAGCCAATAAAATGGCATCTGTCACTGACCTGCTGTGACGGTAGGCAAATTGGAGTGGATTCAGGTCGCTCTTCAGGCAGGAATTGATATGCTTCATGACCAACCTCTTGAAGCACTTCATCACAACAGATGTAAGTGCTATTGGACAATAGTCATCAAGGCATGTTACCACGTTGTTCTTGGGCAACAGTATGATTAATGCATGCTTGAAACAGATGGGTACCTCAGACTGCCGAAGCGAGAAGTTGAAGATGTCTGTAAACACTCCAGCCAGTTGATTAACACAGATCTTCAGTATTCAACCAGGTATACCACCTGGGCCAGATGTTTTCTGTGGATTTACCTTCCTGAAGACTGCTCTAACGTTGACCTCAGAGGCTGAATTCACAAGGTCGTCCCTAAGTGTCCCAAAATGCTTCCCTGGAGCAATTATAAAAACAAAGTTTGACACTAAGCCACGTAAGGAGATATTAAGCCTAATGACCAAATTCTCAGACAAGGAGGAAAAAAAGTTAGAGAGCTTTAAGGGTGATATTCCAGAACCCAAAGCTGAGGCAGCTGAAGGCACTTCCTTCAACTGTGGAGTGATCAAAACTGAAAATAGGGAAGTCTTGAGAATTGGATGAATGCAGAGATTACATCAGAGGATTGTTATAGCTAGAGGATTCCTAGGGTGATTCACAATTCCTAGCCCTAATTTGAAAGAAGTATGTTCTATTTTGTAGGTTATTTACAACAATAGATCTTGGGATCTTAGAGTTAAAACACAAAAGGCTTCCAACTTTCTCTCGATATCCCAGCCCATGTAGATCATAGATGGAGTGAGTGCATTGTTCTAGCCACCCTCAGTGCCTCCATGAACTCATTGCTTTCTGTCAGTCTACCAAGACAGTGAGTTGTCAGCAGACTCTGACTGTAGACAAATCAGTCATGGCTAATTGAATGCAAGTTCCTTCTTTTACCCTTCACCCTTAATGAACATAATGCATTCCCCCACCCTGCTTCCCGCCTCCTCTCCTCTCTCCTCCCCTCCAAAAATTTGAAGGCAGATGAACAGGGGATATAATGAAGATGGAATGACTCCACATATCTGGAACCAGTTTCATTTTAGTTCCAACTGTAGGCACAAGTTCTCCTTCTGTCCTGCGTTTGGTATAATAATGAGCTATGTCTATCCAGTCAGAAGGCTCAATACATAGTCTGAAGCTGAGCAAGAATTGCAGTGACCTTATCAGTGTAATAAACTGAATCAAGAGCAGAATTATTTCATTTTCTTTCCATAAGTACAGGAAGGTTATTGAAAGTGAAACATGTGTGATCCAGGTCCTAGAAAAATGTTGCCTTTCATCAGTCAAAACAACATAAAGCTGAACTCTATGCCCAGACTGCCAGGTGGCTTGGCCACTGGATTGAAGCAATTCTGTGGTTTCCTTCTTTTCATTGATACAGTGATGGTTACCAAGAAGCACAGCAGTTGGAGGAAGCATCAGAGTTCAGATGGCTGCTTCTGGAGTGCCTGCAGTAGATCCTTTTAATCACTGCAATTCACAGAACCTACTGATATTTGCTGCATCGATCCTGATCTACACACACACACACACACACACACACACACACACACACACACACACACACACACACACACACACACACACACACACACACACACACACACACACACACACACACACACACACACACACACACACACACACCTGTTTGGGTGGGGAGGCTCTTCACTTGCCTCCATCCCATTCAAATGTGGTGGCTTGATCAGTGGTGAATTCTGCAAGCATCATGAACCCACAACTTCTCATTGAGTCTGTGAGAATTGTCAGCATAGGGCCCAAATGTATGAGATGGTTATCATAGCAAAACCTTCACAGGCAGGCACTGAAACAGGCCCTTCAACCCATCAAGTCCACACTGACCCATTTATACTTCACTGCACTAATCCTATTTTATTTGCCTCAGGTGCCTATCAACCCCCACCCCCTAGATTTACCCCTCTGAACCACCTGACATGATTTACAATGGCCAATTAATCCACCAATCTGCACGTTTTTTGGGATGTGGGTGAAAACCAAACACCCATGGAAAACCCACAGAGTCACAGGGAGAATGTGCAAACTCCACACAGATAGCACAAGGTCAGAATTGAACCCGGCTTGCTAGAGCTGTGAGGCAGTGGTTCTACTAGCTGTGCTGCTCTGTTTACAAACCTCTCTCCCTCTCTGTCCCCTTATATCCTCTTATCTCCCTCCCTCTTATCATTTGTTTTGCCCCTCTATTGACTGTATTAAGGTTGCTCACTACACAGTGACTAGAAGTTCCCCATGTGTGGAACTCAGTACTACACAATACACTCTTTACTCCATTTTCTATTGTACTGATGGTCCACAAATAAACCAGAAGACCCAATGAAACGGAATCTCTCTTGAAGCATTCATTTACCAAGAAGGCAGTTTGCCCTGCCCACAGCAACCACTGCTCATGTAGAAAAGGCAGAATGTTTAAAAAATTTCAAAATTATACTTCATTTAGAATGTATATACAGTAAATATAATCATTATATCATCAATCCAATATATTGCCAATCATCTTTCCTGCTTAAACAATGTTCCTGTGAAGTATTTGAGCAGCTTTTATATCGGACCCAGCCCCTCAATATCCAGACTGTGGTCCTTCCCCACATGCTCTTTGCAGGGAAACCAAGTTTCAGTGTGCTCCTTAGCCATCTCCTTTTACTGGAAGTTTGATAAAAATAGTGGATCTCTGCCTGCCATAGATTGTCCAGCGCAAGATCCTTCTCATTCATCTGAAGAAGTGCACAGGCTCACAATGAAAGCACCACACATTATTGCCATGGTGGACATCCCAACATACTATTAAAATTCACTTATCTATAGTTATCTTTAGATGTAAAATCTCATGGCAATAAACTGTCTTTTCCTGAAACATACAACAGTAACATCACAATCATTAATATGTAGGTTACCTATAATTCTGAGGTCTGACCACCCCAACCCAGATTGTGCTCCCAAGAAGCCAGAGCCTATTTTTCACAACCTTGCCCTCTGATTCTTTAAACTTCAGGCTGGCTACTATCTGGGCCATCTATCTTGCCCCAGCTACTTCGGACAGGAGGTACAGAAACCTGAAGTCCCACACGACTAGCTTCAGGAACCACCATTTCCCTTTAACTATTTGGTTCTTGAACCAACTTGCACAACCCTAATCACTACCTTGTTATAGCAACACTAACCACTACGCACAATGATAAACTTTATTTTTCCTGTTCTATTTGTATTCTTTATTGTAAAAATTGGATATAACTAATTTGTGTTTTTTTCCTTGTGAATGCTGCTTATCTGATGCTAAGTGCTTGTGGTGCTGCTGCAAGGAAGTTTTTCATTGTACCTGTGCGTACATGTACTTGTGCACATAACAATAAATTTAATTTTGGCCAAGCCCACCTCAGAGGCATTTTTGTAATATTTGCACTAGAAGTTTATCCTTGCTTGTGCTCTGGTTATTACTGTACATTATGCTGCCTTAATAAAATTTGGTTTCATTGGACTTGATGCATTTGGAATTAAGGCCAACACACAGCCACTGCTGTGTTGGGCACTTAGCAACAGGTGGCAAATAACTGAGCTTCTGTATCCTAATTCTTTATGTTGCTGATGCTATAACTTTTTTCACTTTTATGTTACTATCAGCTGTATGGCGACAACAGATGGCAGCCCTACAACACCCATGCAGACCCCTCTGGTTACTGGACAAAAGCAGGCATCCCTACCCAGACCAGAGGCAAGTCTGCCCCCCACCACTGTCTCTCCTGAGCCAGGAAACAGCTGTCAAAGAAGCAAGAGCCCTAGCAGTCCAGCTAACCAGCAGTCCAGTGCCTATCAGGTAAATGGCATTGAGACCCACACAGTGTCTAGTGACCTGGGGAGTACTCATCAGTCATTGACCAATGACACACAGCGAAGTCCAAACCAAAATAAAGATGGTTTCACTCGGTCACCGCCACCCTGCAGCCCAGTCATGAAGGGGTGTTTACCAGAGACTATCTCTGACCACTGCAACTCGATTACATCGCCAACTTCAGCCATTGTCAGGCATCCATCGAACGACACCACGAGCAACCCTTGCTTTATCAACACACAACACCAGCTGTTGAGTCTGGACGCTCCAGCATCACAATCATGCCAAGGAAGTCCAGATTCCCTGGCACCTCCAACCCCTGCCTTCCCAGTTGTGACTCCCTACAGTGCTCCTACCTCTCCTTCTGAAGTATTCACCTACCAATCAAGCGGCTCGATGTACCCACAGCAACCACCTTTACCAGAGAAACGGCGGATGTCTGCCAGCCATGGACCAACTAATGAAAGGTCCTTCTCAATCACACACAGAGGCGCACAAACTCCTAATGAAGGTACTACACACCATGTGACCTTCTCCCCAACCACTTTGGACTTCCCAATGCATTCATTAACAGGTAAGTGGCCACTTTCAAGTTCCTTTTTACTCACAAGTTCCTTAAACTAAGAGGTCACAGGTCAGAAGCTTAGACTGATACCATTTTGGTGGGGATGAAATTGCAATGGAAATAGGAGCAGCATTAGGCTATTTAGACCCTTGTGTCTATTCACTATTCAATAAGATCATTCCTGATCTCCTACCTCAGAACCACTTTCATTCACTGGCCCGATGTCTCTTGAATCCCAGAAAATCCAAAAATGTATTGATCTTGAGTAAATTAATATTTGAACCTCCATAGCTCTCTTAGGCAGAGAATTCCACAGATTCACCACCCTCTGGCTGACACTCTACTTTGAGACTGTGATCCCTTGTTTTAGACATGTTAGATAGGGTCTAGGAACTGACCTGTCATGCCCCTGACACCAATCAGAACATGGAGGTGGGCAGATCTTGTGATTTACAACAGCAGCAATGTCCTTGGTGATTTTATCAAGACTCAGGATCAAACCTGGAATTTTCAGGAACCATGAAACACCTCCTGGTCCTGGCAACGTCCAAGAGTCTGGCCAAGTGAGCATTAATCATGCGAACCCTGCCCAATGTAGTCACGCACATCAACAGTTTCTGCTTTTATATTTCTTAACAGCACAAAAGGATTTAATTAGCCTTTCAAGTGTACACTAGCTCTCAGAAACCCATTCCTTGACCTATCTCCACGTAACCAATTCTCTCTCACATTCCCATCAACTCCCTCCAGATTCTACCACTCACCCACACACTGGGGTAACTTGCAGTGGCCATTCAACCTGCGTTTTGGGGATATGGGACGTAACCACACAGCAAGAATGTGTAAATTCCACACAGACAACATCTAGGGTCAGGATTTAACCTGGACTACTGGAGACATGAAGGCATGCACACAGTCATCATCATCATGTAAGTGGTCATGGGCTTTCCATGATCATGATTGTTCTTGGCAAAGTTTTTACAGAAGTGGTTTGATATTGCCACCTTCTGGGCAGTGTCTTTACAAGACAGGTGACTCCCCAGCCATTATCAAGACTCTTCAGAGATTGTCTGCCTGGAGTCAATGGTCGCATAACCAGGACTTGTGATATGCACCAGTTGCTCATACGACCATCCACCACCTGCTCCCATGGCTTCACATGACCTTGATCAGGGGGCTAAGCAGGTGCTTAGTGGAGGGAAGGAGGGCCTTACACCTCCTTTGGTAGAGACATATCTCCACCCTGCCCCCCAGACCTAGACAATAGGCAACCTAAAAGTAGGGGTATATTTTATCCTGGACTGGCTTGCATCAGCCTTGCTTGGCTTTGCCAAAGTGTATGAGCAAACTGAAGAGTGTTCTGTGTGGGCTGTGTTGGTGCAGGGCCAAGCTGAATTTTTTCTTCAAGTAAGAAGGGCCAGCATGTCCCATACTGAATCTTCTGTTCCTCCCACCCAGGAGACAAATCCCATTTCCCCTTCCTTCCAACCCTAAGTATCTTTGAGATTTCCAGAATTTGACATGAGATAAAGCTCAGCCCCAGAGAAGACTCAGCCAGCCAAACAATGTAAGTGCTAAGTGGCCACCCTGTGACCTCAGGCAGTAGAGGAAGCAGAAATCAGGGGTGATTGCTGATTTCCCCTCAGCATGCCGGGCTGAAATGTTTCTTTGGTTTGTCTCTTTGTCCCTCCCTGTCTTCTGGGGTCTGAACAGAGGGGCTACTCTGTTTCAACAGGTTGAACCTTTGCCTTTTTTTTCTTGCAGATGGATATCAGGAAAGCCATATCAATGCCAAGTTTGTCCAAGACACATCTAAGTTTTGGTATAAGCCAAACATCTCCAGGGACCAAGGTGAACTTTAATGGCAGATCTCTCATTCTATTATATATTTGGCAATGCAACTTATGGAGACTCAGACATTCCTGTAATTTCTTGCCCAATGTTACTGGGGTGGTGAGAGAAAGGTTGGAACTCTATTTTCCAGTGGTAGTCCTGGTCCTTGAGAGACAGAGTTTGGAGTTATTTAATCCACAGAATATGGTTGTGTAATGGTTAGGAATTACATTCACCTAAATACAAAATCTGGAAGCATGAATTCAAGTCCCACCTTGGTACCCTAACCTGAAACTTTAAAAGAAATATAGTCTCAATAACTATCATCCTGAAACTGACTATTAATATAAAATAAAATAACTGGTTCTCTAAAATCCTTCGGGAAAGATAATCTGTCATTGTTATCCTGTCTAGCTTATACTCAACACCACATCACCAGTGCTGGTAGATTTGTGTCCATCTTCCCCTCGCCCATACACTAGGGACATTTGCAACAAGCAAATAACCTGCCAACTCCACATATTTGGGATATGGGAGGAAACCAGAGAAGATACAAACTCCACACTGACCACAGATCAAATGTGACTCTGGAACTGTGGTTAACATAGAAAACCTACAGCACAATACAGGCCCTTTGGCCCACAAAGCTGTGCCAAACATGTTCTTACTTTAGAAATTACCTAGGGTTACCCATAGCCCTCTATTTTTCTAAGCTCTGTGTACCTATCCAGGAGTCTCTTAAAAGACCCTATCGTATCTGCTTCCACTGGCAGCCCATTCCACACACTCACCATTCTGCGTAAAAAAACTTACCCCTGACATCTCCTTGATTCTTTTTATACAGTGCAGACTTCACAAGGAATCTTCCACAGAAATCACACTAACTGTTAGTATGGTATCATGACCTGCACTGTGAGCCTTCTGCCTGTCATGGGTGCTACATATGGGTGACCTTTGTTGAGTGAGCATTTTGGGATATTGCTTTTGTCCATAAATAACAACTTAACCCAGCTTAGCAACTGAAGTAGTTTTTTCATTAAATTTCAAGCAGAGCTCGGCAGCAACTTCCTGTTGTTCTGACACCGAGGTCTTTTCCAAAAATAGCCTGGTGGGAACGGACTATTTAGCATGTGTTGTCATGGAGATGGGAAAAACCATTCTGGACACAGTGCCATAGATAACAATGAAAGTTATGTCAATATTTTTAACCCTTTCTAAACCAGCCTGCATACTGATCACAAAGGGAGGAGTTCAGAGGAGGACGTGCAATGGTTTCTCCAGCACAGCCCTTTCTCCCTCAATTTTATCAAGGCTAGTGACACAATGAAAACATCCAAGTAAAGTAGGAAGGATGGCATATCACTCAGACACCAGGTAGCCTGTTGGCAAACATACCTGGTTCTTGTTCCATTAACTTAAGTGGAATGGGACAAGGCAGGTTCTTGAGCAGTCCACTCCAGTCCTCTGTACTCCAATCTAATATTCTCCTCTGATTCAGTATCCTCTGTTCCTGTCTAAACTCTCCTGCCTTCCTTTCCTATCTTCTCCATCCACTCTCTTCCAGTCCCCTCTGGTTTCTCTGTTTCACTCTTGTCCTGAGGGGGCAGTGACCCAGGGCGGCTTTGTGACTGGTCTGAACAGGTCATTGTAGACTGATCACAGCTGACGCTGGTAATGTAGAAATTTAAATAACTTTGTACAAAAGGAATACAAACATCTACTTATTCACCCTCTTCCAATTGCAGCCATTGCCCTTCTGAAAGACCGGGAGCCTGGCTCGTTCCTGATTCGGGACAGCAATTCATTTCAGGGGGCCTATGGCCTTGCCCTCAAAGTGCTGATGCCTCCAGCTAACTTCAGTTCCCACAGCATTAAAGGTAAGTTGCAGAAAGCCAGTGAGGTCTTGGTTTGGGGTGCTGATGTTATGGGTGTGTGTAGTGTGCAGTGAGTGGCACAATCAAGTCTGAAGCCAAGAACTAAATTTCTAGTTTTGAGGTTCATTCGAACAGCCAAGTACTTTGATAATAAATTTACTTTGAAGTTTGAACTTTGAGAACTTCAAGGTTGAATGCACCCTCTTTGTGAGCTTACACATGTTATTTTTCTACAATTTTTTATTCATTTCTGGGACATGGGCATCATTGTCCAGTCCAGCATTTACAGCCCATCCCTAACTGACCTTGGGAAAGGAGTGGTGCAGTCCTGGTGAAGACAGTGATGCTGAATGATCAGCATCATTTCCAGTTCAAGATGGTCTTTGACTCAGAGGGAAACCTGCAGGTAGTGGTGTTCCCCTGCACCCACTCTTTTTGTCTTTCACAGTGGTAAAAGTCATGGGTTTGGGAGGTGCTGTCAGAGTTGCCTGGGTGAGTGACTGCTGTGCATGTTTTAACACAGTAGCCACTGTGTGCTGATGCTGAAAGGAAGGAATGTTTAGGGTGGTGGATAGTGTGCCAGTCGAGTGGCTGCTTTGATCTTGAATGATGTTGAGCTTCTTGGGAGTTGTTGGAGCTACATCATCTAGGCAAATGGAGAGTGTCCCATCACACTCCTGACTTGCACTTTCTCGATGATGGAAAGACTTTGGGTGTCAGGTGGTGAGTCACTTGCCACAGGATACCCAGCCTCTGACTGGCTGCTATGAGCACAGAGCTATGCTTCCCAGTGGATCAACCATTTGGTGGGGCCCCGATGAGCAAATGTGCAAGCACATAGATTTAAATGAGTTTAACAGGAATTCAATTTACCTCTCCCTCAGAGAGGAGTTAACACCTCACCTGGGTTCCAACTGGTGCTTCTATCACAGAGAATCCCTCCTTTCCTAAATGAGGCACACCTTAACTGCTATTGCTGGCATTGTACAGTTTGGCATCAGGTTGGGGATGTGAAGTCTGATTGTAGGCCAAAACCCAGTCCCTTTTCTCACAAAAACAGACTCCAAAATTTGGTCAAATTGACTCTGAAATAGAAATGCCAAGTGATGATTTTGGGAGCCGAGGCTGGGACTAAATCCTGTTGTCTGGCAGAAATGGAGATAATATTGTGCTTCCCAGAGCTGTTCTGAGCCTGCCAATTTCCATGTTTGGATGTAAAACGTGGAATATTTTGGTTTTGAGAATCTCAAATTCTCTGGGTAAGGATGAATTGGAAGGAGTGAATGTCTTCCTTCAGCTATATTGACCTCTGTGTCCTGTCTCTCTGCATTGTTACCACAGGTGACCCAAATGAACTGCTTGTCAGGCATTTTCTTGTTGAAACAGGCCCGAAGGGAGTGAAGATCAAGGGCTGTCAGAATGAACCGCACTTTGGTATGTTTATTAAAATGGCAGGTTTTAAGATCACACTAATAGCCCAAAATCTGTTCCTGTTCACAGTCTGCAGATTGTCTAGGAACATGATCAGCACAATCTGTTTGGTCCTATCATACAATGACTCCTTGTCTTGCCATTAAATTAACATAAGGATTCATATTTTCTCTCTCCCACTCATATATCTCTGGTCATTCACCCTTGCAACCAGTGGCTACAGGAATTTTTCTACCCATCTGAGACAGCAGACTTGGCCTTTCTTTATCATCTTATCTGAAAGATGGTGTCTCCAACACAGTGTGACAACATCGCCTGTCTAGCAGCGCAGCATTCTTTCAATGTCTTCCCACCAGCAGTGAGTCCCTCAGCTCTCTCCCTCCAACAGTTCAGTATTTCCTTGGTTGGTACCACCCCTCCCACAGTGCGACACTCCCTCAGTACCACCACTCCCACAGTGCAGCATTCCCTTAATGCTGCCTCTCGCTCACTACAGCACTACTTCAGTACCACCCCTTCACAGTGTAACACTCCCTAAATGCTGCTCCTCCCACACCCTTAATGTTGTGCCTTCAGTTATGACGTCCATATCAGTACTCAAGCTGTAATTGAGCCTTATCCCACCTTCCTTCCTCTTTCCTTATCCACATATAATCCTATTCCTTTTTCCTCTCAAGTGTTTATCTAGCTCCCTCATAAATATCTCTATACTATTTGCCTCAGCCACATCCTGAGGGGTCACATTCCATCTCTAGTCACTCTTATGTTGAAGGAGATTCCTTGAATTCTCCACTGAATCTATAAGAGACTGTGCCGAAGACCCCCTGTGCTGGTCTTTAAGATGTTTTGGTGATATAGTGAGCTGCTCTGAGAAAGCTGTTTGTTTTAAATGAGCCTGCAGATACTTGTGTTAAAGAACTAACTGGCCTTTGTGTTTGGATCTCCCACAGGAAGCCTGTCAGCTCTGGTGTATCAGCACTCTATCACACCCATCTCCCTGCCTTACAAGTTGAAGATTCCGGATAAAGGTACCAACCTTGAAATACATTTTGTATGGTCAAAATCAGAAGTGCTTCCGAGTCATGAAGCCGCCCTGACACATGACATTCCAGATTCTGGATATGTGTGTAAAAGGGACTGGGAAATAAAACTTGGCCAAAAGCCTGAAGATAGGGATTGGGGGTAGGCAGTGCTCCTATTTCTTGTTCACATATTATTCTGGTTCTGAGTTGTTTCACAATTGGTAACCCAACTGAGCAGGCAGGAGAAGGGCTGCTGTGGGAGATGCTCCCTCTAGGGCCTTTTCCTCTGAACCTGACACTAGAAGTAGAAGACTCAACGACAGCCCAGAGCAAAGATATTCCTCTGGGAATGAGGGGCTTATCCCATTAGGGAAGCTTGCGGATGTTCATTGCAGTTGAGAGGTGATCTCGTTGAGACACTGCAATATCAAGTGAGATTAACTGGAAGGATACTGGGAGCCTTTTCCCCTGGGCCAGAGAATCAGAATAAGGGATTAAGACATTTCTGACAAATTAGGAAAAATGTAAACATTTGGAGGGGTGTGAATATCTGAGGATTTCTCCCCAGAGGACTGTGTTGCTCAGTTACTGAACATCTTCAAGGCTGGTATGAGTAATTTTTGGATACTAAGGAAATCAGCAGATTTGGAGATTGGGTTGGAAACATAGATGGCATAGGATCAGCCTTGATATGGAATGGCATTCCAGGAACAGAATTCCCATCAGTAATCTTTTCCAGCCTACCAGCTTGTCAGGATTAGGTCCCAATTCCTGCACTACTCTGGCTTGAGAACGATGGATTGGAATATTTAATACTCAGACCAGGATATACTTGACCTTGTACTTTAATACTGCCTTCTTAAGTGAAGAATTGCAGGCCCCTACCAACAGAGCTAAATTTCAAACAATCATTGTTTGCTGGTTCCTTGAAACCTTTGTGTAGCTAGTGATACTTAATCTCACTCAGAATGGAGTAAACGCCAAGTCTGAGGCCATGTCTTGTTCCGTTGGGCACTTGCTTCCTTTGCTGGTTGGCTCGCGCTGTATTGGTGACCTGGACTAGTTCACTGCCACCCCTCCAGAAAGTAGTGACTCCCACTGACTGCTCTACTCTTCCATCTATGGTCTAGTTGGATCTACCTTTGTTGGACCAAAAATAAACTTAATTTGCCCAATGACCAGGTTTCATTATCTCATAGTCCCCTACAAATTGTCCTCGGCCAGGGACTTAAGCTTATTCAATCCTTCTTGAATCTTTTCACAACAAAGCTTGACCTATTTAAAAGCTTATTTTTCATTTCAAATAACAGCAGATTATGGATAGGGGTTTTGTTGGAGTGGGACCCTCATTCCTGCTTCCTTCCCTTCCTCTCCCACCTTCCACCTTCTGTATCTCTACTCTCTTCCCTCCCCTCAGTTATGCTTTCCCTCCCCCTCTCCTCTCCTCCCCTTGCTCTTCCTTCTATCCTTTCTTTGCACTTTTCTGCTCCCTCTCTTCTGCTTCCCTAGCTCTTCCACCCCTTCATACCCCTCTCTCCCCTCCCATTTCCTATCTTCTCCCTCATCCCACTTCCCACCCTCCTTACCAATCATTTCTCCTACCCCACCTGTCCTTTCTTACTTATTTTTTTCTACAGACTACCACAGCTCTCACTGACAGCTTACCTGATTCATTCTGCCTTCCTCTTGCAGATCCCATGGATGAAATCCAGGAGAGCATTGTCCCTGGCAACACCAGTACCGCTGCTGAACTGCTTAAACAGGGAGCAGGTGAGGAGAGTCCTTGGAGTGGCATCCATGCTGGCATTGATCTGTAGGACAGGATGAGATTTTTCATGCACGTGTTGTGGCCCACGATATGTAGCCTGAAAGCAAATTCAACTGGGGCTTCCAAAAGAGGGCTAGGCTTCTTTCTTAGTCACCCAACATCGTCGTCGCTGGTAGTGCCAGCATTTACCTTCCATCCCTAATTTCCCCTGATCTGAGAAAACAATTAATAGTCAACTTCATTGATAGATCTGGAGTCATATGTTGACCAGATTAGGTGGTGGAGTTCCTTCCCAGCAAGATCTGGTCAGTAAAATGGGTCCAATCCAGTAGTTGCACTCAGACCATTTTGAATCCAATTATTTGTATTTAATTTCCCTAGATGCTATAATGGGCCTTGAACTCCTGCCTCTGGGTTAGTTGTCCAGATGCCCATAACTTTACCACTAAACTGTCAACTCAGGGAAGGTAAAATGAGGAAAGTAGAAGAGTGAGGCTAACTGGGTAGCCCTTTCAAAAAATCTGGTTTAGATCCGATGGGTTATGTGAACTTCATCTATGCTGAATGATTATTTATTAATAGACAAACATCCTCTTAAATTTAATGTGGAAGAATTTAGTTTCATTAATGGACTGATGATCTACCTTTAATAGACCAGGTCAAACAATCGCTTACTAAATGGTCCTCACTGTCTATATCACTGATTGATTGAATTAATGCTATTAAGATGATTATTTTACCTAAATTTTTATATCTTTTCCAAGCAGTACCAATCTTTATTCCCAAATCCTTTTTTGATACTATTGACTCTAAAATTTCGTCTTATATATGGCAGAATAAAAATCCTAGGTTAAGTAAAAAATACTTGCAGAAATCCAAAAAAGAGCGGTCGCCTGGCACTGCTGAATTTAAGATTTTATTATTGGGCAATTAATATTCGATATTTAATATTTTGGACACAAGATGTGGATATTAATGTCAGTCCGCAATGGGTTAACCTTGAATGTAATTCTACACAAGGATTTTCATTGGTTTCCATTTTAGGGACTTCGTTTCCCTTTGTTCTTTCTAAATTGAATAAACAAATGGTTAATCCAATAATTAAATATACATTACGAATATGGTTTCAGTTTCGTAAATTTTTTGGCTTGAGTAAATTTATTTTATCAAGTCCTATTATATCTCATTTTTTCTTTCAACCCTCTGTCATGGATCAAGCCTTTTTGGTATGGAAAATGAAGGGTATAATATGTTTTCATGATTTATTTTTGGATAACTGTTTCATGTCTTTTGAAAAGTTGTCTAACAAATATAATTTGCCCAGATCCCATTTTTGTAGATATTTACAGATCAGAGATTTTTTGAATACTACGTTATCTACTTTTCCGATTTCATAACCAACTGATATCATGGAAAAAATTTTAGGCTTAAACCCTTATCAAAAGGGTTTAATAGCAATCATTTATGATATGATTATGAAAATACAGTCAGATATATCCAATAAAATTAAAAATGAATGGGAGAAGGAACTTCAACTTTCTTTACCTATCGAGAAATGGGAGAAAATTTTTCAATTAGTTAACTTTTCTTCTATTTGTGCTAAACACACATTGATTCAATTTAAAGTGGTGCATAGAGCTCATATGCCTAAAGTGAAATTAGCTCATTTTTACTCTCGTATAAATCCGATCTGTGATAAATGTCATTCTGAGGTAGCCTCTTTTGGTCTTTTGTCCTCATTTGGAAATATTTTGGAAAGATATTTTTGATACATTCTCTACAGTTTTGCACATTGATTTACAGCCTCACCCGATCACTGCAATTTTTGGCTTACCAATGATTGATTTGCCCTCTGCAGCTCAGCGGATGATTGCATTTGCTACTTTAATGGCTAGAAGATCTATTTTATTGAATTGGAAAGAGACACATCCTCCAACTACTTCTCAATGGTTTTCCCAAACCATATCCTGTTTAAACTTAGAAAAAAATTGGAAGTGGTACCTTTGATCCCTCAGTTAAATTTGAAGAAACTTGGAGGCCATTCATCCAATACTTTCACAGAATGTAATTTGACCTTTTCCGATTCCTTTTTATCATTCATTAATTTGAGTAGAGGAGCGGAGTTGACGACATTAATGATTTTATCTGATATAATAGAATAGCCCAGCTTTGTTAAGTTTTAGTTCTGTTAAGTTCACTTTGTTTTTGATTTTTCAATTTGGGTTTTTTTTTCATCTTTTCATTCCCTTGTATCTTGTCTATATTAAGAGTTTGGGAGGTCAATTATATTGGTGTTACCTATAGTTTCTACTCACACGTATTAATTGCCAACAATGTAATCCCACTCCCTTTGTACTATTATGACCACTATGTATTTGTCTAGAAAAATTCAACAAAATTTTACGGAAACTAGGTGAGATTAAGAGTTCGGCACGGACTAGGAGGGCCGAGATGGCCTGTTTCTGTGCTGTGATTGTTATATGATTGTTATATGAAAAAGATTGAAAAAGAAAGAAAGAAAAAGACTGATGATTAAATCGTAGTGATTGATGAGCATGGGGAACAGTTGTTAATGTCTCATCAAAGCACTGATCTGACTTCCTTGCTTTGCAGCAGTTTAGTAATTTCTTTACTCTTAGGAATTCTTCAGCTGTGCTGTACAATTCAATCTTTGTTTCCTCTTTTCAGCTTGCAACGTGTTGTATATCAACTCAGTGGAGACAGAGTCGCTCACTGGCCCACAGGCTGTTGCCAAAGCAACCATGCAGACATTTGCTATGAAGCCTCGGCCTACTGCCACCATGGTCCACTTCAAAGTCTCAGTGCAGGGCATCACCCTAACCGACAGCCAACGGAAGTAAGGCCAAAACTGTATTACCAGAAGCATAAGTTATTGTAATATCCTGCTGCAAATTTTTATTGGCCCAGGCTCATTTAGTTCATTAATTTGGGAAATAACACTGTCTATTTCTGGAATAAGGCCTTCCCCGGAAGCCAACTTAACATAGCTTTCAAATTTACCATTTGATCATATATTGCAAGTGAGGACTTAAGCTGAGGCCCTGTCTGCTCTCTTAGGTGGGTGTAAAAGATACAACCGTTGAGCACATCTACATGAAATGTTGTCGTAGAAAGGCAGCATCCATCATCAAAGATTCTCATTACCTAGGCCATGTTCTTTTCTCACTGCTGCCATCAGGTAGAAGGTACAAGTGCCTCAGGACTCACACCACCAGGTTCAAGAACAGTTTCTACCCCTCAACCATCAGGCTCTTGAACAACAGGGGATAGCTACACTCATTCTATTGAGATGTTCCATAACCAATTGTCTCACTTTAAGGACTCTTTCTTGCTTCATGCTCTCGTTATTTATTGCTATTTATTTATATTTGCATTTGCACAGCTTGTTATTCATTGATCTTGTTTATAGTTGCTGTTCTATAGATTTGCTAAGTATGCCTGCAAGGAAAAGAATCTCAGGATTGTATGTGGTGACATGTATGTACTCTGATAATAAAGTTTTACTTTGAACTTTTGTATGGGCCAAAGCCTAGCCCTCAGGATCAGTGAAATTAATCATCTGGCCATAATCAAACTATTGTGTGTGGGTGCTTCCTTTGCACAAACTGGCTGCTCTTTTTCCTGCATTACAGCAGCAAGCATACTTCATTGCTGTTTCATGGCTAGAAAGCACATTGAGGGTGTTCTGAGTTTGTTGAAATTGCACTTAAAATGCAATTCTTCATTTGAACTGCAGGACTGAAAAATGAATGATTATCCATGTTCAGCTTACTACTGTTCTTCATTTCCTACTGGTAACTTCTTGAGGAGAGGCCATCATTCAGACAACACTGCTCATGCATGCTGACCTGAAGCAGGTTCTCAACCAGATATTTAGAGATTCACATTTACCAGCGAGATTCAGGCAAATTTGTGGAGCTGACAAAGTCTGTACATCTCCAAAGCAAAATCTGTTTAAAAAGTGATGGTAAATAATGTTAAAGTCTGGGCATGCATTCTAGTGGAAAGCTGTTAGAAGCAAAATGTTGTGTTGGAGATGATGTTAGCTTTGTTCACTTTGATTGTATAAAGATGACTTGATGGAAGAGTTTGAAAATGGAGCTACACAAACCCCTAAACTCTCCACTTTTCTAAACATATCCTTTTCTTTCATGATCCACAGGATTTTTTTCAGACGACATTACCCAGTCAACACTGTAACGTTCTGCAACCTGGGTCCCCAGGACAAAAGGTAACTTCACCCTTCAGCATTGTTGTCTTTTCTCTTTTCTCTGCCTCAGATTCTTTGGACATAAACTTGAGTAATTAAAGCAGCAAGCCCTATTTCCTTAAGGTTGTGAGAGCTAGGGGTGGTAATGGGGACAAGCTCCCACTATCTATTAAATGCTCCCAATGGCGTGTGACTCAAATAGTCTCTGACAGCCAAGTCCAGCGCCTGGCCTTCACGTGTGGCTTAGCTACTAAGCCCGGCGGAACTGTTTCTACTGACAGGAGAAGGGGGCAAAGGCGGGTTACTGGCCCCTTAAAACCAGTTGCTTCAGTCAGAGGGGGCTCGTCAGCCGTGATGGGCAGCTCATCTAGGAGAAGGGAAACTCTGATCTCAAACCTCCACTGTCTCCACAAACCCACTCATGGGGAAGGCTTTAGGAGTAAACCCTGAAGGGAAAATCTGGAGCTGGACTCGCTAAGACAGCCCTACGTTGAGTTCAATGCTGACTGGCAACTCCTGCGACACTGCTGGTACCAAACTGTATCGGTCTGTGCCGTTCCTTTGGGTTCACCAGATGGGTGGAGAAGGGGAGCTTGCTACATGGGCAACAGCTTGCTCTCCATATCGTACTGCCCAGCCTTGTGCACCTAGACAGCTAGAGCACAACATCCATGGTCAACCCTGACTGACTGCCTCACTGAGGCAGCAAGTAGGGAAATGTCAGAATCTGTCTTGGAACAGTCACACCATATCTCTGTAAAGGTCTCTATTTTGTGTAGAACCAGAAATGGCACCCATTGAACATCTTGTCAGACCAAAGGACGGGGACATATACTTACCAATCCCTACGGCTACGCTAAGCCCCATACCCTTGTATCGAGGATTTATTTACAATTTTTCAAGTAATATTCAATGTTTTTTTTGTTTACTATTCAGCTCATGCTACATGAAGCTATAAACCTGTAGCTATGAGCCTCGCATAACCCTACACAATGTGAACAGAATTTGGGTATATGTTCGTCCCTCCCCATGAATCTTCCTCCAGGCACTTTTCCCTGTAAGTGGCCTAACTGCTACACCTGCCCATTCCCCTCCTCCTTCACCTCCCCAAACAGTCCTTCCAAGTGAGGCAACACTTCACCTGCAAATCTGCTGGGGTAGTCTATTGTGTCTGGTGCTCCCAATACAGTCTGCTCTACATTGGTGAAAATGAAAATAAATCTAGGATTGAATGGCTCTGTATTTGCTGGAATTCAGAAGAAGTGACCTCATTGAAACCTATCAAATGGTGAAAGGCCTTGACAGAGTAGATGTGGAGAGGATGTCTCCTATGGTGAGAGAGTCTAGGACCAGAGGACACAGCCTCAGAAGAGAGGGGTGTCTTTTTAGAATGGAGATGAGGAGAAATTTCATTAGCCAGAGAATCGTAAATCTGTGGAATTTTCTGCCACAGACTGCTGTGGAGACCAATCTTTATATTTAAGGCAGAGGTTGATAGATTCTTGTTTAATCAGGAAATGAAGGGATATGGGGCGAAGGCAGGAGATTGTGGTTGAGAGGAAAATTAGATCAGCCTAGATGAAATAGTGGAGCAGACTCAATGGGCCAAGTGGCCTATATCTGATGGTCTTATGGTTTATTGCCTGATATGTCGACTGTTTATTCAGTTCCAAAGATACTGCCTGACCTGCTGAGTTCCTCCAGCACTTTGTGTGTGTTGCTTTGGATTTCCAGCATTTGCAGACTTTCTTGTGTTTATGATATGCTCATCCCATTGGGCAAGTGTTTGTTGTGTATTTAATATTTCAGTAATATTGTAAATATATTGTTTGATTAAGCATTCATTGTTGTTTAAATAATTCATTATGGGTTTTATGTAAAAGGATATGAATGGTATACGTCATTCTGCCACCACATCATACCTAAGTACACACGTTCTCCCAGGCCCCTGTGTTTTCTTTCCATTAGATTTATGTTTTGGAGTTACAAAACATAACGGTGGTGACAAGTAAGTTTTAAAATAAACCCAAGACGACTACCTATGTGTTCTAGCAGAGCAAGATGTTAGAGTTAAAAAATCGCAGTTTTTTTTTTGGAAGAGAAGGAAGAGATGTTTGAATTTTTAAAAAACACAGCACATTTTTCTTCAGGGGGGAACAGAAAGATGTCTGAATTTTAAAAAAGCAGTAAACAGACAAAATTCATGGGTTCATAAACAGTGAGTACTGGGTGATAATAATCATAAATTTTTAAAAAAAGCAGAAATGGCTACATCGGAAAGATAAATGTGTTCAATTGCCCTGACGGAGGTTTCATATGTATTTTGCTTGACTATTTATGGACACAAATTTCTTAGTAGCAGTGGATGCAGCTACAGAGTGGCCATCCAGAGTGTTCCCAATAGCCTCCACTGCAGCCTCACACTCTGTTGATATGTTGAGAAGATTCTTCTCAAAGGGCTGTGTTCTAGAACAGTTAGCTAATGACAGTGGACCACAGATTGTTGTGTAACAGTTTCAGTCCTTCCTGAAAATTAATGGAATAAAACAGATTACATTTACACCATACCACCCAGCTACAGATGGCTTGGCAGAAAAGTTTGACCAGAGTCTAAAGAACACACTACACTGACACTGAATCAGAAGTTTGCCAATTTCCTCCTTGCATATCGTAATGCAGCACGGTACACAACCAACGACTCACCAGCTACGCTGTTCCTGGTCATCACTTACACTCACGCTGGGATCTCCTCAAAACCAGTCTGAGAAGGAGTGTGCTGGACAAACAGCTGAGGCAAATTGAGGGCTCCTCAAACAAGGAGGTTTGATGTTTCACTCCTGGACAAGTAGTCTTGGTGAGGGACTACAGAGGTGATCAAAAGTGGGTACTTGGAAAGATTAAGGACAGAACTGGTCCACTCTCCGACACAGCGGAGATGGTGTCTGATGTCATCTGGAGACAACACATCAATCAGTTGATGAGAGCAGAGTTGATCGTTGGAGAAGAAAGCTGTCCAGAGCTGTCAGAACCACTTCCTGCAGTTCCAGAGTCAACTAACTCCTACAACCGGCACGGAGGCAGCCTCAGAACCTGAGATTGTTTCACAGTCACAAGTCTCAACTGGCAGGCAGAGTGATACCCCTTGTCAGGAAAGATATTATCCCACAAGAGTAAGAAATATATATATGTGAGATGCATTCTGTATTAAGTTGGAGTTTATAGCTAAAGGGGAGGAGTACAGTGTATTTAATATTTCAATTATATTTGAGTAATATTGTCAATACATTGTTTGATTAAGCATTCTTTGTTGTTTACATAATTCATTATGGGTTGTATATAAAAGTATATGAATAGTATACGTCATTACAGCACCACATCATACGTGTGCGCCTCACTAAAGAAAAGCTAAGAGTACACGTTCTCCCAGGCTCCTGTGTTTTCTTTTCATTAGATTTATGTTTTGGAGTTACAAAACATAACAGTGCTACTCTGAACTCTTAATTCACTCCAGGTCACATCCACTTTTTACATTTGTGCTTACTGTATATCAGCTCCCTTTCCAAAAGTGACTTAGTTTTAAAATCCCAATCCTTTCCAAATGTCTCACTGACTCACCTCCCAGCCTTAGTCTCTGTAATTCCTTCCAGCTTCTATAAACCTTCTAGATTGCTGCATTCCTCCAGTTCTTGCAGCTGCCTGGATCCTGACTCTGGAATTCACTCCCTAAACCTCCCTGTCTCTATCCTCCTTAAAGATATTACTTAAACGATCTCCTTAATCAAGCCTTTGTGATCTGTCTTGATAACTTTCCTTATAGCTCAGCTTTTAAGCTGTTATTTGACAAATCCAAAAGCACTTTCAGATGGGATATGTTGTACATTCAAGGGCAAATTGTTGCCAGTTACTTTAGCAGCCTGGCCTTGCACAGGCTATCATTTTAGAATTATGCCTTCAATTCTGAATCTTGCCTTCAATAAATTATTGTCTGTTCCGTGGGTTATGGGGTTTCCCACACCGGATTCTGCAATCCAGGGGAGATATTTTTAAAATATTGTGCAGAAATCTGATGCTTTTAGTATTTGAATGGCAAACTGAGAAAATGCAAGCTTTCAAACCACTCTTTTTGTTTATCAATTGAATGCTGGCCCTTTAGTGCTAGGTCTCTGGTCTCTTCTCACTTACTCACACCCACACTAAATTTCCTCTTTTTTCAGGTGGACTAACCCAGATGGCACAACATCAAAGTAAGTGATTTTGGGGAGTTGTGGGGAGAGTAGTGGGGCTTTTAATTGATGTATGGGATGTGGGAATTGCCGGTAAGGTCAGCATTAATTGCCCATCGCTAACTTTTGTCTCAAATTATTTTTTCATAAACTTTACAGCATATATGCCCCTTTTTATATATGCAAGGCAGCAGCTTCCTTTCACAAACAAGATTCACACTGTATCTCAATAGACCAGTTTTTCTTTTCCATAATTTCACTGAGAGCTTTTCCACAGACTCCAGCACAAATGGAGCCCATCCTGACCATGCCCAGGAGTGCTTGAAATTGGACTTTCTCCACTGTCCCCATTCCCATTTTTGAGGGCAGTTAAAGTTTCTAACAGTAATGCAGTATTTTTATGGTTCTCCCTTCTTGGTGCTAGCTTTTAATTCCAGATTTATTAAGTGAACTGAATTTAAATTTTATGCAGATAAGCTACAAAATTGTAAGCTAAGGACCAAGAAATGGATCTACTGTATATAAACAGCTTTATTTTCAGCTGGTATAAACAGGATGGGCTTCTTTTGTGCTGTGTATTTTAATTTATTGCCTCTGGAGTGTGAGTGCAGTCCTACAGACCATATATCTGTGGCAGTGCCACTGTGTGATATATCCTGCACTTGACATCTGTGCATCTTTGCTTGTCAAGCTTGTAACCTGAGCTGTGTATTCAGCATTGACGGGAGACAGGTGGTAACAAGGCAGTGAGTGCAAAGGACCACATCCCTGGTGTCATTTTTCCTGCATGCCCAACCTAGGGTGTGTCACTGAAGAAGACTGAGGCTCAGAAATATGGCTGGAATCTCTTAAAGCTGCAGCTTCTTGTCTCACTGGCAAACCTGGCAGTGTTCTCACCTGCAAGATCAACTCCAAGTGCAGTCAACATCGAGCCCTCAATCATTCCAGGAGACCTGATGTCTTGAATTAAATATACCCCTGGAAAGTCTGCCCCTTGTCCAAAATCAGGTTGATCATTTGAGCCAGAGGGTCCCTGCAGCCTGTGGGATGAGCCCCATCCACCCACAATTTTTTTCTAAACTCCAGCATGTGTAAACTCCTAGACACTTAGCCACACAAGGGCCCAAACATTCAAAGTTTTTCAAAACTGCTTTGTAAAAGCATTCTTTTAGATAAATACCAAGTGTGACCTTGGGGTTCTGGTCACCTCTCACTTTAATTCTCCACCAAAACCTCTCTGCCTTTGGCTCCTGGACTATTGTAGTGAGGTTCAATGTAAACTTGGGCAAGAGCACCACATCCTTAAACGGGCACATTACAACCATCTAGGATCAATGCTGATTCAGCTCTTTCCAACAATGATTCTGATTCACAATTGCCCCTCCTCTGAACCGATATTTTGTGTCTTCACCTATTTCTTACTTGTTCCCCTTGCCTTATAGCTCCACCACTTGTGTCATTTCCCACCTACACAGACATTCCCTTTGTTCTCTCCACCCTTCCCTTTTTAAAATAAAACCAATTTCATCTTCATCATTTCCCATTTCTGATTAAAGGGCATCAACCTGAAACATTAACTTTCTCTCCGTAGATGCTGCCTGACCTGCTGAGTATTTTCCATTTTAACTCAGATTTTCAGTATGCTCATGACTTTGCTTTAGTATTAAGAGTGTTATTTGCTGCCTTCTCTGCTGGTGTCCTAAGAAGGAGGCTGCAGACTCCCAGCTGGCCAGAGTTGCTGAGGCTAGACACTGAGTGTTGGCAGTCTGTGTCTCACCACACACTAGGGGCAATTTACAACATCCAATTAATCAATTAGTTCACACCTCGTCGTAATGTGGAAGGAAACCAGAGCATCTAAGGAACCCCACAGGGTCACAGGGAGAACACGTAAACTCCACACAGACAACACCAAAGGTCTGGACTGAATATGAATCTTTGGAGCTTTGAGATCAAGGAATGTCTTACAGCGATATTCAAAGAAATGTTGCATGGTACTTCAATCTCCTTTTGTTTCTCTCTCTTGCAGAATGTTTGGTTTTGTGGCGAAGAAACAGGGAAGCACATCGGACAATGTCTGTCATCTTTTTGCTGAACTTGACCCAGAGCAGCCAGCATCCGCCATAGTGAACTTCATCACCAAAGTCATGCTCGGGCCACAGAAAAGATGAGATGGAGATTTGCTGCATTCAAAGACAAACCAAAGGGGTTAACTGGCCAGACAAGGATAGCTAGCTGCTCCTACATCACCCAAAGGAACAAGCTTTAGAAACATCAGTGTTCCTCTTAAAAACAATCCTTTTCTCTGTATAAGATCAACTTGCTCTAGCCTCTATGTAGATATTCATATTACACGAGGTTCCTTTTAATCTCAACTCATGTTTGATGGCTGCACTTTGTAAGGTGTCAATGTTAGGTAGGGTCCCACTCCCTCACAGCCTAGTCCTCCTCAGAGAGTGAATTCAATCATGATGAGATAAACTGATTGCACTGCACAATGCCTGCATTGTGCTTCACTGAGGATCCTCATTGTAACTGCCCATGTAAATGGGAGCCCTGCGGACTCGATCATTGAGTAACACCACGTGTTACTAATACAACAGGTATGTGCAAAATGTTTATGTGGGGGACTAGACAAGGAGGAAAGGGGCTGTGGGATGATTAAAGGGTAGTGGATTAATTGGGACCAATGTTAGATCCAGATTTATGAAGCTAAGAACTCACTCAAGTTCAAGTGTGAAGTTTCCAAAGTATCTGGTGCTGCAATGTGGACGTCACTGGCAGCTTGGAGTGTTCACATGAATATTGCAGTTCCCTAAAGGCACCGCCATCCTTTGTAGTAGAATGTCATACTGCACTGGTCTTTGATTATAAGTTCAGAGCAGGTCTAACTTGTAGTATCAGTCAGTGAAAGTGTAATGTTGGTCTGACATTTATCGAGGCTTTCAATGAAAGCTGTCGGGAGAACAAAGTTGGTGATACTTGAAGACGAAGTGTAATGGATTTGGGATTCCTTACCAACAACAATAGCACAGCTTAACTCACCAAAATGTTATTTTATTGAATGAGAGAAAGACCAGTCCTTCCTATCTTTTCCAGATCAGGTCAGGCTGGTCATAAACCAGTTCTTGTATTAGAGTGGTTCGGACATGGGCTAAGGTGTATTTCCAGACCCTCAAAACCAGCTGACAAACCTAGTCTGCTCAGAACACAGGCTAACTAAAGAGCGGAGGAAGTAGAAAGTGTAGCAAACTCTCTCCCAGTAAAGTCAAAGTAACCAGGCTTTCCCTGAAGATGGTTTTATTATCTACAAACTAAACTTGCCTTCCCAAAACAAAATTCCATTTGGAGACTTAATTTACAAGGGCTTCTCTCCCAGTTCTTGGGCCATTACACATCAGTAGGTGTACTTGGCACCAACTAGTACCAAGGAAGGGTGCTATGCTGAAGCATTCCCAGGTGTGATCCCTCACTGCCTCCCCTGCACATCTGCCAAGTGCTAACTTTTGCAACACTTCCCATTGGGTAGGTGGAGTGGGTTACACTTTTAAGGTTATTCTTAGCACCAAATCATTGAAACATTAAAACCCGTCCCATGTTCTGTGGCTCTGTCCTTCCCACTGCCCGCATGCCCGTATTTACACTGAGCAGTAATAAAGCCTGGCATTTAAAAAAAACTTTTTCATTACCTATGGTAACAACATTTCAGATCGAAGTCCTTTCACTGGAGCACTGGCGAACCTCCCAGTGAATGGTTATTGACCTGAAACATTAATTCAGTTGCTCTCTACACAGACACTGCCTGACCTGCTGAGTGTTCCAGCACTTTCTGTTTTTAGGACTGTGATTGCTTTTGGATGACTCAAAAACATTAGCCATTGGCCTCCCAGGATCTCACTGCATTTGTCCTGAACTCCTTTGCTCTGCCTTTGCCCCACTGGATCTTCAAGGACGTCTTTGAACCCCTGCCAGTAGCCTGTTTGGTTTTGATATCAACCCACCCAAATGGTCAGCTCAGTCAGTGCAGTAGTGTGGTAAGCCTCACCTAAATTCCCACTGGAGTGACAGCCTTCTATCTCTCCCAACAACTATCTTTGGGTGATGGATGATTTTGTGCTGTGTCTTCCTGAGTCAGCTTCACCTTGGGACCCTTAGAACAAAGCTCTTGCTCCACACTATCCTCTTAACCACCCCCCCTTCCCCATCATCTGACTGTAGAAGTGGAGCAAAATGGAACTTAGCATTCACATACCCTACAATTCTTCTGCATATCACCTCTTATTTCAGGAGTGCTCTGTGAATCAGCCTTGACTAATGTTACATTCAGTTGTTTGGATCAAATGAGCTGGCCTACAGAAGCACTCAGATGCCTTTGAAATGCTTGTGTAAAATGTCTGGTTCTTTATTATAATGTAAACAAGAACCATGGAGCTAGTAGTGAACAATAACAGCTCAGCACCAGATTCCTGGTATGTAATATATAGTATACGTATGTAATATATTGTGTATATGAATGTGTTAGTGACAAAGATTGGCTATTATGTGACCTCAGAGTAGTCACAACACCTGACAAATGGTGAACTAACGTGATAGTTTCTGCTGTGCTTATTAAATATGCCAATGTGTTTTATTATGGCACATAGCTGAGAGAGCCTTGGAAGCAGATTAGTTTTGAAATATTATTTCTATAAGGTGGCTGGGTTATGCATTTGGCTGAATACGTGGCTATCCCTCCAGACTTTTGGGTGGAATGTTCACATAACGTGACCGAGTGCAAAATCTTGACAAGCACAAGTAAAATGAATGACTTGGTCATCATTGCACTGCAGATTGTAGGATCTTGCTGTGTACTACCTACATGGCACAATTCACTTCAGAAGCTGTTTCATGCATTCCTAAATGCCTTGGGCCATCTCAAGCTTGTGGAAAGTTATGCAGTTTTTTCACATTACAGCTTACAGCAGATTTGGTCAGAGGTTGCCACAAACACAAGTCAGCCTTCCAATACCAGACAACAATGGCTTGTCACTGAGCATATGTGCAACAAGTCTTTTTTTTAAAAAAAAACCAAGGTAAGTAAGGGATGGTTGATATTGGGAAGGTTTTCAGCTGCTTTTGATGGTGAGTGTATGTAGGCCAGCCTAGAAGCACCTTGTCCAAAACTAAACCACTCTAAACAGCCATTTTGTACAGAGGTCCTCATTCCTGTAGTGTGGAGATCTATCTTTCAAACTAATGTGTTTATGAATGGCTTTCTGGTTGCACGCTCAAATAAGAGGAATCACACACATTCATTTCAGTGAAGAAAAGTATATTTTTATGTTTTTGCTCAGATATAGACACGTCAAAAATATTAATCCAAAAGATTTCAATATTATGATAAACTGTCACAAAATGTCAATGAGTCACTGCTAAATGTGTTGTAACCTTTATGTTTAACAATATATTCAAACAAGTTCAGCTTCACAGATTATTGAAGATTGGTGCTCCATCTAAGAACTACCAGAATCTTGCTGACAATGTTGCTTTTCTTTATTTTTGCCAAGGGGAGGAGGAAGGTTGATATGGTTGGTGAAATTGGGAATGGTGAGAGAGGAAGTTTGTAGTGCATTTCTGAGTTCTGCATGTTTTCAGATTGGCAGCACGACTGAGAGCTGGCTAATTGGTGGGCACAGTGGCTTGTGGATCGTGAGTGGGCAAAGTAGATTTTGGTCATGACACATGGCCTCACCACACCATTGGAAGTAGAATCCCTTGAAATCCCAGGAGCAAGATATATAGAATAAGGCCACAGGAGATAAGCAAGGGAAAAGTCAGCATATTTGGGCTATAGTAGCAGAATAATTAGCCATTGATTCGGAGACACAAGTTCATATCCCACCATCGTAGCAGGGGAATTCAAGTTCAGGTACAGTAATGAAATCTGGAAAAAAAAACTATACATTGGCCTGGGTCTATGTTATAATGTATTCTAGAAATGAGCAGATTCTTAGAAATCTCTACTGATCTAATGCACTACTGTGTTTAAGCAAAGGAAATCTGCCATCCTTGTGACTCCAGACCGATCAAAGTAGTTTAACTGCTCTCTCAGAGCCACTTGGCTCAGGGTCTATGGAGGGATCAGCAATAAACAACATTGGAATTTTTACCACCTCACCTGGGTGGCAACAAAGTCACCTGGGCTTCCTCCAGTTAAACAAGTGGTGGGGAAGGGAGAGAGAGTGTCAGAGGTGTCTTTTTGGGACCTCCCCTCACCTCCTGCATTGTGTGCATAGTGTTATATTTTACATAAAGCTAGACAGCAGCCTTTCTAATTCCTCGACTGATTTTTTCCCCATTGCAAAAGATACTATCCCTTCTGAATGATTACTTAAAGTACATGAAGGGTGGAGAGGGAAAGTGATGGTTGCCCTCCAATGCCTGTAACCCACTGTGCCCATGGGGTGTGGCTAATACTTTGTAAATCTGTGAGGCTGAGGTACCCATTGGGCCAAGCAGCAAAAGAGGTATATATTTGAAGAGCTTTCACCATACTGTATATTACATATTTTAATCAAAGTCTATAGTTTTATTTGTATAGCTCAGACATTTATTTTGCCTGATAATGGAGAATTTATGGAAAAAGCTTTAGTCAAGAATGTATAATATATTATACTTACGCTGTTATTTCTTTGTGTATGTGGTGTGGTATCAAACACCAGCTAAACAAGTTCTGTGTATTCTTTTGTGGGTGTGCCATGTGTAAGTGTCTGGTTTCCAATTAAGCAATGTTGCAAAAAACATGGACAATCACCCCTTGTTTTCTGTTTTTGAATTTAGCTCCAAGGATGCTTCCTGCCTTTTTTCCCCAAACCTTTATGTGAAGCTGTCTGGTGCAGATGGCATGGGCCATGATCTTGTGCTGAACTCAATCAAAATGACCATCCAGTGGATGAATATTCAAATCTCCATTGGCTATACTGCCTTCCCCAGTTGATTAGTCTGCCATTGTGAATTGGAGCACCAGTTTCCCATCAGAATTTATGATGAATTGGATCCTTGAAGGAAGTTCAGGAGGAAGTTGGATGGAGTGAGGGTGGTGGGGATTATTCATGTGAGATAGCAAGGTCTGATCCTGATTCATCTATCTTTAGAAAGTCCAAGTCAATCATCACCCCAAACCCCGTCTCCGTATTAATCAGTGCTACAACTTTAAATTTCTATTAATTTTCAAATCCTTCCAACAACTCACCCCTTCTCCATCCCTTTAATCTCCTCCTACCCAATAACCCTACAGTCCAAGAGCATGATCCTTCCTACACAGACACTAACATAGCTCCTGGACCTCTTTTATATTTGCCACCACAGTAAGAAGCCCTTTCCGCAACATTGACAGCTACATTTAGCACTAGAAATATCTCCCAAATTCACCCTTTATGTTGTGAGCCCATCCTCAAAAACATATGAGATTTTGGTCATCCGTCCTTTTGCACCTTGATACCAGTTTTGGTTTGGTGATTGAGATATTTCATTGCATTAAAGGTGCTGTAAAAATGAAAGATGTTGCTATTCTTCAATAGGATTTTATATGGACCAGTTAAAATAGCTCCTGATTATCATGTTTTCCTTTCAAAATTAATTTATTCATGAAAATGTGCAATGTTGTGAGTGCTTTCTGGTTGGGAAAAGTAAACCTTTGACCCTTTGAGCTGCCTCATTCACTCTCCATGGCCACAGGTTAAGTTATACAGCACCATCCAATGTCCAGATTTCAGTCAAGAACAGCAACTGAGCAAAACTCAAGATTAACATCCACAGGTGAAGAAAATACTAAAAATTGGAAACCAACAGGAGAATAATTCACAGAGGTTTACAGAAAAAAATCCAGTTTGAAAATGTTGCTAGTGTAATTGTGAAAGAAGCAGGTTAGGTTTTTGTGCTTAAGCATGCAAAGCTGCTGTAGAACAGGGTAGGAGTGTGGTGATTGCCACTGGAGAGTTCAGTAGAGCTCTTACTGTTTGTCAGTTGTAACATTAATTTTAGGATGAAAAGTAGGATAGAAGACCTCTCTCATAATAAATTGGAATAACTTAGACCTTTGCTTCCTTTGTTAAACCTTTAACTACAGTCTGTCATTTTTATTTAATAAAACAGAAAATCCCACTTTGCTTAAGCTCTACCTGGACACAGCTTTTGTTGCGGGAAAAGTTCTAATCCCCTCCCCTCTCTCCTCCCTCCACTTGAGGCACTCACCTTTACTCAACTGCCCAATATTGACAATGCCATGACTCGATTTGACAGTGGATGTAACCACAATCATAACTCTGCCTTCAGTTCCTTGGCACACAAGCAAATTTCTAGCAAGGGTTTTCAGTGAATACGTGGGAATGCTGAATGATATCAAGGGGACTAAGGCAGTATCATGTCCGTATTGCTGACCCTTTATTTGGTTGAGCTCAGCCAGATTATGTACTTAGCCCTGCCTCAATTGGAGGGCATTATAAATGCGCTTCTCTTGCGGGCAAGTTTTGATGCCAACACCAGCACTTACTGTCATGTTTTCACCTCTGTTCCTCTGGATTACAATACCATGTATGAATATGAGTGGTTGAAGCAGTTGAAAGATTTTTTTGCTTTCTACCAGCTTTGGGGGGGAAAAATGCAACAGCAGCGCCGCCTGCTGGAAGATGTGAGATGTTCAAATGGTTCCCGTGCCAAGTCAGAATTTATGGGATTCCTGTTCTGCAATGTATAACAGAATTTAATTTGTTAATAAAACAGCAGTCGCTAGAAATTATTTCTAAACTCCTTGATCTGCATTTACATCTTTTTATTTTAGAAATTAATTTCAGTAATAATGAAAATGGATTGTCAATAAAACCCCACCAGTCATTCAATTTCTCCTTACCAGTCTGGTAGTCTGCGACTCCAGACCCACTGTAATGTGGTTGGTTCTTAAACGCCTCTACTGAAATAGTTTCCCCAAGTTCAAAGACAATTGAGAATGCACACTATATCCTTGCTTTGCCATTGGCTCCCATATTTTGTTAAGAAGACAAGTTATTTAAAAAGCATTTTGCTGAGCCACGTCAACAAGAAGGTGCAACAAAAGAAAAGGCATTGCCAGACTCCCAAACAGATAAGATGGTGTGGGTGAGTGTATGATGTTGGTTTTAAAAAAATGAAGTCAAATCAAAAGTCAAAAGAGATAGGGTCGGAAGGTGTTGAATCGTTGTGGATAGAGCGATGGAACTGCAAGGGTAAAAAGACCCTGATGGAAGTTATGTACAGACCTCGAAACAGTAGTAAGGATGTGGTCTACAAATCACAATGGGAAATAGAAAATGAATGCCAAAAGGGCAATGTTACAGTAGTCATGGGGGATTTCAATATGCAGGTAGATTGGGAAAATCTGGATCCCAACAGGGGAAATTACTAGAATGCCTTTGAGATGGCTTTTTAGAGCAGCTTGTGGTTGAGCCCAGCAGGTGACCAGCTATTCTGGTCTGGGTGTTGTGCAATGAACTGGAATTGATTATACAGCTTAAGGTAAAGGAACTCTTAGGGGAAAAGAATATAATCAAATTCACCCTGACATTTGAGAAGGAGAAGCTAAAGTCAGATGTATCAGTATTACAGTGGAGTAAAGGGAATTACTGAGAATTTGGCCAGAATTGATTGGAAAAGAACACTGGCAGAGATTATGGCAAAGCAACAATGGCTGGAGTTTCTGGAAGCAATTCGGAAGGCACAGGATAGATAGATCCCAAAGAGGAAGTAGTATTTTAAAGGCAAGATAACACAACGGGATAACGAGAAGTCAAAGCCAATATGAAAGCCAAAGAGAGGGAATATAATAGAGCTAAAATTAGTGGGAAGTTAGAGGATTGGGAAGCTTTTAAAAACCAACAGAAGGTAACTAAAAAGGTCTTTCAGAAGGTAAAAATGAAATACAAAAGCAAGCTAGCTAATAATATTAAAGAGATTATCAAAAGTTTCTTCAGATACATAAAGTGTAGAGGTGAGAATGGATATCGGACCACTGGAAAACGATGCTGGAGAGGTAATAATGGGGGACAAGGAAATAGTGGATGAATTGAATAAGTATTTTGCATCGGTCTTCACTGTGGAAGGTACTACCAATATGGAGGAAGTTCAAGATTGTCGGGGGGCAGAAGTGAGTGAAGTTGCCATTACTAGGGAGAAGGTTCCTGGGAAACTGAAAGGTCTGAAGGTAGATAGGTCACCTGGACCAGATGGTGTACACACTAGATTTCTGAAAGAGGTGGCTGAAGAGATTGTGGAGCCATTAGTAATGATCTTTCAAGAATCATGAGATTCTGGAATGGTTCCAGAAGACTGAAAAATTGCAAATGTCACTCCACTCTTCAAGAAGAGAGGAGCAGAAGAAAGGAAACTATAGGCCAGTTTCCTACTACCTCAGTGGTAGGGAAGATGTTGGAGATGATTGTTAAGCATGTGGTTTCTGGGTACTTGAACACATATGATAAAATAGGCTGTTATTAACATGGTTTATTAACAAGGGAAAATCTTGCCTGACAAATCTGCCAGAATTCTTTGAAGAAATAACAAGCAAGATAGATGAAGGAGAATTGGTTGATGTTGTGTACTTGAATTTTCAGAAGGCCTTTGCCAAGGTGCCACACATGAGGCTGCTTAACAAATTAAGAGCCCATGGTATGACAGGAAAAATACTAGCATGGATAAAGCAATGGCTGATTGGGAGGAGGCAAAGAGTGGGAATAAAGGGAACCTTTTCTGGTTGGTTCCCAGTGACTAGTGGTGTTCCACAGAGGTCTGTGTGGGGCTGCTTCTTTTTACATTGTGCATTAATGATTACGAAGATGGAATTGATGGCTTTGTGGCCAAATTTATGGATGGTACGAAGTTAGGTGGTGAGGCAGGGAGATTTGAGGAAATAGGCTATGGAAGGACTTAGATTAGGAGAATGGGCAAATAAGTGGAAGATGGAATACAGTATCAGGAAATGTATGGCCATGAACTTTGGTAGAAGAAATAAAAGGGTTGACTATTTTCTAAATGGAGAGGAAATTCAAAAATCTGAGGCGCAATGGGATTTGGGAGTCCTTGTGCAGGATTCCCTAAAGGTTAATTTGCACGTTGAGTCTGTGGTGAGGAAGGCAAATGCAATGTTAGCATTCATTTTAAGAGGACTAGAATATAAAAGTAAGGATGAAACGTTGAAGCTTTATAAAGCACTGGTAAGGCCTCACTTGGGGTATTGTGAGCAGCTTTGGGGCCCTTAGAAAGGATGTGCAGACACTGGAGAGGGTTCAAAGGAGGTTCATGAAAATGATTCCAGTATTGAATAGCTTGTCATATGAAGAGTGTTCTATGGCTCTGGGCCTGTATTAACTAGAATTCAGAAGAATGAGGGGTGGCCTAATTGAAACCTATTGAATGGTGAAAGGTCTTGTTAGAGTGGATGTGGAGAGGATGTTTCCTATGGTGGGAAAGTCTAGGAGCAGAGGGCACAGCCTCAGAATTGAGTGTCCTTTTAGAACAGAGATGAGGAGGAATTTCTTTAGCCAGAGAGTGATGAATCTGTGGAATTCGTTGTTGTGGAGGCCAAGTCTTTATGAATATTTAACACTGAGGTTGCTAGATTCTTGATTGGTCAAGGTGTGAAGGGATACAGGGAGAAATCAGGAGATTGGGGTTGAGAGGAAAATTGGATCAGCCATGATGAAATGGCAGAGTAGACTCAATGGGCCAAATGGCCTAATTCTGATCCTTTGTCTTGTGGTCTTATGATAATATGTAATAATTGAGAAAGATGTGGTTAGTGCAGAGACCCCATGGAATGTCTGGGTTGTCTCTAGGTGCTCCAGTGCCCTCCTACAATCAAAGGATGTATCAGTTGGTCAGTTGATTGGTCATTGTAAATTGTCCTGTGATTAGGTGAGGGTTAAATCGGTGGGCTGCTGAACGGTGCAGCTCAGTGGGCCGGGAGGCCTGTTCTGCATTGTCTCTCAAAATAAAATAAATAAGAAAAATCAACTGGGAAATAAGTAACAATGAGGTGGAGATCAAGTTCAGTATTTTATGTAATTAAAAGCATATGTCACAGAGAAACTAGGAGAATAAATCAAGCAAATCTGAATCTCAAGCAAAGATACAAATTAGGACACTCAACCCTCCAAGCCTGCTCCAACATTTAATAATGTTACACTTAGAGTTGACCAGGCTAGGCTTTTATTCCTTCGAGAGTAGGAGTAGGAGAGGCAACCTTGTAGGAATGTTTCACATCATGAGATGTGAATGGTAACAGTCTTGTCCCCAGGGCAAGGGTGACCCAAACGAGGTTGCACCAACTTAGGGTGAGGAGAAAGATCTAAAAGGGACCTAAGGGGCAACATTTTCATACAGGGTGTGAGTATGTGGAATGACTTCCCAGAGAAAGTGGTCGAGGTAGGTACATTTTAGAAGCACTTGGATAGGTACATGGAGGGGAGGGGCCTGGAGATATATGGGCCAAATACAGGAAATTGAGTTTAGGATCTGGGTCTAGAGCAGAGACTTGGGATGAAGGGTCAGCTATTTAGGACTGCGATGAGGAGAGATTTCTTCATTTGGAGGGTTGTCAATTTGGAGGCTTCGGAATTCTCTGTTCCACAGGACCGTGAATGTTCAGTTGTTGAGACTAGGGCAGATAGACTTTTGAGCAATAAGGAACTGGAGAGAGATGAGAATCTGATGGGAAGGTGAGTTTGAGGCACATGGTCAGCCTTAATGTTGAATGGTGGAGCAGGTGCAAGGGGTCAAATGGCCTATTCACACTCATATTTCCTACTTAGGAATATACAATATTAAAATAAAAGGAGTGTGTGAGTACTCTTCACATAACTAACAACAAGAGGATGGGACACTGATCGATGAGTGAGATAAAGATACTTTACACTGAAGTGATTAAAGGAGGAATTCCAGCCCTGGAGGACCAAGAACACAGAAACTGCTGCTGAAGTATTCTGCAGGGAATGGATCTCTAATAACTAAGTAAAAACATCATTGAACCAGCTCCAGCTTTAGGTTTTCCCCCACATCCCAAAGATGTCTGGTTTAATTCCCCTCCTGTGTAAGTGAGGGGTTGAACTTGGGCAGTTGATGGGAATGCGGGGAGAATAAAATGGGAGTAGTGGAGCTTTGATATAAATGGGCGGTTGACACAGACTCAGTTCATATTATATACAATCTTCAGATTCATCTTCTTGCAGGCACTCACAAAACAAAGAAACACAATAGAATTCACTAAAAAAAAACACACACACACACACACACACACACCATAAGACCATCTGTCAGAACGTTGGAGCAGGGATCCAATTCTGAGCACACAGTGATATTAATTGAGTAACAAGTCCCCAGGAGCAAACAAAGTTGGCATCAAAGTTCAGGCAGAAATCCGGAGACATCAGCAGAATCAGGAGAAATCTGAAAACCAGAATCAGGGAACAGAGTCGATATTCAGACGGACAGAGTTCAGATATGAATGCTGGAAAGGCTCAGGAAAACTCACTGGCACAATCTGACAACTAACAGGTGAAAACACAAGACTGAAATACACTGAGCAATAAACAGAGAGGCAGATGATAGGTGGAGCACAATAAGACACAGGTGGCAGCAAAACAGGTAATAATGAGAAACAGGTGAGAGGCGGAGTACTCAGTGATACAGGGCCGGAGTAGAGCAGGAGTACCTGTCCTCTACGGACACCTCCTGGCATCACGGCAGGTAGAGCTGGGTGCTGGTGATGAAAGTCCCTGATGAGAGAGAGGGGTCCAGGATGTTACAGGCAGGGACCCAGCACCTCTCCTTAGGACTGGAGCCCTTGCAGTCCACAAGGTACTGGAGGCCACAGCCCCAGCAATGAACGTCCAGCAGTTAACGCACCATGAAGGCCTCTGATCCATTGATGAGCTGTGGGTGAGGGGTTTGGGGATAGGACACGGGGTGGCTCATGAAAGGCTTAATGCAGGACACATGAATGCAGCAGAGAGCAGAGGGGAGCTTGAGACAGACGGCAGCAGGACTGATGACTTTAGCGATGGGAAAGGGGCCGATGAAGCGGGGGGGGGCAAGCTTGCAGGAATCCACCTTGAGGGGCAGGTCTCGGGTTGAAAGCCACACACGCTGTCCCTAGCAGTAACGTGGGGCCTTGGAGTGATGGCGGTCAGCTTGATCCTAGCAGAGGCACAGAGGAGGGCAGAAGGGCAGCCTCCATGTCCGCTGACAATGGCAGATGAATGTCTCGGCAGATGGAACGCCGACCTCCTCCTCCTGGGCAGGAGAAAGTGGAGGTTGGTAGCCAAGGCAGCACTCGAAAGGGGACAGACCAGTGGATGAGGATGGATGAGAGTTTATGGCATATTCGGCCCAGGGTAGCTGCTGACTCCACGCAGAGGGGTTCTGGGAGACCAGACACTGCAATACAGTCTCTAGCCGTTGGTTGGCCCACTCGGTCTGGCCGTTGGTCTGTGACTGGAATCCTGAAGACTGACTCACGGAGGCACCCAGAAGATTACAGAATATGCCCTCCAGAAGTTGGATGTGAATTGAGAGCCCCTGTCCGACACAACATCTACAGGTAAACCATGTAATTTACAAACATGCAGTACTAGTAATTTGGCTTTTTCTTTGGCAGAGAGGAGTTTAGGTAAATGAATGAAGTGTGCAGACTTGGAGAAACGATCAGCTACTGTGAGAATAGTGGTGTTACCATCTGATGGGGGAAGACTGGTGACAAAATCCAGGGCAATGTGGGACCAGGGTCTCTTGGGGATAGACAGGGGTTGTAACAGACCAGCAGGTGACCATTGCGCTGCACCCACGAGACAGTGAGCAGGGAGGATGACATCGGGGACCTCAGGGGTCTCAGAGGAGGGAAATCTTCGGGAGAGGGCATCAGGTTTTCCCTTCTTGGAACTGGGGTGGAAGGACAGAATCTTGAGAAAAACAGGGACCAACGAGCTTGACAGGAGTTGAGACGCTTGGCAGTACAGATTCTTGTGATCAGTCCAGACCAAGAGTGGCACCTTGGCTCCCTCCAGCCAATGCCTCTACTCCTCCAGAGCCAGCAGCTCCCGGTTTCCGTCGTCATAATTCCGCTCAGTGAGACTGAGGCAGTGAGAGGGGCGTACCTTCTCATCCTTGGCCAAGTGCTGAGAGAGAACAGCTCCTACACCAATGTCAGACGCATCCACCTCCACAATGAACTGCTGGTCGGTGTCGGGTTGATTCAGGATGGGGGCAGAGGTGAAACATTCCTTCAGGTCAGAGAATGCTTTTTTGGCAGCAGGGGACCCGGAGGATCTGACAGCCGATGAGGTAAGAGCAGTGAGTGGTGCAGCCAGTGTACTGTAATTTCTGAAGAAGCGGCGATAGAAGTTAGTGAAGCCCAAGTAGTGTTGCAACTCCCGACGAGTCGAAGGTCGGGGCCTTCAACCACCGCCTTGACCTTCTGTTGGTCCATCTGAATGGAACCGCCTGAAATTACATACCCCAGGAAGGAGGCAGTATTGCAATGAAACTCACATTTCTCAGCCTTTGCAAAGAGCTGGTTCTCCAGAAGGCGCTGGAGAACTGTGTGGGCGTTACCTGTGTATTCAGCAAGAGACTTAGAATAAAAATCAAAATATCATTGAAATACACAAAGACAAATTGGTTCAGCATGTCCCTGAGAACATCATTTACCAAGGCTTGGAAGACGGCGGGGCATTGGTGAGACCGAATGGCATGACCAGATACTCGTAATGGCCTGAGGTGGTGCTGAAATCTGTCTTCCACTCGTCCCCTTCGCGGATGCGGACAAGATGGTAGACGTTATGGAGATCAAGCTTGGTGAAAACTGAGGTTCCTTGCAGTAGTTGAAATGCCAAGGTCATGAGTGGAAGAGGGTAACTGTTCTTAACAGTGATTTCACTCAGTCCCTGATAATCAATGCATGGATGGAAGGAGCCATCCTTTTCAACAAAGAAAAAAAAACAGGCCCCATCAGGGGAGGAAGACAGCCGGATGATGCCTGCGGCCAGAGACTCTTGAATGTACTTACTCATGGCTTCTGTTTCAGGTACGGACAGGGAATCCAGGCGGCCCCTTGGGGGAGATGTGCCAGGCAAGAGGTCAATGACACAATCATATGGACGATGAGGTGGCAGGGAAGTGGCCCGGGACTTGCTGAACACAGCCTCGAAGTCTATGTATTCAGGGGGGATGGTACTAAGGTCTGGAAATTCCTCAGGGGATCTGGGCTTGGAGACAAGAGGATCTGAACTTGGCGGAGGTAAAGGGAGGGACAGAATGGGCTTCAGCTTTCAATCTTGCGACTGAGCCAGTCAATGTGGGGGTTGTGTCTGACTAACCAGGGATGGCCCAGGACAATGGGAGCTTGAGAAGAGTCAATAACATAAAGGGTTAACTGTTCATGATGGTTGCCGGATAAACTGAGACTCACCGGGGCCGTGACATGGGTGACGTTAGACAGTCTCTGGCCGTTCAAGGCGTTGGCCATTAATGTGACTGAAGAGCAGACGTGGGTAATCCCCACTGGGCAGCCAAGCTGGAATCGATAAAACACCCCCCCGCACCAGAATCGACCGAGGCGGAGACTGCTCGCCATTGGACGCCCCACTCCAGAGAAGCAGGTATGAGAGTGCGTGGCGTCGAGGAGGGCCGGACAGGAGTCACACTCACCAGTACTCCTCGTCCTACTGGGGAGCGCTTGGCTTTTACTGGGCAGGTGGAGATGAAGTGGTCTGGTTGGCCACGGTACAGACAGGAACGGGTGCTGATTCTCCTTTGTCTTTCAGTCGGCGTCAGGCGGGTGCAGTCAACATGCATAACATTGGGCTCTGGAGCGGGAATTGTAGATGGGGGCAAATGGCAGGGCAATGTAGACTGACGAAGAGCTTGGAACTCACCCGGTGCAACCAGGGACCCTCTGGAACCCCTCCCTCTGCGGCACTGCTGAATACAGATGGCCAAATCCACCAGGGCTTCAGAGGAGGGAGGAAGGTCCTGGGTGACCAGCTCATCTTTGATGTCCTCGGAGAGGCCGTTCAGGAAGGTGTCGTACTGTGCCTCCGAGTTCCAGCCGCTGGAGGTGGCGAGGGTCCGGAACTCTATGGCGTGATCTGACACAGATCTGCACCCCTGGTGCATATGCAGCATTTCACGGGCAGCCTCTCTCCCATGTTTGGAGCGATAAAACACTTTTCTCATCTCCTCAGAAAATAACCGAAAACTGATGCAGAAAGGTAAGCCTACCTCCCAGACGGCTGCTCCCCACTCTCTTGCCCGACCAGACAATTGGGTGATGACGTAGGCCACCTTGCCTCAATCAGTCAGAAAGGTTGTTGGTTGCAATTCAAAAATGAGAGTGCACTGGGAAAGAAAAGAGCGGCAGGTACCAGGCTCGCCTGAGTACGTTTCTGGAGGAAGCAGATGGGGCTGTTGGACAGGAGGAGTGAGTGAGAACGTGGAGGGCAGGGCAGAAGATGCAGTTGCAGAATGTCGATGGGTGCTCTGGGACAGTTGGAGTGACTGAGTCTGGGCCACAAGATCAGCTACACTGGCAGAAAGCGACTGATCTGAACATCCGGCTGGTTCTGGTGTCTCCCAGCTTCACTCCCTGTTGTTCCAGGGCAACTCTCAGATGATCGGGGTCTGCTGGATCCATTCTGGCCAGATTGTACTGTCAGGGCGCTGGAGCAGGGATCCAATCACAGACCCAGTACTGTGCACACAGTGATATTAATTAAGTAACAAATCCCGAGGAGCAAACAAAGTCAGCGTCAAAGTTCAGGCAGAGATCAAAACATCCAGAGAAATCCAAAAACCAGAATCGGGAAACAGGCAGAGTCGATATTCAGATGGACAGAGTTCAGATACAAATGCTGGAAAATTCACTGGCACAATCTGACAACAAACAGGTGAAAACACAGGACTGAAATACACTGAGCAAGAAACAGAGAGGCAGATGATAGGTGGAGCACAATGAGACAGAAGTGGCAGCAAAACAGGTAATAATGAGAAACAGGTGAGACCCTGAGTACTCAGTTATACAGAGGCCAGAGTCGAGCAGGAGCGGGAACAGAAGCACATGGGGCATGAAAACAAACAAGAGCTCCGACTTCCGGTTAAGATGGCGATGGTTTAGTCGCTAAAAGCTATCGCTCTGTTTTATTTCTTATCTCTGCACTCCTTCTCTCCCTTTTTTTTCACTCCAAACTGTTAAACTTTTTATTCTCCTATCTGCCTGCGAATACGCCTGTTTTACGATGGCTTCAAAGACCACCAAATCCGGGAAGAAAGAAGTTCCTGCCGCTGGCCCCTCGAGTGAGATCACCTCGATTTTGGCGCAGCACAGACAGGAGATAATAGGTGAAATTAAGTCTTCTATTAGTTCGGTGAATTCGAAATTGGATCATATTACGTCCATGGTGGAGGATTATGCCCGACACGTATCGCATCTCAAGTCTACTACAGATATGCTAGACCGCTGATTTAAAGAGCTGGAAAGCATTTGTTCCCACTTAAGAGGTCATAACATTAAGTTAGTATCCAAAGTTACTGATTTGGAAAGTCAGAGCAGACGTCAAAATCTCGGTAGTTTCGGCTTGCCAGAACGTGAATGTCCTGTCGAATTTTTCTGTACTCTGCTGTGGTGAACTACATATACCTGTCTGGACACGCCCCCTGATGACTGCTCCTGTGGCTCCTCCCATAGACCCCTGTATAAAGGTGATGGAGGTCTGAGCCCGGTCTCTCAGTCTCCAGGATGTAGTATGGTGGTCACTCACTGCTTGTTCCTTCTTCCAGTCAATAAAAGCCGATATCTCGCTTTTACGTCTCAGAGTGAGTTATTGATGGTGCATCAATTCACCCCCCCTTTGTTTTAAAGAGAGTCCCCATATGGCGAAGTTCCTTACAAGTATATTTACAGGTTAAGTCTATCAGGTGGTCGAATCTGTCGCTGCGATCTACGTAGCACCGGCAGTGATTGCACAGGTGCCGGTGGTGGTGATTGCACAGGTGCCGGTGGTGGTGATTGCACAGGTGCCGGTGGTGATGATTGCACAGGTGCTGGTGGTGGTGATTGTACAGGTGCCGGTGGTGATTACACAGATGCCGGTGGTGGTGATTGCACAGATGCCGGTGGTGGTGATTGCACAGGTGCCGGTGGTGGTGATTGCACAGATGCCGGTGGTGGTGATTGCACAGGTGCCGGTGGTGATTGCACCGGAGACGGTGGTTGTGCTGATTCCGGCCTAACTGGAGGTGTCAGCCCACTAGGCGTCAGTGATCCCTCACGCGTGTGCGAGGCGCCTGGGATATACGCGTACAAGACTCCCGGTATATGAGTGTCGTGAGGGGTCACCTCGGGTACAGGGTTCATAGTTACCGTGGAGTGTTCAGGGTAGTGGTCTGCTGCTCCTGCGGGCGCCAGGTCGCGGACGGAGACCGTGTCCTCCCGCCCATCAGGTAAGACCACGTAGGCATACTGGGGGTTCGCATGTAGAAGGTGAACCCTCTCGACCAGCAGGGAGTATTTATTGCTCCTCACATGTTTCCGGAGCAGCACTGGCCCTGGGGACGTCAGCCAAACTGGTAGGGTGGTCCCAGTGGCAGACTTCCTGGGAAAAGAGAATAGGCGCTCGTGAGGGGTGGCATTGGTGGACATACATAACAGGGAGCGGATAGAGTGGAGTGCCTCAGGGAGGACCTCCTGCCAGCAAGAGACCGGCAACCCTTTTGACTTAAGGGCTAAAAGTGTGGCCTTCCACACTGTGGCATTCTCCCTCTCCACCTGACTATTTCCCCAGGGATTATAACTCGTGGTCCGACTAGTAGCAATGCCCCTAGCTAGCAGGTACCAGCGCAGCTCGTCACTCATGCTATGTTAGATTTTTGGGAACAAAGTACTTCTGACCCCGCCCGAGATAGACAGAGCTCACTGCACTTCAGGGCTTATCCCAGACCCAGGACACAGGCCACGTCCTGTAATTATCTGTCTTCATCGCTACTCATTAAAGAAGCTCATTGGAGAGGAAAGGATCAACCAATTTGTATTGTCGAGAACTATGCTCCACAAGATCTGAATCTGTGAGCTGAGTTTAAAGGAGTTATGAAAGAACTATATAATCGCGGATTCAGGCCTTCCCTTCGATTTCCAGCTTGCCTCTGAATGAATCTTACTAGTGGAGACAAAAAGTGGTTTAACTCGGCTTCAGAAGCCCAGAAATTTATTGATGACCTCCCTGAGGCTTCGACTCCCTCTGCTTCACTCTGATGACTTACATTGGTGGAGAAGTACTTTTTTTTCTGGTTTTTTTTTCTGATTTTTCTTTCTTAAGTCAGTAAATGTTTTTTCGTAGTTTTTCGCGGATAGGTTATTAGGTTATAGGTAAAATCTGTTTACTTGTCTTTATATTCTTTCTTAAACTTTGGATTATTACCTTGAGTTAAACATATCAAATTTCAGTGGAATGGTTTTTCTTTTCACTTTGTATAAATTTAGTGTGTAGTGCTAAAAGTTTTCTTCTTTGGAGCTGATGATGTTAAAAAACAGGAAGTGAGATTATGGGGTGATTTTTTTTGAAGAGCTTCCTGCTGTTATTTGGTAGCTTTCTTGTTTTGGGATCTGGGGGGGAGGGAACTCTAACACCAACATTATTCATAGAACCTTTAGATGTTTGTATTATTCAAGATGTTTTTCTGTCCTGTTTTTCTTGTTTTACACTTTTGCCCCTGATGCACCATCAATAACTCACGCTGAGACTTAGGAAGTGAGATATCGGCTTTTATTGACTGGAAGAATAAACAGCACTACATCCTGGGGAAAATGAGGGAGAGCAGCAGCCCACAGTCGCCTTTATACAGGGGTCTGTGGGAGGAGCCACAGGAGCAGTCAGACAGGTATATCTAGTTCACCACAGCCCCAGAGCTGTTACTCGAATTTCTGACAATGCTTCTGCCTACTATCCTCTATATTTTTTTAAAGGACAGTGGTTAGTCCATTGAATTTTGTAGGCTGGAATGTAAAGGGATTGAACCATCCTGTTAAAAGAAGGAAGGTGTTTTTGCATCTTAAACAGTTTAACGCAGCATTTGCTTTTTTTGCAAGAAACACACATTCGTAGCTCTGGTAACTCTCATTTTATGTCTAGATGGATGGGGTACCACTTCCATTCAACTTTTCAGGCTAAAGCCAGTGGAGCTTCAATTGTTATAAATCAAAACGTTCCCTTTGAGCTTCATAGTAAAGTATCTGATACAAATGGTCATTTTATTATTGTCTTGGGGAAATTATAGAACATAGAATAATACAGCACATTACAGGCCCTTCGGCCCACAATGTTGTGCCAACCCTCAAACCCTGCCTCCCATATAAACCCCCACCTTAAATTCCTCCATATACCTGTCTAGTAGTCTCTTAAATTTCACTAGTGTATCTGCCTCCACCACTGACCCAGGCAGTGCATTCCACGCACCAACCACTCTGAGTAAAAAACCTTCCTCTAATATCCCCCTTGAACTTCCCTCCCCTTACCTTAAAGCCATGTCCTCTTGTACTGAGCAGTGGTGCCCTGGGGAAGAGTCGCAGGTTGTCCACTCTGTCTATTCCTCTTAATATCTCGTACACCTCTATCATGTCTCCTCTCATCCTCCTTCTCTCCAAAGAGTAAAGCCCTAGCTCCCTTAATCTCTGATCATAATCCATACTCTCTAAACCAGGCAGCATCCTGGTAAATCTCCTCTGTACCCTTTCCAATGCTTCCACATCCTTCCTACAGTGAGGTGACCAGAACTGGACACAGTACTCCAAGTGTGGCCTAACCAGAGTTTTATAGAGCTGCATCATTACATCACGTCTCTTAAACTCTATCCCTCGACTTATGAAAGCTAACACCCCATAAGCTTTCTTAACTACCCTAAACAACACATTGGTAGTCTTGGCTAATTTATATGCCCCCAGTTCGGATGATGTGGAGTTTTTTTGATCGTTTCTTCTCTTTATTGCCTGAGCTGAGTTCATATTCTCTCATATTGGGTGGTGATTTTAACTGTTGATTAGATCCAGTTTTGGATCGATTGTCCTCTATTAATAGATTACCAAGTAAATCTGCTTTATCAATTCAGTCTTTCCTTTCTAATTATGGTATTTCGGATGTATGGCATTTTCTTCATCCAAATGTGAGAGATTATTCTTTTTTTTCACATGTCTATCATACTTTTACTAGAATTGATTATCTTTTAATTGATAATCAGTTGATTCCATCCGTTCGCTCTTGTGACTATCAGAGTATATTGATTTCAGATCACGCCGCAGTCACCCTTTCTGGTTTCCCCCAAACGAATAAACATTGGCGTTTTGATCTGACCTTGTTGTTGGATAATGATTTTGTAAAATTTATGGAGGACCAGATAACTTTTTAAAATACTAACATGTCATCTGAAACCTCAAGTCAGGTTGTTTGGGACGCTATGAAAGCATACCTAAGGGGTCAAATAATTTCATATACTGTGAATTTGAATAGAAAGACCCATAAAGAGCGATTAGATCTGGTCAATCAAATTAAAACAACAGACCAACTATATGCCCAGACTAAAAATCTGGAGCTGTATAAGAAATGAGTCGAACTTCAAACTAAGTTTGACTTTATTTCCACTCACCCAATTGAATGCCAACTTTTGGAAAGTAAGAGCTGGTTTTATATCCATGGTGATAAATCCAGTAAATTTTTAGTCAACCAACTAAGACACTCTAAAGTTAAACAACAAATTACAAAAATCCGAATGGAAAATGGGAATATTACCTTGAATCATTCTGAAATTAATGATACATTCCAGAACTACTACCCTCGACTCTATACTTCTGAATCCCTAGATGGTAATATTCCTGTCGAGCATTTTTTAAATAGTTTAAATATTCCTACGTTTTCTCCTGATTTTAAAGCAAAACTGAATGAACCATTATCACTAGAGGAAATATCCTCAGCTATATCTGTACTGCAGTCTGGGAGATCTCCTGGACCTGATGGGTTCTCTGCAGAATTCTATAAATCATTTTCCTCACTGCTTTTGCCTCAACTAATGTTAGTTTTAACTGACTCGTTTAAACATGGTAAATTGCCAGCATCATTTAATGAGGCATGTATCATTCTTTTAGCGAGAAAAGGTAAAGATCCAATAGGGTGTTCCTCGTACAGGCCGATTTCTTTGCTGAATGTTGATGTTAAAATTTTGGCCCATAGATTGGAGAACATTCTACCTTTAATTATTTCTGAAGACCAAACTGGTTTTTATTAAAAATCATCTCCCTTTTTTAAATATATGGCATCTATTTAATATCTTATACTCACCTTCAGCTGGGTTTCCTGAATGTGTCATTTCTCTAGATGCGGAGAGAGAGTTTGATCGTGTGTAGTGGAACTATCTTCTTGCGGTTTTAGAAAAATTTGATTTTGGACAAAGTTTTGTTACGTGGATTAGATTGTTATATTCACACCCCACTGCTTCTGGCTTGACTAATTTTCAGCAATCCCAACCTTTTAATCTTAAACGTGGCACCCAGCAAGGGTGTCCTTTAAGTCCCTTACTTTTTGATTTGGCTATAGAGCCATTGGCGAATGCGTTTCAAAGTTGTGCTGAATTGATGGGGATTTGGAGGGGGGTGGGTGTTGAGCAAAAAGTCTCTCTTTATGCTGATGATCTTTTACTTTTTATATCAAACCTGACTACCTCCTCTTCCCCAATGTTTTCACTCCTTAATAAATTTAGTCAGCTTTCCGGATACAAACTTAATTTACATAAGAGCAAACTTTTTCCAGTGAATAGAGAAGCACTATCACTAGAATTTCATAACCTTCCTTTTAAAGTAGTAAATAATCAATTTACTTACCTTGGCATTACAGTAACAAGAAATTATAAGCATCTTTTTGAAGAAAATTTTACTAATCTTTTAAATCATACAAAACAGAACTTAACACAGTGGTCACCCTTGTCCATGTCTCTGATAGGTCGAATTAATGTTATTAAAATGTTTATTCTTCCTAAACATTTATACTTATTTCAATCTTTACCAATTTTTATTTCTAAAGCTTTTTTTGATTCGTTAGATTCTATTATTTCTTCCTATCTATGGAAGGGCAAATGTCCCAGACTAAATAAAGCTTATTTAACAGGGTAGGTGGTATGGCCTTACCCAATTTTCGTTTATATTACTGGGCAGCGAGCAGACGTTCCCTTATTTTTTGGTCTTTCTTTTACAATCAGTCTGACTGCCCAATATGGGTGGCAATGGAGTTGAACTCTAATAAGAATCTCCCCAGCTCCGCACTTCCTTGCCATTTGCCTAAGTCAATTGTTAATCCGGTTATCAGACACACTCTGAGAATGTGGGCTCAGTTCAGAAATTATAATGGGCTTCACGGTCTCTCTCTCTCTCTAGTCCTATTCTACATAATCATCTTTTTCAGCCTTCTATGCAGGATTTAACATTTCTAGACTGGCACAGAAAGGGCATTAGGTGTTTTGAAGATCTTTTCATAGATAAGCACTTTGCAACTTTTGAACAATTGTCTGTTAAGTTTGGCCTACCTAACACTCATTTATTTAGACATCTCCAAATTAGACATTTTAACAACCCTTTAATACCAAACTTTCCTGAGGTACCCGTTAAAAATGTTGTGGATTTGTTTCTTCATGTGAACCCATTGGGTAAAGGTTTAATTTCTACCATTCCAGACATGTTAACGATGTTGAGGTGAGCCCCCTTCGACAAAATTAAAACTACCTGGGAGCATGATTTAAAATTTTCTTTGTCTGACGAGGTTTGGGATTCAATTCTCAAGTCAATTCAACTTCTCTCTGTGCTCGCCACTGCCTTTTACAGTTCAAGGTGGTACACAGGGCTCATCTGTCTAAAACTAAATTGTCACGGTTCTAACCTGATATTAGTCCCTGTTGTGATCAGTGTAAAGGGGGCAAGGCTTCCCTTATTCATATGTATTGGGCTTGTCCTAGCTTCGAGAAATTCTGGAGAGATGTTTTTTAAACTTTATCTCACATACTTAATTGCTATTTGGAACCTAACCCTCTGATTGCTCTTTTCGGTACTTCGGGAGAAGCTGACACGCATTTAACTTTGACTAAGCGTCGTACACTGTCTTTCGCCTGTCCTTTGGCCAGACGTGCAGTCCTTCTTAGGTGGAGAGATGCTGCCCCACCCACCCATGCTCAATGACTCAGAGACATTATGTCCTGCTCAGATCTTGAAAAGATTCATTATTCACTTCTGAATTCAGACATAAAGTTCCAAAAGGCGTGGGGACCTTTTCTTGAATGTATTCATAATTCCCGTTTAGATTAAGGGTGTATCCCTCCCTTTTTTTTTTCTTTTGCATTTAAATCCCTTACTTCCAGCTTCTTACGGTTAAGATTCACGTTTTTTTTTAATGTGTAAACATTATAGTTCAGGTAGTAGGCAATATGCCTTTTTATAAATACAGCTCTGTGGTGATATAGTTCTGATTAACTTTTTTATACATCTGTTACGTACCCCGTAACTGGGTGTCTGACCAGCAGAGAAAGAAGAATCCGTTGGAGTCTGGTGGTACCAAACTAAAGGTGTTTATTAGTAAGCTACACAATACAATATCAAAAATGCAAATATACACATAAAACAAGTTAGCAGTAATAAATCTAAAAGTGTAGGAATAATAATAAGCAATAATAAACAAGCTCTATCAATGTCTAGGGGTAAATGAATTGTCATAAGAAAGTATAGAGTTCAGTTCATAAATGCTGAGGTGGTTATGGTTGTTGTGTTGAAATCGTTGGAGAGAGAGAGCGAGCGAGATGTAACAGCAACAGCTGCGGCAGGCAAACCTTTTGTGGCTTTCTTAATCCGTCGTGTTGTTGTAGTCATTCAGTTATGACCCCTCTGGTCTTCAGCTAGACCGTTCTTCTGTGGTGGACTCGTCACTCTGGCATGAGTGGACACACACACAAGTCCCCACTGGCCCTGCTGTCACACTGTGAGCTTTATTGACCGATCTCCTGGTTTGGTCTCCGAAGCCCCCACCTTTCTGTGGGTTCCCAACACTCAGTCAGTGTCCACTGGTGTGTCTGAGGGGTGTCTCTCCAGACCTGTCTTTTATCCCCACTCACGGGGTATCAGCTATCCATCAACTCTGAATGACTGTGTCCATCAAATCAGGTCACTCCTGCTGTCTCCTGAGGAATGTTAACGAGCAAAGTAAAGTCCTTGTAGTGGAAGGTAAATAATCCAGGAAGAGTCATAATACAGTAAATCCACAGTCTCTCTCCCCCTCTTATCTGTAGCAGATGTTCTTGCCTGGGCTTTATCTCTCTCTCTCATGAGCAGCATAGCAACAGCAATAGTTTGTAGTTCTCAGAAGGGGGGGAATGGTTATCTCTGCACCCCATTGTCCATCAGGTCTGTCCATCACTCATAACACATCGTAAGGTTGGCTTGGAGTTGGGTAGTGGGAGGGTGGGGTGGTAACTAACTTTATACAATTCTACTATGGGTGCTTTGCTTAATTGTTATGAATTGTACTTTGGTATGTCTGTTTTGCACTGTATAAACCTCTTTCTTGTTTTTTTGTTTTGTTGCATTGTAAAATCTCATAAAAAATTAATAAAACAAACAAGAGCCCATGGCAAGACAAAGCCACAGACTGACGGCTGGGGGAAACACACAAAAAGACAAAGTTCAACTAGAGGTACTGGCACCACCACATATCCAATTTGCAAAAGAGAATTCACACAAATAGCTTTTTAAAAAAGTAAACAAAAACACGAGGAACATGAACTGCCCAGGCCTCAAAAGTGAGTCCACAGCTGACAGCTGCAGGACAACAAATGCCCCCAAACCCAAAACTCCTGCACCTCCCACCTGACGGTAGACTAGTCATTGAACATTTTCTGCTCTCGTCCTTGATGATTTTAACTTTGCTTGATGCTTTAATCAGCAAAGAGTAATGAAGCTGACCATGGGTTCATCTTCCTCGATGTAGCGTCCACCCCCAGAAACGCTCACCCCGGCCATACCTGCACTCTCAAGTCTAGTTCGCCGAATCCCCCAGGAGAACGTAAAAGCACCCAATCACTTAGTCAGTTTAAAAGCGCAAACTTAAAAAGGAGATTACAGGCTGCAGACTGCAGCGATCACAGTTCAGAAGTGTATCTACTCGAGTATTTAGCAGTTTTATGTGTTGTCTGCAAAACGTCGCCATTGGTCTTGGGTGCCATCTTGCATTCAAACAAGATTTTCCGAAGGGTTAGTTTCCCTGCTGTATTTGCTACTAAATGCAGGGTTTATTCTCTATCTCTATCATGTTCTGTAGGTAGTCTAGTAACTTGAGCACTGGACATTCAACATCCCCTGCAATAGTTCTGCTTCTCACAAAAGTCTTTAATCCTACTGGCATGAGGTAGTCGAGTTATTGCAAAATTGTGTTGTTTCAGTGTTTTACTGAAAAACAAACAGTGAAAAGTGAAAGATGGGCGCATATTCTGGAGTAGCTATTTTGCCATTTTTCTGCCGCAGGGTAAAGAACTATGAGGAATTAATCCAACTTTGCAAGCATTTAAAAGAGGGCAACAGTTGTCACATCCAAGCCCAATTCTGTCCTCATCCAATACGCCCACTTGCACTCAGACGAACAGGCTCCATTTGGGGGTTAGATGGGCCAGATGGCCTATTCCTGCACCTATTTCTTATGTTCTTATGTAAAGACCTTGCAGATGTGCAAAACGTGATCAGTATCTGAGAGTCATACTCAGAAAGACACAAATTCCACAGCAGCCAAGAACGTATGTTAATGCAGAGGGTGAACGAAGTCCATTGCAGACTTAACAGGCTGCAGATAATGCCGTAGTTTGGTCCAGAAGGTAATGGGGATTGGGAATATGACCAGGGATTTTGGGTGTGTAATTGGGGTTGATACACAACAGGGATGGACTGGGGTGAAGAGGTTAGGAGATAAGCTCCAGGCATCTGTGAGAGTGCAGCTCCTGTATCGCTGCTCATTAACTGTCTCTGTGAAAACCAATGAACTTACTCCGATGTTGTCCGGGCAGCCCAGACAACTGTGTCCACATTGACAAAATAAATCCAATGCAGCCGACTAGACTCACCACGGTGGTCCGTTTTACCATCCGGTGGCAGGAGAGGTCCCCAGTGGAAATCTCTTTATGCAGGGGTCCTTTCCCTGTACATTGGGGACCTGGAGTGGAAGGTGTTGCACAGGGCAGCAGGTTCTTAAGTCGATTCGCTGACACCCTGCTCCACCTATCCATTCTGTGGCCAAGAGGAGTCAGTGTACCACATTTAGTTTCAATAATTCCATTTAATATCAGAGAAATATATACAATATACATCCTGAAATTCTTGTTTTTTGCAGACATCCACAAAAACAGAATGAGTGGCAGTAAAAATGTTAGAATCCCACCCCCCCCCATGCTCGAGCACGAGCAGCAAGGCAAAATGGCCCCCACTTACCTCAGCAAAAAGCATCAGCACCCTCCACCCACCAAGCAAGCCATAGCAAAGCCTCCAAGAAAGACCCTGATCTGAAGTACAACAAAAACTCATCGTTCACCCAACAATTCGACATACCACTTTAGCCCCGTGCTCCTGACACATGGGTAGCCCGTACGGAAGGGGGCGGGTCGCACAGAGGATCGACTGGTGGGCTTGCTACTGTGCCTGACCAAGATGGCCATCCAGGTGGCGGTCAGTCGAGGGTTTTTTGCCTTGCCCCTCTTCCGGGAATATGCTTCTCTTTCCATAGGTGCTGCCCGATCTACAATTTAATATAGGGATTAATGTGCAACTGCTCTTCACTGGAAGAAAGGTGAACACAACACAACGATATGCAGCATTGTTAACCAAAAAAAACCTGAAACCCAGATGGAATGTAAAACAACCAGTCTGAAATGGGTGCTCCTACTTAGTGACATTTCAAATAGTTATAAGCTCTATTATGTACTTACTGTGTTATTTTTCTGCAAGTTACTGTGGGGCTTACGGGGAAATAGCACTGCAGGGCGAGATATCAGGTTGAACTGGGCGAACAGGGTATCCCAAACAAAATTGGTTCTGTTATTGTTATAACGCTGAACATTTTTTAATATCCCAGAAGTCCCAACGGCCAGTCTCCCACAGTCAACTTGAGGCCACCTCAAAACCTTGCCACCCATCCACCCTTCTTGTCGCTCCAGGCCCGGCAACATCTCTGTGGTAAACTTCTCGATTTCAACCTCCAACCCCTGTGACCAGGGTCGGTGCACACAGCTTAACCAGAGCATTTCCAAATTGGCCTGAGCACGGGGGAAGATGGTAAGGAACCCAGGGACCAGACAGGAAAATGGGACCGAGTTGGAACAGACGTCGATTGACTGGTGGAGTAGGGGCAAGATCCCAAATGGTACACTCCTGTGCATTTAAATGTGAACATTCTTGGAAAGTCCTGAGCCACCATTTCTGGCGGCCTGTTCCAAATATGTGAAGAAGCTGCACCTGATGTCGCTTTAAATCTCTCACCTCTGATGTTTAACCCATGCCCTCTTGTTTCTAGCACCCCTTCCATGGGAAAAAAGACTATGTGCAACTATAAAAACTAAATGTAAAAATCTCTGTCTATATCTCTCATGATCCTACTGTATATATAGTACCTCTATCAGGTCACCCTCAATCTCTTGCATTCCAGGGAAGAAAATCATAGTCCATACAACCCTTCCTTGTAACTCAGGCCCCCAGGTCTAGGCAACATCCTGATGCAGTGTCAAGGTACATTGAAAAACTTGTTCATATATATGGGGCGGCCATAAGTTGGGTGGTTTGTACCACGAGGATCTGCATTACGATGCAAGCATGCAAATCGGAGAGCAATGGGCACTGAGTAGATCCCAAGGTCCACAGGTAATCCCAAGAGTGGGCATGCCTTTGAGATAGTGTGTGTGAAAGAAGAGACATCATTGTTGCCAATGCTCTGGTTGTGCATGCAGAGGAGAGGAAGTGATGTCGCCCAGCTGGGGGAGGGGTGGGGGGGGTCTGCTCCTGTGCATTATCTGCCACCCCTGTCTCCCCCTGCACGGAACACAATCTCACCACCTTAATCTTCTGTAACGTGCTCTTGTTTGCGTTATCCTCTTTAGGGGATGGCGAGGGCAAAGACAGTAGGTCTCCAGAAATGGAAAATTATGTTACCACGTGGAGAACTAACTGGGTGTCAGGTTTTATAGGATGACCACATTCCTCTCGCTCAGGGTTTCCCAACCTGGCCTCCACGGACCCCTTGCTCAATGGTCCAAGGCGTAAAGAAAGGTTGGGAACCCCTGGTCTAGCTTGACCAGATATCTTAGAGGCCCCCATTATCAGTGCTAAGAATGTTGGCGCGCAGCCAAGTGGTTAAGGTGTTCGTCTAGTGATCTGAAGGTCGCTAGTTGAAGCCTTAGCTGAGGCTGCGTGTGTGTTCTTGAGTAAGGCACTTAACCACACATTGCTCTATGACAACACTGGTGCCAAGCTGTATGGGTCCTAATGCCCTTCCCTTGGACAACATCGGTGGTGTGGAGAGGGGAGACTTGCAACTTGGGCAACTGCCGGTCTTCCATAAAAAAAACCTTGCCCAGGCTTGTGCCCTGGAAACTTTCCAAGGTGCAAATCCGTGGTTTATCGAGACTAACAGAGGCCTACACACATCAGTGCTGAGGCAGCACAAGCTGTGATCCCGAGATCACTGAATCCCAACATTTCTGAGGCCCTAGAGCGATAGACAGGGTGTCTGGTAAACATCATGTAACAGCCCAGAGTTGTCCTTAAGATGATTAAACCATTTCTTCATACCTGGTTTGGAATGCATCTAATCAGTTGTTTATATTATTGGTCTGTAGCCAGCCAGCCCTGGACCGAAGAAGTATGTAATAAAGGTTTGTCCTGTGGAGAAGCTGTCTGGGACACACAGCAGCCCTCTCCCTGCCGATGTGATCATTAGCCTTTGAAGCCCATAGCAAACCTGCATCTTATATAAATCATTCAACTTCCCTTAATGACCTCTATGTCATACAGCCAGCCTGGCATATATTATCACATGGCAGGATAACTAGATTTCATAACTAGGATGTAGGAGTTTTGAGAAAAGTGCTTGGGCAATAAAAATGCAGAGTAGGTTGTGTGTACACTGCTAGTTGGGCTTACAAACAACTGCGAAACAATGGTGCTGACAGATATTGAGGGTGTGACATCGGAGCCCTGACACACTTTCACACACTATAACTACACAATGCAACTTGAACATAGTAGACACCGGACATGTGGTCGACGAATCAAACTTGACACACTTTATTGGAACTATGGCCAGATTTTTTCTTTTGTCTTTCCCTACATTCCTTGTTCTGCAGCATCAGGATTACTGAGATGGACACAGCCAAAAGCTGCAGCGGAAGGAGTCCAGCTTTCAAAGTGACTCTTGTTCATGGAACAAACACGAGGAAATCTGCAGGTGCTGGAAATACAAACAACACACACAAAATGCTGGTGGAACACAGCAGGCCAGGCAGCATCTCTAGGGAGAAGCACTGTCAACGTTTTGGGCCGACACCCTTTGTCAGGAAGGAGTCCAGCTTTCAAAGTGGCTCTTGTTCATGGAAGTTGGGTTTCTTTGTAATCCACAACAGATAGTTGGTCTGAAAGTTGACTGATCCCATCTGTAGTGGAGTTTATGATTTAACTAATTTTATTTTTTTACATGAGATACAGCATGATAACAGACCCTACTAGCCTAATGAGCTTGCACCACCAATTACAACCATGTGACTAATTAATCTACTAACCCATATATCTTTGGAATGTGGAGGAAACTGGTGCATGATGTCAGTGCCTGGAACTGCTAGGCTGCGGGCCCTCGACGTGTGAATTGCGGCTTTCGGAAGACACGGAGAGGGAAGAGGAGTAGGACCAGGGACGTTGGTCAAATGGTTGGAAAAGGCGGGTTTTTCTTGTGTGGAGTACAGTAGTATTGGTTGTAGAATTACGGCTGGGGAAGGCCCAGGGGGATCAGCTGGGGAGAAATGGATGGTTGTGAAGGGAGAATTAAAGGGAATGAGGAAATAGTGAGGGGACAGATGAATGAAAACCGAGACAAAGGGAGTAAAGAATAAGAAAGGACAGTGGAGAGAGCTCTGAAAGTGAGGAAGATGAACAAGTTCAGAGAGAAGGTGTTGTCATAATAAGGTTTAATGAGAAGGCTCAAGGAAACGTGAAGAAAATTAACCCTTTTGTACTAACAATAACACTGGCAAATAAGATGGGGGGAAATAGTATTTACAAAAGTCCTTAATGATGGCAACCTATTGGTAAGATGTGCGAATGAGGAACAGCTTGAGAAAGTACTCAAATTAAGAGAGACAGGAAAATGTAAGGTGGAATACACAGGGAGGGTGAGAGCATGAAATGGTGGTGGATGTAAAGGAGTGATCACAGAGGTACCAATGAGTATAAATATGGAGGAGTTAAAGAGGAGTATCAAAGGAGGAAAAGTAATGAATGTTCAAAGACGGAAAACAACAAAGGAGGGATTGAAAAAGGAAAGTGAAACAGTATTGATTGAATTTGAAGAAGAAAGAGTGCCAGGGAAGGGGTTCCTGGGTTTCATGAGTTACCCAGTAAGAGTGTATGTGCCAAAGCCATTGAGGTGCTATAAATTGTCAAAGGTTTGGACACATAGCTAAAAACTGTAATAGGCAGAGGAGATGTGCTAGATGTGGGGATGATCATGAGTATGGAAAGTGTGGACCAGGAGTGCAACCAAAATGCTGTAATTGTGGAGGAGCTCATAATGTGGCATATAGTGGGTGTGAGGTTATGAGACAGGAGAATAAAATTCAAGAAATAAGAGTGAAAAGAAAGATTACTTATGCAGAAGCTGTAAGAATGTCAAGAGAACAGAATAATGCTCCTAATGAACAGGGAGCAAGAGGGATGCGAGAGATGCAACAAAGAACAAATGACAGGATTTATGTAGACAAAAAGGCTCTAGTAACATTTGTTGCAGGAGTGATTAATAGTACGGCTGAGGTAAAGTCAAAAAGTGAAAAAAAATTCAGCTGGTTGTCAAAGCAGCAATGAACCACTTAGGGTTAGTAGGATTGACATGGGAAGAAGTGAGGGAGAACCTCACTAGTCAGTCAAACCAGGAAGTGTCATGGGTTGGTTAATACTAATTATGATGATTGTTTTGCAATGGAATGCAAGGAGCTTACTGGCCAATAGCCAGGAATTCCAGCAGTTTATTAAAGAAATGGTTGTAAAACTGGATGTAGTGTGTATTCAGGAGACTTGGTTGAAACCAACTTTAGACTTTGTGGTATATGGATATACAATGATAAGGAAAGATAGAAATCTAGGGGGAGGAGGGGGTTGTGCTATATTAATCTAACAAGGTATACCATATAGGGTACTGGAGAAAGGAGATGATCAGGAATACATAGTGGTGAAAGTGTGGGGGAGAGGGGAGGGAGTGGTTATAATTAACTACTATAATCCATGTAAAAGGTTGGATTTGGATAGCCTACTAAGGATACAAGGACAAAACAGAAATAAAGTGGTGTGCAGATTTCAATGCTCACAGCACAATATGGGGGGATTCGTTTACAGATTCAAATGGAAAGGTAATTGAAGATTTAATGGAAGAAAAGGATTTGGGGTGTATGAATGATGGTAGAGGAACAAGGATAAACATAACAGGAAATGAGTCAGTATTAGATATTACGTCAGTGTCAAATACCTTGGCTGGAGTTAGTAACTGGGGCGTTTGGACTGCTTCAACAGTAGGCAGTGATCACTACCCAGTTTCATGTTCAGTGGGTGAAAGAGTTGAAGTAAGAGCAGGTGGTGGAATCCCAAAGTGGGTGTTTGGAAAAGCAGATTGGGGTAGGTTCCAGAAGTTGAGTGAAGAAGCATTGACAAGGATTGACATTTCTGAAAATATAGATGAATTAAACAGTCAGGTGACTTCAGCAATTATGGCAGCAGAAGGATCTATACCCAGGAATAAAAATAGGATGAATAGAAAACTGGTTCCATGGTGGACAGGAATGTTGTCAGGCTGTATATTTTTTTTTAAAAAGCAGAAATAGAGCATTCAGACTAGTTAAAAGAACCCATAATATGCTGCATTTGATTCAATAGAAGAAGGCACAGGCAGTGGTGAGAAGAACTATACGTCAAGCTAAAAGGGCAAGTTGGAGGAGTTTTTGCAACAAAATAGGAAGAACAATGCCTGTAGGAGAGGTATGGGGAATGATTAAGAGGTGGGAGGAGATAGAAGGGAATGGGAATATCCAGTAATGATATCTGAGGAGGAAACAGCAGTCTCCAGCAGGGATAAGGCTGAGATCATGGCCACATTGTTTGTAAAGATACATAGTTCAGAAAATTTGTCTGAAGAATGGAGAAGGAGAAGGGAAAGAACAATGAGTAACACCCAGGTGTGTTAAACAGGAGGGAAGAAACTGATGATATAATTGATGAACTGTTTACATTGGCAGAGATGGTGAGAGCAATAACGAGATCGAGACCAACCTCCCCAGGGACAGATCTGATATGCTATGTTATGATTTTTTTTTAAAGTCTAGGAGAAGGAGTGCTCTTGAAGTTGCTGCATCTTTACAACAGAGTGTGGGAGGAGGGAAGATTACCAAGTGCACGGAAAGAAGCAGTAGTAATTCCAGTAAGGAAACCTGGCAAGGATCCGTCAAAACCTACTAGCTACAGGCCAATAGCACTAACATCAAATATGTGCAAGATAATGGAAAGGATGATAACAGAAAGGTTATCGTATGAGTTTGAGAAGAGGGGAATGCTGGCAAGTTATCAGAGTGGTTTTAGGAAGGGAAGGAATTCCATGGACTCGGTGATAAGGTTAGAGACTGAAATAAGAAAGGCCCAGGCAAATAAAGAGTCAGTAGTTGCAGTATTTTTGATGTAGAAAAAGCCTATGACATGATGTGGAAGGAAGGATTGTTAATTAAACTGCACAAGATGGGGGTTGGTGGGAGAGTTCTTAATTGGATAAAAGAATTTTTGTTTGGTAGGAAAATTCAACTTTGAATTGGGTCAGAATTATCAAATCAGTACATAGTGGGAAATGGCACACCTCAGGGTAGTGTGATTAGCCCGTTACTTTTCATCATTATGATCAATGATGTCTTCACAAAGGTACCAGTGGATATAGGTAGGTCACTGTTTGCGAATGATAGGGCCTTGTGGAAAAGAGATAGGAACATGGAGCATATAATCAGGAAGCTACAAGGAGCAATTGATGAAGTGGTAGAGTGGGGTTATGATTGGGGATGTAGATTTTCAGTGGAAAAAACTCAAACTGTATGTTTCACCAGGAAAAGAATTGAGTTAGGGAAGAAGTTAATGTATGGCAGGGGTGGCCAAACCGCGGCTCGTGAGCCACATGCGTCTCTCTGGCATTCAATGTGCGGCTCATGGAAATATATTGGTTGACCTCCTTTTTACCACGTGCTGCCATTGCGTAGAAATGAATGGGAAAGCATTTTGGCAATAAATAGAACCGCGGGAAATCCCTTGAGACTTAATTCCATCGCTCAAGAGTTGGTGAGAATCGCTACATGGCGCTGAAGACAGCTTGAAGACAAAAGTAGCGCAGACGTAGATCTACGTCGTTTGGCGCTCAAAGTGTTAGTGAGTCTAGGCCCGACCTCACTCACGTCATGTACATTAACTGTAACACAGGACGCTGAATTGTGCAGACCTAGTTGGTACACTGCCGATACAAGTTTTGTTTACCAGTGTCTGTGAAAATTTTGTGAAGGAAGATGGCGTCATCAAATTGTAAGAAACGAAAATGGGAGGAAAATTTTGCATTCACCGTTACAGGAGGTAAACCTTTATGTCTTATCTGCAATGTGTCACTCAGTCATTACAAAGCCAGTGATTTGAAACGCCACTATGAAACAAATCACAAAAACTTTTCGGCTGATTATCCAGGTAAATCCAAATTATGGAAAAACAAATTAACTGTGTTAAAATCATCTCTAAATAGCCAGCAGACACTGTTGACAACGTTCAGTAAGGAAGCCGATACAACAACTGAAGCTAGTTTTGTTATGTCATGGAATATTGCTTGTGCTAAATGCCCATATTCTGATGGTGAATTTGTTAAGAAGAATATAGCTGAAGTTGTTGTAGTGTTAGATCCAAATAACACAAAACTTCAGTGATTAATAGCACAAACACCAGTTTCACGCCACACTACAGAGAGGCGTATCTCCCAGATCAGTGCTGATGTTGCAGGCAAAATGCAAAATGATGTAAAGAATTCCCTTGCATTCAGCTTAGCTCCTGATGAATCTACAGACATACAAGACAACCCACAACTGGCGGTATTTATTCGTTACATTTCCTCTGATGTAACTGTGAAAGAAGAGATGTTGGACTTGGTGGCATTAAAAGAAACAACTCGTGGTGTTGACATTAAAAATGCGCTTGACAAATGCTGATGTTCCACTGAATAAACTCGTCAGATGGAGCACCTGCAATGGTGGAGGAAAATGCAGGGTTAATTGCGCTTATGAAAAGTGATCCCAGCTTTCCAGGGTTTCTCCCTGTTCGTTGCATTATTCATCGTGAACACCTGGCAGCAGAGATACTTCAAGTATGAAGATGTTATGAAATCTGTCCTTGAAATTGTCAATTTCATACTCTTAAATGGGAAGACCCACCGCCAGTTCAAAAATTTTATTGAAGAACTGGAGCTTGAAGATAAACCCAGTGATGTCTCTTTCTACTGCATTGTGAGGTGGCTGTCAACCAGCAATGTCTCGAGTAGGTTTGTGGATCTGTTGGAGCCTATTATTACTTAAAGAAAAGAAAAGATCCTATCCTCAAATGGAAAATGATGAATGGATGCAAGATCTGATGTTCCTTACTGATATAATGAATCATCTAAAAATTCTCAACTTGGCACTCCAGGAGAAGGATAAGATTGTTTCTGATCTTACTCTGACCATTTTCAGCTTTCAGAATAAAATAAGAATTTTTCAAGGAGACATATTGTCCAGAAACTTCATTCACTTTCCCAATCTCAGTAGGAGAGTAAATGCATTCCCTGATATAAAAGACCACAAACTGGAAGAATACAAAGATAAATTACAAGGACTGCTTGATAATTTCCTAGCCAGGCTTGATGACTTGAAGAAGTTGAAGCCCTGCTTCGCCTTTCGTGTAAATCCATTCATGGTTGATGTGGTCAATGATGGTTGTCCAATTCTCGAACCTCTGGTTACAGAATCATCTGCTGTGGAAATGGAACTAATGGAATTACAGGAGGACCTGGGTCTAAAGATGATCCATAAATCCCAGTCTACAAATGAGTTCTGGAAACAAGTTTCAGAAATAAAATATGCTGAACTGAAGAAAACTAGAGTGCGACTCATCTCAATTTTCAGCACAACATACTGCTGTGAATCACTGTACTCTGTGTTGAAGTTAGTCAAGTCGAAGCATCGTGCAATCCTTACAAATCAACAACTGACGGAGCTATTTCGTACAGCCTTGACAACTTATCAGCCAGATTTTCAACAACTCACAGCCAAGATGGAGACCCACAAGACCTCTACTGGCAGTAAATAGTGGCTTTAATAGCCTGATAATTGTAGCATTGTCTGTTTATGTCATAAAAGTATTATGATACGACTGTAATTTTGTAAAGTGGTAACTGATTAAAATATCTCTAATTTTATTGGTTTGCTTTTTTTTACATATTTTTCTCCATGTTTTGACCAGATATTTACTTAGACAAATAAATATAATTAAAACTATCTCAGTTTTTTCCCCTTTTATTTTTGGCAGTCTAATCTTATGTTACTGAAATGCAAATTCGCATATTTTTCTTACATGTTCCTGTAGTTCATTACCATATTAAATACGCTCAATATAGTTAAAACAATCATCAGTGAAGATTTTGAAAACATTTGGTATATATGTACATTATGATTACTGAAACTAATACAAATTAACAGTTTAAAAAACTACATGCATGAATAAGTATTATTGTGTACGTGTATTTCTTAACACTTATATATAAAATTTTTGTAACAAATGTGTACATGTGTAATTTTGATTCGGAACAAGAAGGCAGCGGGAGAGCACCTAAGGATTTCCAGCGAGAAGACATTTTGAGTTCTCAGGGGAAGAGAGAGGCCAGACTGCGCAGGCGCGTGACATCAGCCAGTTGAGTGCGAACAGTTTAAAAAGAAAGCAGCCATATCCAGCGGGCAGCGTTGGGAGCGGACAGCAGAGTGAGAGGCAGCAGAGTGAAAGGGCTTTGGCTCAATGGGACGAGGTGAGGCAGTTGTTGATTGCAAAAGGAGGTAGTATGTGTGTGAGGCCAGTTTTCTGTGGTCGGTGTCAGATGGGGGAGGTCCTGGAGTCTCCCGGCGTCCTGTTTGGCCACATCTGCACCCGGTGCATCCAGATGCAACTCCGAAGGGACCATGTTAGGGAACTGGAGCTGCAGCTCGGTGACCTTCGTCTGGTCAGGGAGAGTGAGGAGGTGACAGAGAGGAGTTACAGACAGGTGGTCACTCCGGGGCCAAGGGGGACAGAGAAATGGGTCACAGTCAGGAGAGGGAAGGGGAAGAGTCAGGTATTAGAGAGTACCCCTGTGGCTGTACCCCTTGACAATAAATACTCCTGTTTGAGTACTGTTGGGGGGACAGCCTACCTGGGGGAAGTGACAGTGGCCGTGCCTCTAGCACAGAGTCTGGCCCTGTGGCTCAGAAGGGTAGGGAAAGGAAGAGGATGGCAGCAGTGATGGGGGACTCTATAGTTAGGGGGTCAGACAGGCGATTCTGTGGACGCAGGAAAGAAACTCGGATGGTAGTTTGCCTCCCAGGTGCCAGGGGCCGGGATATTTCTGATCATGTCCAAGATATCCTGCGGTGGGAGGGAGAACAGCCAGAGGTCGTGGTACATATTAGTACCAATAACATAGATAGGAAAAGGGAAGAGGTCCTGATAGAAGACTACAGGGAGTTAGGAAGGAAGTTGAAAGCAGGACCTCAAAGGTAGTAATCTCGGGATTACTGCCTGTGTCACGCGACAGTGAGAATAGGAATAGAATGAGGTGGAGGATAAATGCATGGCTGAGGGATTGCAGCGGGGGCAGGGATTCAGATTTCTGGATCATTGGGACCTCTTTTGAGGCAGGTGTGACCTGTACAAAAAGGACAGGTTGCACTTGAATCCCAGGGGGACCAATATCCTGGCAGGCAGGTTTGATAGAGCTGTTGGGGAGGGTTTAAACTAGTTTGGCAGGGGGGTGGGAATCAGAATGTGAGTGTAGGGATTAAGGTAGAAGGACAAGGACATGATGCTAAGAGTTCTGAGTTGATGAGGAAGGACAGGCAGGGGACAGAACATAATTGTAACCAGTTAAAGGGGTTGAAATGTGTCTATTTCAATGCTAGGAGTATTAGGAACAAGGAGGATGAACTTAGAGCATGGATTAGTAGGTGGAACTACGATGTTGTGGCCGTTACTGAAACTTGGTTGGAGGAAGGGCAGGATTGGATGATGCAGGTCCTGGGGTTCAGGTGTTTTAAAAGGAAGAGGATGGGAGGTGGAAAAGGGGGGGAGTGGCATTGCTGGTCAGGGATAGTATCATGGCTATAGAAAGGGAGGATGCTGCAGAGGGAGTGTCCATGGAGTCAGTCTGGGTGGAAGTCAGAAATAGGAAGGGATCAATCACTGTGCTGAGAGTCGTCTATAGGCTCCCAAATAGCCCTCGGGACACCCAGGAGCAGATAAGCAGACAGATTTTAGAATGGTGCAGGAAATACAGGGTAGTAGTTATGGGTGATTTCAACTTCCCTCATATTGACTGGCACCTCCTGAGTGCAAGGGGGGATAGATGGGGCTGAACTTGTCAGGTGTATTCAAGAAGGATTCCTGACACAGTATGTGGACCGGCCAACGAGAGGAGAGGCTATACTGGATCTAGTTCTGGGTAATGAACCTGGTCAGGTGACAGACCTCTTGGTGGGGGAGCATTTTGATGAGAATGACGACAACTCCCTTAGCTTCAGCATAGCTATGGAAAGGGATAAAATCAGACGAACTGGTAAAGTGCTTAACTGGGGAAGGGCTAACTTTGAAGGGATGAGGCAGGAACTAGCGAGAGTAAATTGAAAACAGATGTTCAAAGGAGAAAGCACAAAAGTAATGTGGGAGAAGTTTAGGGACCACTTGAGCTGGGTTCAGGATAGGTTTGTCCCACTGAGGCAAGGAAAAAATGGTAGGAAAAGGGAACCGTGGCTGACAAAACACGTGAGGTAATTCGTCAAGTGGAAAAAGGAAGCATATGTTAGATATAAGAAGCAGGAAGTAGGAGGGGCTTATGAGAAATATAAGGTAGCCAGGAAGGAGCTAAAGAAAGGACTTAGGAGACCTTGAAGGGGGCATGAGAAGGCCTTGGCATGTAGGATTAAGGAGAACCCCAAGGCATTCTATGCATATGTGAAGAACAGGAGGATGATGAGAACAAAGGTGGGACCACTAAAGGATAAAGAGGGCAACATGTGCCTGGAGGCGGAGGAGGTTGGGGAGGTCCTAAATGAATACTTTGCTTCAGTATTCACAAGTGAAAAGGATCTTGATCAGGGTGAGGTCGAAATAGAGCAGGCCTGTGTGCTGGACAATGTGGAGATTATGGAAGAAGAAGTGCTGGATCTTCTTAAAAACATCAAGATTGATAAATCCCCAGGGCCGAATATGATACACCCCAGGTTGCTGTGGGAATTGAGAGAAGAAATCGCAGGAGCATTAGCTATGATCTTTGAATCCTCTTTGGCTACAGGGGAAGTGCCGGAGGACTGGAGAATGGCAAATGTAGTTCCCTTGTTTAAAAAAGGTAATAGGGAGAAACCTGGGAACTATAGATCAGTGAGGCTGCAAACTACTGGAAAGGATTCTTAAGGATAGGATCTACGAGCATTTGGAGAAGTACAGTCTACTCATGGATAGTTAACATGGCTTTGTGAAGGGAAGATCATGCCTCACGAGCCTGATTGAGATTTTTGAAGAGGTAACAAAAGAAATTGATGAGGGTCGGGCAGTGGATGTGGTCTACATGGACTTTAGCAAGGCATTTGACAAGGTCCCTCACGAGAGACTCATCCAGAAAGTCATGAGGCATGGGATAAGTGGAACCTTGGCTGTTTGGATAAAAAATTGTCTTAAAGGAAGAAAGCAGAGGGTAGTTGTGGAAGGAAAGTATTCTGCCTGGAGGTCGGTGACTAGTGGAGTGCTGCAGGGATCTGTCCTGGGACCCCAGCTATTTGTGACTGATGCACCATCAATAACTCTCGGAGACGGGACGCGAATGATAGGCTTTTATTAGCTGCAAGAGACCACGATTAGCAGCAAGAGACCACCACACAACATCCTGGAGACTGAGGGAGGAGCAGTGCCTCCAATCGCCTTTATACAGGGGTCTGTGGGAGGAGCCACAGGAGCAGTCAGCAGAGGGGCGTGTCCAGACAGGTATATGTAGTTCACCACAGTGATTTTTATAAATGACCAGGATGTAGAGGCGGAAGGATGGGTGAGTAAGTTTGCAGATGACACGAAGATTGGAGGAGTTGTGGATGGAGCTGTAGGTTGTCGAAGGTTACAAGAGGATATAGACAGGCTGCAGAGTTGGACAGAAAAATGGCAGATGGAGTTCAATCCGGACAAGTGTGAGGTGATGCATTTTGGAAGGACAAACCAGAGGGCTGAGTACAGGGTTAATGGTCAGTTACTTAAGAGTGTGAATGAACAGAGGGTCTTTGGGGTTCAAATCCATACATCCCTCAAGGTCACTGCACAGATTGATAGAGTAGTTAAGAAGGCCTATGGGATGCTAGGCTTCATTAACAGGGGGATTGAGTTCAAGAGTAGAGAGGTCATGTTGCAACTCTACAAATCTCTGGTGAGACCGCACTTAGAGTATTGTGTTCAGTTCTGGTCACCTCATTATAGGAAGGATGTGGAAGTTATGGAGAGGGTGCAGAGGAGATTTACCAGGATGTTGCCTGGTTTGGAGAACAAGTCATATGAAGCAAGGTTAGCAGAGCTGGGACTTTTCTCTTTGGAGTGTAGAAGAATGAGAGGGGACTTGATAGAGGTCTACAAGATTATGAGAGGCATAGATAGGGTGGATAGTCAGTACCTGTTTCCCAGGGTACCAATAGCAAACACCAGAGGGCATATGTACAAAATTAAGGGAGGGAAGTTTAGGGGAGACATCAGGGGTAAGTTTTTTTTTACACAGAGGCTTGTGAGTGTCTGGAATGGCTTGCCAGGGATGGTGGTGGAGACTAAAACATTAGGGGTATTTAAGAGCCTCCATGGAAGATTGTATGGCCTGACATAGACTGGCATTTGTTAGAGGTAAAAAGGAAAGGAAAATATAAAACTGATTTGGTAGGTGCATTTAACTGTCATGTGATGGAAAAGTATAGTGGTTATACTCAGATTTATACGGATGGTGCTAAGGAACCTGAAACAGGAGTGACAGGGTTTGGGGTGGCTATACCAGCAAAAGCAATTGGAATCAGCAGAAGAACATCTAATAAGTTAGGAGTATATACAGTGGAGATATTGGCAGTGTTGGTTGCGTTGCGATGGGTGGAGAAAGCTAGACAAGTCAAAGTGTTATGCTCAGATTCATCCTCAGTTCTAACAAGTTTAAGGTCTTTTCACTCAAACAGCTGACAAGATGTACTTTATGAAGTCCTTCAGTCAGTCACGAGTTGCAAATCAGGGAGGTCAGGTTAAATTTCTATGGGTTCCAGCTCATGTAGGGGTGGAAGGGGAATGAGAGGGTGGATGAGTTGGCAAAGAGGGCGTTAAAGAAAGAAAATATAGAAATGCACATTAGTATCAGCAAAGCAGAGGCTAAGTGTGTAATCTGGGAAAGAATCATCCAAATGTGGCAAGAAAGATGGGACAGAGAGGGGAAAGGGAGGCATTTATATCAAATACAAAAGAGTGTTACAGATACTAGGGTAGGCAGTGGATACAGAAGAGAGGTAACTGTGTGGACTAGGTTAAGGCTGGGGCACTGTGCACTAAACAAAACATTGAAAATGACAGGGAAACACCAGAAAGGTTTGTGTGAGGAATGTCAGGAAGAGGAGTCAGTAGAACATGTAATTCTAGGATACAGAGATGATGAGAATTAATCTAAGGGAATTGGGGGTGCAGGAATTCACATTAAAAGGGTTACTGGGCATGGGTGAGAGGGCACAGGTCCAGGTACTTTTTGCTTTCTTAAGGGATACAGGGTTTTTTTATAGGATAGGATGGATAAGCAGGAATAGGGTACTAGGATGGCCAAAGAAGGAAGGATAAAGTGTGTGTGTGTGTGTGTGTGTGTGTGTGTGTGTGTGTGTGTGTGTGTGTGTGTGTGTGTGTGTGTGTGTGTGTGTGTGTGTGTGTGTGTGTGTGTGTGTGTGTGTGTGTGTGTGTGTGTGAGAGAGAGAGAGAGAGAGAGAGAGAGAGAGAATGGATGAAGGGATCTGGAATGTAAGTCTATTGTCTGATCCACTCTCCGGAGCAGAAGGTGGTGGTAATGCATCATTAAGCTGGGTGTCAACCACTGTAAAACAAGAAGAAGAAGAAGAAACTGGAGCACTTGGAGGAAACCCATGCAGTGATGATGAGAATGTACAAACTCCTTACAGACAATGGCGGAATTGAATCTGGGTCACTAGCGCTGTAATAGCGCTATGCTAACCACTTTGCTACCATACCAGCCCAAGATGGACATTTTGTCCTGTCTTGGCATGCATTCATTGCTGGCAGATCCATTATTTACTGCCCATCCTTAACTGACCCAGAAAAGGTGAGGTGAATTGCCTCCTTGAACCACCGCAGTCCTTCTAGTGAAGGTTCTCCCTCAGTGCTGTTGGGGAGGGAGTTCCAGGTCTCAGGGATTGTCCTCTTGAATCTGCTCCACCACTTGATAAGTTCATGACTGATCTCCTACCTCAACACAATTTCACGTCCTATCCTCATAATCCCTGATTCCAGGAACCCATCAATCTGTGTTTCAAAGGCAGTCAATGATGGCACCTTTGAAGATTCCCTAAACTCTGAGTGAAGACGTTTCTCCTTGCATCAATCACCTCGGCCAGGAAACATCTCCACTACAAGACCTCTACAAGTAAGGTAAGTCCAAAACTCCAAGTGCAGTCTCACTGAAGTCCCATATAATTGTAGTGAGATATACTAAGTATACTCTCAAGTGGGATTATGAATGGGGAAGAAGATGTTGAGAGGCTTCAGGGGATTGGGCAAGCCAAGTGAGTGGGTGGGCACATGGCAGGTGCAGCTTAATGTGGAAGAATGTGAGGTTGCCCATTTTAGTGCATAAAACAGAAAAGCAGAGTATTACTTCCATGGTGTGAGGTTGGGTAATGTTCACATTTCAAAGGACCTGGATGTCATAGAAATTTAGAAAACCTACAGCACAATACAGGCCCTTCGGCCCACAAAGTTGTGCCGAACATGTCCCTACCTTAGAAATTACTAGGCTTACCCATAGCCCTTTATTTTACTAAGCTCCATGTACCTATCCAAAAGTCTCTTAAAAGACCCTATTGTATCCGCTTCCACCACCATTGCCAGCAGCCCATTCCACGCACTCTCCACTCTCTTGAGTAAAAAACTTACCCCTGACGTCACCTCTGTACCTACTCCCCAGCACCTTAAACCTATGTCCTCTTGTGGCAACCATTTCAGCCCTGGGAAAAAGCATCTGACTATACACACGATCAATGCCTCTCATCATCTTGTACACCTCTATCAGGTCACCTCTCATCCTCCTTCGCTCCAAGGAGAAAAGGCTGAGTTCACTCAACCTATTCTCATAAGGCATGCTCCCCAATCCAGGCAACATCCTTGTAAATCTCCTCTGCACCCTTTCTATGGCTTCCACATCCTTCCTGTAGTGAGGCGACCAGAACTGAGCACAGTACTCCAAGTGGGGTCTGACCAGGGTCCTATATAACTGCAACATTACCTCTCAGCTCCTAAATTCAATTCCACGATTGATGAAGGCCAATACACCGTATGCCTTCTTAACCACAGAGTCAACCTGCGCAGCTGCTTTGAGCGTCCTATGGACTCGGACCCCAAGATCCCTCTGATCCTCCACACTGCCAAGAGTCTTAACATTAATACTATATTCTGCCATCATATTTGACCTACCAAAATGAACCGCTTCACGCTTATCTGGGTTGAACTCCATCTGCCACTTCTCAGCCCAGTTTTGCATCCTGTCAATGTCCCACTGTAACCTCTGACAGCCCTCCACACTATCCACAACACCTCCAACCTTTGTGTCATCATCAAACTTACTAACCCATCCCTCCACTTCCTCATCCAGGTCATTCATAAAAATCATGAAGAGTAAGGGTCCCAGAAGAGATCCCTGAGGCACACCACTGGTCACCCACCTCCATGCAGAATATGACCCATCTACAACCACTCTTTGCCTTCTGTGGGCAAGCCAGTTCTGGATCCACAAAGCAATGTCCCCTTGATCCCATGCCTCCTTACTCTCTCAGTAAGCCTTGCATAGGGTACCTTATCAAATGCCTTGCTGAAATCCATATACACTACATCTACTGCTCTTCCTTCATCAATGTGTTTAGTCACATCCTCAAAAAATTTGTTTAGGCTTGTAAGGCACGATCTGCCCTTTACAAAGCCAAGCTGACCATTCCTAATCATATTACACCTCTTCAAATGTTCATAAGTCTTGCCTCTCATGATCTTCTCCATCAACTTACCAACCATTGAGGTAAGACTCACTGGTCTATAGTTTCCTGGTCTATCTCTACTCCCTTTCTTGAATAAGGGAACAACATCCGCAACCCTCCAATCCTCTGGAACCTCTCCTGTTCCCATTGATGATGCAAAGATCATTGCCAGAGGCTCAGTAATCTCCTCCCTCGCCTCCCACAGTAGCCTGGGGTACATCTAATCTGGTCCTGGTGACTTATCCAACTTGATTCTTTCCAAAAGCTCCAGCACCTCCTCTTTCTTAATATCTGCATGCTCAAGCTTTTCAGTCCGCTGCAAGTCATCACTACAATCACCAAGGTCCTTTTCCATAGTGAATACTGAAGCAAAGTATTCATTAAGTACCTCTGCTATTTCCTCCGGTTCCATACACACTTTTCCACTGTCACACCTGATAGGTCCTATTCTTTCATGTCTTATCCTCTTGCTCTTCACATACTTGTAGAATGCCTTGGGGTTTTCCTTAATCCTGCCTGCCAAGGCCTTCTCATGGCCCCTTCTGGCTCTCCGATTTTCCTTCTTAAGCTCCTTCCTGTTAGCCTTATAATCTTCTAGATCTCTAACATTATCTAGCTCTCTAAACCTTTTGTAAGATTTTCTTTCTTCTTGACTAGATTTATTACAGCCTTTGTACACCATGGTTCCTGTACCCTACCATAACTTCCCTGTCTCATTGGAACATACCTATGCAGAACTTCACACAAATATCCCCTGAACATTTGCCACATTTCTTCCGTACTTTTCCCTGAGAACATCTGTTTCCAATTTAAGCTTCCAATTTCCTGCCTGATAGCCTCATAATTCCCCTTACTCCAATTAAACGCTTTCCTAACTTGTCTGTTCCTATCTCTCCAATGCTATTGTAAAGGAGATAGAATTAGATTAGATTAGATTCAACTTTATTGTCATTGTGCCAAGTACAGGTACAAAGCCAATGAAATGCAGTTAGCATCTAACCAGAAATGCAAAGAATAGTGTTATTTACAAAATAATCGTGAATAAAAAGTAAGTGTAAAAGTAAAAGTAAGGGCCTGATGGTCTGCATCCCAGGGTACTCAAGGAGGTGGCTCTAGAAATCGTGGACGCATTGGTAATCATTTTCCAATGTTCTATAGATTCAGGATCAGTTCCTGAGGATTGGAGGGTAGCTAATGTTATCCCACTTTTTAAGAAAGGAGGAAGAGAGAAAACAGGGAATTATAGACCAGTTAGCCTGACATCAGTGGTGGGGAAGATGTTGGAGTCAATTATAAAAGATGAAATAGCAGCACATTTGGTTAGCAGTAACAGGATCGGTCCGAGTCAGCATGGATTTACAAAGGGGAAATCATGCTTGGCTAATCTTCTGGAATTTTTTGAGGATGTAACTATGAAAATGGACAAGGGAGAACCAGTGGATGTAGTGTACCTGGACTTCCAGAAAGCTTTTGATAAAGTCCCACATAGGAGATTAGTGGGCAAAATTAGAGCACATGGTATTGGGGGTAGTGTACTAACATGGAGAGAAAATTGGTTGGCAGACGGAAACAAGGAGTAGGCATTAACGGGTCCCTTTCAGAATGGCAGACAGTGACTAGTGGGGTACCGCAAGGCTCGGTGCTGGGATCGCAGCTATTTACAATATACATTAACGAGTTAGATGAAGGGATTAAAAGTAACATTAGCAAATTTGCAGATGACATAAAGCTGGGTGGCAGTGTGAAATATGAGGAGGATGTTAGGGGAACACAGGGTGACTTGGACAGGTTGGGTGAGTGGGCAGATGCAGTTTAATGTGGATAAATGTGAGGTTATCCACTTTGGTGGCAAGAACAGGAAGGCAGATTACTATCTGAATGGTGTCAAGTTAGGAAAAGAGGAAGTACAACGAGATCTAGGTGTTCTTGTACATCAGTCACTGAAAGTAAGCATACAGGTACAGCAGGCAGTGAAGAAAGCTAATGGCATGTTGGCCTTCATAACAAGGGGAGTTGAGTATAGGAGCAAAGAGGTCCTTTTGCAGTTGTACAGGGCCCTGGTGAGACCACACTTGGAGTATTGTGTTCAGTTTTGGTCTCCAAATCTGAGGAAGGACATTCTTGCTATTGAGGGAGTGCAGCGCAGGTTCACGAGGTTAATTCCCGGGATGGTGGGACTGGGCTTGTATACACTGGAATTTAGAAGGATGAGAGGGGATCTGGTCAAAACATATAAGATTATTAAGGGATTGGACACGCTAGAGGCAGGAAACATGTTCCGGATGTTGGGGGAATCCAGAACCAGAGGCCACAGTTTAAGAATAAGGGGTAGGTCATTTAGAACGGAGTTCAGGAAAAACTTTTTCACCCAGAGAGTTGTGGATCTATGGAATGCTCTGCCTCAGAAGGCAGTGGAGGCCAATTCTCTGGATGCTTTCAAGAAAGAGTTAGATAGAGCTCTTAAAGATAGCGGAGTCAAGGGATATGGGGAGAAGTCAGGAACGGGGTACTGATTGTGGATGATCAGCCATGATCACATTGAATGGTGGTGCTGGCCCAAAGGGCCGAATGGCCTACTCCTGCACCTATTGTCTGTTGTAACAGCATACAAATATAAAAGTACTGAGACAGTACAATATGGGTGCAATACTGCTTAGTGCTGTGATGTGAGGTTCAGCAGGGTCACAGCCTCAGGGAAGAAGCTCTTCCTGTGCCTGCTGGTGTGGGAGCGGAGGCTCCTGTAGTGCCTACCGGATGGGGGGAGAGTAAAAAGTCCACGGTTAGGGTGAGATGCATCCTTGATGATGCTTCTCGCCCTGCCCAGGCAGCATTTATGGTAGGTGTTCTCAATGGTGTCCAATTGGGTGCTGAGAATCCGCTGGGCAGTTTTCACCACACGCTGGAGTGCTTTGCGGTCTGATACAGGACAATTGCCATACCACACTGAGATGCAGTTGGTGAGTATGCTCTCAATGGTACAGCGGTAAAAGTCCGTCAGTATCCTGGGACAGAGGTGAGCTTTCTTGATGCTCCGCAGGAAATAAAGGTGCTGTTGTGCCTTTTTGATCAGGATGGAGGAGTTCAGGGACCAGGTGAGATCCTCGGAAATGTGGACACCAAGGAATTTGAAGCTTGATACACGCTCCACTACGGCTCCATTGATGTAGATGGGGACGTGAGTGTGGCTCCTAGCATGCCTGAGTCCACAATGATCTCCTTGGTCTGATGGGTGTTAGGGTGTTGTCGGCACACCACGCGGCCAGATCCTGGACCTCGTCCCTGTAGGCCGTCTCATCATCCCCTCTGATCAGACCAACCACCACGGTGTTGTCTGCCAACTTGATTATGGAGTTAGAACCATGTATAAGAACGCAGTCACAGGTGAAAAGAGAGTACAAAAGAGGGCTCAGCACACAGCCTTGAGGCACACTGGTGTTCAGGGTGAGAGTGGAGGAGGAGAGGTTGTCTAACTTATGATCACTATCTCCAAAATGCTCTCCCACTGAGAGATCTGACACCTGATCAGGTTCATTTCCCAATAACAAATTAAGTACAGCCTCTCCTCTTGTAGGCTTATCTACATATTGTGTCAAGGAACCTTCCTGAACACACCTAACAAACTCCACCCCATCTAAACCCCTTGCTCTAGGGAGATGCCAATCGATATTTGGGATATTAAAATCTCCCATCACGACAACTCTGTTATTATTACACCTTCCCAGAATCTGTTTCCCTATCTGCTCCTCGATATCCCTGTTACTATTGGGCGGCCTATAAAAATCACCCAGTAAAGTCACTGACCCCTTCCTGTTCCTAACCTCCACCCACAGAGACTCCATCTTTAACCTATATGTCCTTAACCTAAGTCAGTGAATGCCAATTTGCAGATGCAGCAAGGTAAGATAGAAAATGATACGTAAACACACACAAAATACCGGAGGAACTCAGCAGGTCAGGCAGCATTTATGGAGAAAAGTGCACTATTTGTGTCTCACCTCCCTCTGGGTCCCTTCCTTCCATAGTCCACTGTCCTCTCCTATCAGATTTCATCTTCTTCAGTCCTTTACATTTTCCACCTGTCACCTCGCAGCTTCTCACCTCATCGCCCCTTCCCCCACCCACTTACCTTACCCCTCACTTGGTTTCACCTATCACCTTCCAACTTCTCCTCACCACCCCCCACCTTCTAATTCTGGCTTCTTCCCCCTTCCTTTCCAGTCCTGGCGAAAGGTCTTGGGCCAAAATGTTGACCGTTTATTCCCCTCCATAGATCCTGACCTGACTTCCTTCAGCATTTTGTGTGTTGTTCTTGATGTTCAGCATCTGCAAAATCTCTTTGTGTAAATGATACTTTGAATTTTATTACAAAAGGATTTGAATGCAGGAGGGAGGGAGCGTTACTGTAATCGGATAGAGTCTTGGTGAGACCACACCTGGAGTACTCTGTACAATTTTGGCTCATTACTAAACTGAAGGGAGTGCAGTGAGGATGCACTAAACTGATGGTGAGTTTGCCATATGAGAGGAGATGGAGTAAACTAGACACAAGTGATTCTGCAGATGCTGGAAGTCTTCAGCAATACACTCAAAATGCTGGAGGGACTCAGCAGGTCAGGCAGCATCTATGAAGGGAAATGGATGCTGCCTGACCAGCTGGGTTCCTCCGACATTTTGTGTGTGGTAGAAGAATGAGAGGAGATCTCATTGAAACTTGCAAAATTCATAAAGGCCTGGACAGGCTGGATGCAGGGTAACCTGGCGAAGTGTCTGTGACTGTAGGGGGTGGCCACCCAATCAAACAAGCGGTCAACTGAGATGATATTGAAGTCGTCGAGGGATACAGTATATGGATAACGCTGGGTAATGATGCTAGGGTTGAAGATCAGTCATGTTCATGCCGAACCTGCTGTTGCTCCTACTCGTCCATTTCCCTCCCACACCATGACCTATTCCCCATCTCATTGCGCCTTTCTGCCCACCAGAACACCTCTCCCTGCACTACTACCCTAATTGCTGCAGGTACCGCGGACTCCGGCGGGGCACCTGCGCGGACCGGATTGGAGACAGGGCGGGTGCCTGGCACTACTTATGGAAACGTTTGGAACTTCCTCATCGCTGTTTGATAACATAAAGCAAAATTGGCAGGGAACCCGCCATTCCACTTTTTTATAGTTTAAAAAAAGTCTCAGAACTTCTGTTCTTTCACAACTGTAAGACTTGCCTGAAAGCCAAGTACAATCAACACTCTTCTCTGCCCTCCGCGTGGCTGCTCATGCCTGCCCCACCCACTGGCCTCTATCCCCACCCCATGCCAGCCTGCTCAACGTCCATTGGCTAGCCTCTTCTACCCGTGTTCTCATTTGCCAACTGTATGGCAGAAATGATCCATTCGGTGAACAGAGCCTTCGCTCTGCCGCTGTTGATTGGCTGGCTGCGACAGCGGGGGGCCTTTATGACAGCACGATGGAGGAATGCGCTTGTTGAAGTGACCGTCGGTGGATTGGTTCTCGCTCACTGTCAGTCATAGGCTTGCCTGTAGTTTCCTGCAGTAGTTTGTGCTTGAAACTCTGCAAGCAAATTTGGGAGAATTTGCAGCTGGTAGTGATAGCATGGAGGGTGTATTACACAAATGGACCAACTATTTAAGTGGTAAGTACACAGTGGACATGTGCCAATTCTAGTTGGCAGTGATGGAAGTCAGTTAACTTGTTACGAACACGGAACCTATGGCAGAGTTTGTAGGCAACTTGCAGAGTCAATGTGTTCTTGCAGTAAAAGGGTTGGGGCTCGCTTTAATTTACAACTGCTTCTTTATATTTGTGACCCTCTTTGTTGGGACTACAGGTTAGTGCTTGCTACGTAATGATGAAGAGTGGTAACTTCAGAATTTTACCCCCCCCCCCCCATAAGGATGCCGAGTCTAATTGTGCCCTACCACATGATATCACGTAATTCGACCCCGAGACCTTCTGGTTTGTTTGACGTAGTACCGTTTAAAAAAAAAGTAATCTGCAGTATTCTTAAACTAAGTTGAGAATGGAGCCTCGCATTTGTAGTTATCCTCCCGGATCTAATCACAGTTGTGTTGGAAACCAGTGAACAGTCGTGTTAGTGTCCAGAAGTCAGAACCCTTCATGTACATCTCCTAATTAAGAATCAAATTCAGATTTTTAAAGACTTTGTAGGATAAACACAGAAGCTTCTAATTGTAGGGAACTCAAAGTTATGGATATAAATATGTTAATGCACTAATAAGAGCTTAAATTAAGAAAATACTATGTGGGGTGTAGTTGGATTATGGGGCCTGCTATCGCAAGGTAACTAACATTAATGTCGTTACAAGTGGAAACATACTAGCTTTTATACTGGTTATTATGTGACAGTGTGAGTAAGTTTTGCACAGGGCACAAATACTAGCGGGTTTGTTTCAGTGCTTTATTATTCTAACGTGAATGTGAGAAAAATCCAATGTGTGGAAATAGTTATTTACTATTACACCCACTTTAACATGGAACGTTATCAAACAAAATGGCACAATGTGTCACAAGAGAAAACACTCCCACCAGGTGACCTGTTTGGTGAAAGAGATATTGAGCAGGTTTAAAGGAGGAATTGTGGGAGATGGAGTGGAAATGTAGAAGGAAGGGTTAAAATAGTTAATAAACAATGTTTTGAAAGGAGTGGTTAGTATAAAATATTCCAAGAAATGATAAGGTGGAGTTACTTAAGAAGGAAGTAAAAAATAAAAGTTCTGGAAACATTCAGCTAGTCAGGCAGCATCTATGGAAAGAGAAACAGTAAATATTTTGAGTCTAGGACCCTTCATCTGATTTATTTCAGATTTTCAGTATGTATTTTTTCACTTTTCATTCTAAATGTATATTACAAAAACACATTTAAAGTGTCATGCAGTTTTCAGGCCGTATAAAAATTGTTGCTCAGGGCAATGGTTGGTTCACACAACTATTAACAAAAATAGGAACATTGTCCGGAGCCTGCGGTCCTATTTAAATAGAATTGGTTGGTGATCTGATTTTTTTTGGTCCTTGAGTGATTGCTAACATTGGTACTGGTTGTGGCACTGGCTCAAAAATGCAATGTTTTTTTATATTTAAAAAAAAAGCCATATCCTTTCAGCAGGTGGAACTTTTTCATTTTGAGTGTCAAAGTGTAGTCAATCATTCATCTTGTGTCTGTGTGTTTAATGTGCAGCTGAATGGAAAATGCAAAACATCTAGGGTGACATCTCATTAAAAGTTTGGTTTTTGAAAATGTCAAAACCACACCTCTTATGTTTGTTCTACATTTGATTACTTGGAAAATAAAAATTAGGAGAATTCAAATGTCTAGATCAGTAAATATTAACCTAATAACAACATGCCAAAGACCTTATCCACTTACGAAACCACTTTCAAGGAATTATGGATCTCAATTCCCAGGTTCTGTTGTTCCACTGCACACCATTCACTGTTTTATGTCTTCCCCTCCCGAAGTGCAACACCTCACACTTGTCTGCATTAAATTCCATTCTCCATTTCTTAGCCCATTTTTCCAGCTGGTCCAGATCCCACTGCAAGTCACGATAGTCTTCCTTGCTGTCCACGACACCCCCAATCTTGGTGTCATCTGCAAGTTTCCTGATCCAGTTAACCACATTGTCATCTACACTCAGTGGCCTCTTCTGATGTTTGGTCTGAACAACAACTGAACCTCTTGACTACACATGCTATCTATTTAAATATTTGACTTTGGTTCTTTGCGGGAATGGGACCTGCTGTCAGGGCCTCACAACTGGCCGCTTTTTGATATCCAAAGGACGTGGCCTGAAAGACTAGTGCACCTTCAGGGTGCTGGATTTTCGTGGCTCTGGAGACGGGCTGATTCTAGGCCGGTGCCCCTGACTGAGGCATCGCGGGAGAACACGGAACATCGGGAGCAGCGGGTTAGCTGACAGCTGTGTGTCCAGACACCTGAGCCTCTCTGGGTGCAGAGCTCAGAAAAAGCGACAAAACAGACTTTTAACACCATAAATCAGTGAGTTATTTTGTTATGTCTCCCCTCTCACTGTGAAACGGGGACACCTCTTTCTCCCTTATTAGAGAGAGAGAGAGAGAGAGAGAGCGCCTGTGGTATTGTCGAATTACCGGGTGAATGAGTAGTCTTTGGGGGTACTGAAAGTCTGCGTCTTTATTGATGCTTTGCTTCACGCTTGAGTGCTCGGTGGGGGGGGGGGGGGGTTGCTGATGCTTTTTGCTGGTGGGGGGTGGGGGGGGTCATTATCTTGCCGCAGCTTGTGCATGGGGGGGCTTTGGGGGTCTAACATTTAACTGTCATTCATTCTTTGGGGCACTCCTCTGTTTTCATGCATGTTTACAAAGAAAAATGTTTTCAGTAGGTATATTGTACACATTTCTCTGGCATTAAATGTACCTATTGAAATATCTATTTAAGGCTCCAAATAATTTTAATGACAGTAAAAAAAAAAATTTTATCAACAATTTTAGAGCATACATTAACAGTCCAACTATTCACTACCTCATTGTTTTTTCACCTTTCAATGAGATGAACAGGCTTGGTACAGTGATATCAGCTTCTCAACATCAGGCTGAATGTCACTCTGGATTCTCAGATCCCCACATTCAGTAATTTTCAATCTGTTTCTCGGCTTTGAAAGAAGTTGAGTGACTGCACTGAAACTGTGCTCCACTAAATACAATGTTGCAAAGGCAATAAAGAACATCTTGATCTTTTTCCACAGTGCAGGATAGCAATCAAAAATTTCTCTCTGCAACCAAAAGTCTTGATATGACTTTTTGGCCCTTGGCTTCAGCTCAAGGTCATTTTGTAGCAAGACCATTTCTTCCTCCATATTAACTGTTAATTCCTCATTACAAGAGTTCAGGAATTTGGATTTAGTAACCAATCTGGAATTTGGGTTGAGAGAAGATCTTCAAATCTCTCTGACGTGTCTTTTTGCAGCTCACCCAATTAGGCACAATATACCTGAATATCATCATCTGGTATACTTCATCTTCCAAATCAGAGTGTCTCGGAAGTTGTAAAAGGTCGCGACAGCCAATGTTGCACTTAAGTAAGGTTAACTCGGATGGAAATGTGGAGATGACAGATTTGACTTCAAGATTCACATCATTTCCTTCTCTTTCATAGTCTGGATATGATCCACGACCTCACTATTGTTTTGCCTCAGTTCTACCCACAATGTATCCATCGCGAGTAAATTCAGATGCAAAGAAATTAATTTAAGATCGCTCCCATCTCTTTCATTGCATGCATAGATGACCACGTTGATCTTCACTATCCCTTGAAAACCAAAGGTCTCTAAAGCCTTGCCTTTTATTCTATTAGGAATATACAAACTGTACTCTCAATGTTTCACTTTTGAAGGTCTACTGTGATGGATATTCACTGTCTTCTAAGCTCTATTTTCTAAACACAGCAGCTATGGGCTTCTAAAGATTCAAGAGTTGTTTTTCAATAAGTTGAAACTTCCAACGAATATTCTTTGTTTAGCAGCTTGCCGTAAACAGGAGCCAGTCTTTAGTTCTCAATGTAAATAGCAAGCAGTAATCAGTTTGAAGTTGAAGAGACAGCTTTGCAAACAAGCACTGTCAATAGACCAAACTTGCTGGCCCCACTGCACTTGGTCTAATGGGTTATTTAATTTGGCTTGTTTGAAACTAGTCAACATTGGCTAAGCTATTTAGTTCAAGGAAGCTTGTAGACCAGATGGATACTACCATTTAACATATCAATGGCTGATTTTGTTAATAGTTGGAAGGTTTATGTCAGCTTCACAGCATTAATTGTGGGTACTTGAGATCTCTGTCTCCAGAAGTTTTTAGTCTAATTGTTCAAAGACATTTGGGGGAAAAAAATCACATTTGTGAAGTCACCCAAGTGGCAAAGAAATAGCATAAATGAAGAGAAAAGTTCAGGCTTTTTAGGAATGGTCCAAGAACATCGAGAAGCATTACAGAAAGATGGGGTGAAATAGAATCCATTCCTCTGCCTTTGATTTCCGCATCGGATGACTGGTTCATGTACAGTTTGTGGGTACGTCTTTTTAGCTTATAGGAATTGTGTCCATGTTTTGGAAATCCTTTGTGCTGTAGCACTTTGGAAGTATTTTATAAGTGTTTTTTAAGAATGTTGTTTGAATTTAAATGTGCATCACTAGAAATAAATGAACTGTCTTTAAACTACTTTGTTAGCTGGAAGTATCTCTCCTTTGGTAGGGGGCTGGGGGGGCCCACCACTCAAACAGTGGGTATTGACAACTAACCTCGCTGTGGAATTTAAACAGAGAGGTGAACTAGCTTTTGAAGGTTGAGTAGTTACAGTGTGAGGATATTCTTGGCTATTTATATTCGATGTAATTTAAAGTCTTCGTCTGAGTTTAGAACTTCAGGGTCAGCAAGGCCAGTGCCATCACAGCACTTGCCAATAATCTCTTTACCAGAAAACTACCTACCCCAATCCATGCCTACCAGATCCTTGCTGATGCCATCAAAAGTGGCCCTTCTCCAGGTTAGAATCTTAACCTGAGGACGAGACCTATCCCTCTCCGTAATTATATTGAAAATGATGGAATTAAGATCACTAGATCCAAAGTGTTCCCTGTGACATGCCCTGTTGCTTTCCTTAAGAGTCACTACTGTGGTGTTGGATATGTGACCTATTGGTTTTCTATTGCTCAACAGAGTAGGTATACAAGCAACACACACAAAATGCTGGTGGAACACAGCAGGCCAGGCAGCATCTATAGGAAGAAGCACTGTCGACGTTTCGGGCCGAGACCCTTCGTCAGGACTAATTGAAAGGAAAGATAGTAAGAGATTTGAAAGTGGGAGGGGGAGATCTGAAATGATAGGAGAAGACAGGAGGGGGAGGGATGAAGCCAAGAGCTGGAAAGTTGATTGGCAAAAGGGACCTGGGATCCTCAGAAGGTCCAAATTGATAAGTTCAAATGAATCCTGAAGCCTACTGGAGTAAGTTCGCAGCAGAGACACGTTCCAAGGAACGTGGCTGTAATAGCGGGTCTGGGTCAAAATGTGATTGAAAAGTTGAAGGGCCGAAGAGTCACTTTTGTGTTGGCAAAATGAGTGGTGTGTAACTGCAAGGAATCAATGTTTTGCAACGCACACAAAATGCTGGAAAAACTCAGGCCAGGCAGTGTCTCTGGAAAAGAGTACAGTCGGTGTTTCGGGCCAAGACCCTTTCAATCCTATGTCGCTTGGATTTGTAATATCTGCAGATTTTCTCTTGTGTAGGATCAATGCGTTTGCAGTTTGCACATTACATGGATGAAGGCACTGAGGGTAAGGTCAGCAAGTAAGTTGCTAAGTGGACATGGGTTACAGAGGGATGTAGGCATAGATTTGGCAAATCAAGTACAAGGTGGGGAAAATATGAAATCCCTTATTTTAATAGAGGGGCATAAAAGAAAGCACATTATCTAAAAGACTAGAGATAAGAGTTTTGAGATACAGCAGGGTCTGAGTGCACCAAGGCATTTCTCAGATGGCTATGTATAGGTCCAGCTACTGTTAGCGTTCATGGTTGGGAATTGGGCATACAGGATGCTGGTAGGATCACATCAAATGTGTGCTGTGTACGGTGTTAGTCTCTTGATTTTTGAGCACCAAATTTCTCGGTGTTCACCTGACTGAGAATCTCACCTGGTCCCTCAACACCAGCTCCATAGCAAAGAAAGCCCAGCAGCGTCTCTACTTTCTGCGAAGGCTGAGGAAAGTCCATCTCCCACCCCCCCCCCCATCCTCATCACATTCTACAGGGGTTGTATTGAGAGCATCCTGAGCAGCTGCATCACTGCCTGGTTTGGAAATTGCATCATCTCGGATCGCAAGACCCTGCAGCGGATAGTGAGGTCAGCTGAGAAGATCATCGGGGTCTCTCTTCCCGCCATCACGGACATTTGCACTACACGCTACATCTGCAAAGGAAACAGCATTATGAAGGACCCCACGCACCCCTCATATAATCTCTTCTCCCTCCTGCCATCTGGGAAAAGGCTCCGAAGCATTCGGGCTCTCACGACCAGACTGTGTAACAGTTTCTTCCCCCAAGCTATCAGGCTCCTCAATACCCGAAGCCTGGACTGACACCTTGCCCTATTGTCCTGTTTATTATTTATTTTAATGCCTGCACTGTTTTTGTGCACTTTATACAGTCCTGTGTAGGTCTGTAGTCTAGTGTAGCTTTCTGGTTTTTTTTTTACGTAGTTCAGTTGAGTTTTTGTACTGTGTCATGTAACACCATGGTCCTGAAAAAACGTTGTCTCGTTTTTACTATGTACTGTACTAGCAGTTATGGTCGAAATGACAATAAAAGTGACTTGACTTGAATATAAAGGTGTTGGAAACAATTTACTATCCAAGTTAATCACCTGTTGAATCTGTAAATTGACTAATGAGCAAAGGTTGAACAGGGTAGAGGTGTATCAAGAGTAAGAGGGAAAGATGGTTGAAATGAATTAGATCCTGAGGGGTCTCAACAAGATGGAAATTTCCTCAGGAGAATCTCAACAAAAGGTTGTCCATTGAAGTTGCTTCTTTCTCTGACGGTCATGCATCTTTGGAACTTTTCAAAGGCCATGGAAGCAGATACTTTGAATATTTGTAAAGCAGATGCAGGTAAGTATGTGCAGCAAGGAACTAGAAAACCAGCAGAACTAGACTGGATTGTTGAGTTGAGGTTCCAATCATATGCCATTGTCTTATTTGAAAGGTTGGGCAGTTAAAGGGAGTCAAACTACCTGGTTGTGCTTCTAATTGGTGTGTAATTCTGAGAGTGTGATTTCAAATCCTACTGCAGTGGTTTGGGAATTTGGAAATCACTGCAATTGATTTTTTTTTTAATTAGAAAAAAAAATCATTTTGGGACTTGTATCTTGATCTTTTGGGTGACTTGATCTACATTACTGTCATTTAATCGCTCTACAAAATGGCCCAGTGAGCCATTCAGTTGTATTGGACAGCTAAAGGGAATGGAATCAGCGTGATGGACAGAATATCCCTTGTCTGTGATGCAAACATCCAGTTCTGTAGCATAGAGCTGGTAACTACCTCCCTCCCTGGTGACGGGTAACAAATGCTGGCTGGGCTAGTGACACGCAGGTCACTGCTCGTCTACATCGAGCAGCTTTTGGGTTTTTGTATTTCTAATGAGTCTGCTGTATTAACGAAGGTAAAATAAATGCTGCAACCAATGACTAAATCTGTCATTTTCTCCAGTCAAGTTTTTGATCCATTCCGCTCAAATCTTGCAATGGAGTCAATGTTGTGATTACTTCCCACTGTCTGTAGTGGTAACACTATGAAACAATTGGTTTTGCTGTAAATTAATAATTTTCAAGATATTCAAATACATGTACAATTGGAAGTAGCTTTCTGCCAGAGTTGGCAGTTGCACTGTGATGTATTGGATGGTTGGCACAATGCCCAGTTTGATACTGGATAAGATGGAATGTGTACTTGCAATGCATTCTCAGAATTACTTGAAACTGAAATCCAAAGAGAAGCATTTTTGTTTTATGCAAATAGTGTCTTGTGTAAATATATATTTCAAAGGATCTTGCTGTGGATACACCTGTGCGGCACAGTTGGTAAAATGTAGTCATCCTTCAGATAAACACCAACTGTTTCCTGACTGGATCACACGTCATGACGTGATCAGGTCCTGATTATTGCCCACTTTGCTGTTGCCTATAGGCTGGACAGTATGGAGATTGTAATTTTGCCTGCAAGCGACTAGCTGTGAGGTGTTCTGAAATGGCCCTATCACTTTGTCAGCATTTGAATTTAAAAGTGAGCTTGCTTCTTGCAAGCAGATTTTCTCAAATTTCCAGGTGAACTGTTCCTATCATCTGGGGAGACCGAGTGCTCCTTCAGGAGTGTGATTGCAAAACTTCTTCCCCACACAGGGTTGTAGAAACTTGGTAAACTCAAAATAGCAATTAGATATAGAAAACTACAGGCCCTTCGGCCCACAATCTTGTGCCGACCTTATAACCTATTCTAAGTTCAATCTAACCTTTCCTCCCACATAGCCCTCCATTTTTCTCTCATCCATGTGCTTTTCTAAGATTTTCTTAAATATCCCTAATATATCTGCCTCCTACCACCACCCCCGGTAGGGCATTCCACACACCCACCACTCTGATATCTCCTCTTCCACCCCCTCCATCACCTTAAAATGATGCCCCCTCTTATTAGCCATTTCTGTACTGAGGAAAAAGACTCTGGTTATCCAATCTATGCCTCTTATTATTTTGTACATATCCATCAGGACACCTCTCATCCTTCTTCGCTCCTGAAAAAAGCCCTAGCTCACTCAAACATTCCTCATAAAACGTGCCCTTTAATCCAGACGGTATCCTGGTCAATCTCCCCTGCACCCTCTCTAATCCGGACGGTATCCTGGTTAATCTCCCCTGCACCCTCTCTAAACCTTCCACATCCTTCCTATGAGGTACCCAAAACTGTACACAATGTTCCAAGTGTGATCTAACCAGGGTTTTCTAGAGCTGCAACATTACCTTGTGGCTCTTGATACCAAACTTTAAAATGTTATTACCTATCTTGCCCCCCCCCCTTAACCAAGGTTAGCATTTGGAGCCAAGTCCTAATATCGTGTTGAATGAATAAATGGACTGAAAGAGTTTAAAGAATGTAATTAGTCCCATCCTGCTCTTTTGTTGCTTTGCCCTTTTCAATTACACTGTCCACTTCCAATCCCTTGTTCCCCAAATTTATAATCTTGTAGTGACTCTCCTAATTTGTCATTGGTAGGTTGGCAACCGCGGTACTTTGTGTTGGATGGCAGCGTGTTCTCCTACTATGACTCGCAGGAAGATGTCGGCAAAGGCAGTAAAGGGAGCATCAAAATGGCCGTGTGTGAAATAAAAGGTAAAAACAAGTGATGGATTTTTTTGAGCTTGGAGTTAAGCCACCTTTACATTGGATAAAGGTTTGTGCTTAAGCTCGCCATTGCCTTTGGGGGTGTAGGGAAACCTGGGGAAAATGTTTCAAATTGTGTGTTTGGGAATAGAGTGCGGTAATTGGACGCTGACTTTAGGAATGTACCCCAGGCTAGTGGGATAGGGCGGCAGTGGGGCAGGCAAAGAGTGTTTGAGCATAGAACATCACAGCACAGTGCTGACCTTTTAACCTACTCCAAGATCAATCTGACCCTTCCCTCCATCATAACCCTCCATTTTTCTATCAGCCACGTGCCTATCTAAGAGTTTCTTAAGTACCCCAAATGTATCTGCCTCTACCACCACCCCTGGCAGGGTGCTCCACGACACCACCACTCAGTGAGAACACTTACCTCCGACATCCCCCCCGTAGACACCCTGCAGAAGGACTGAGATTGAGATCTAGGCTAAGCAGATAGTCTGTGTCATTTTCCCCAGTGTCAAGATCCAAGGTGAGAGGGAGCAAGTCCAACAGTAATGTGCAAAGTGAGTTCTTTACGGAGTGGTGGGTGCCTAGAACGCACAGTAATGGAGGCAAATGCAAATAGTGATCAGAAGACTCCTAGATGGCCCCCAGGACCTGTGCTACTGATTTATCAAGGTCTTTCACTGAAAGAGGAAAGGAAGATTTGGGAAATCAAATGTTGACATATGAAATTGACTCGACGTGCTTCTATCCTCCTTTTGCATGAATAATGAACAGTCTTTATTGCGAAGGGGTAGGAGTTTAGAAAAGGGGATGATTTGTTACAGTTGTACAGGATGTTGGTAAGGCCTTATTTGGAGCACTGCGGACAGTTTTGGTCCCCTTACACTTTTTCTAAGAATATAGTAGCATTGAAATTGTCTGTAACAATTCCCCAGGATAAATCCTGGGATGAGAGGGCTGTCCTGTCAAGAGAGGCTAAACAGTTTGGGCCCATATTTGGAGTCTAGAAGAATGAGGGGTGACCTTATTTGAGAAATGTAACATTCTAAAAGGGTTTGACATGATGGTTGTTGAGATGTTTCTACAAATGGGAGAGTCTTGAACAAGGGATATAACTAAAAGAAAAACAGATTTAAAGGAGCTTAGAAATTTTTTCTCTCAAGTTATTGAATCTCTGGAATTTTCTATCCCATAAGCCCACAGAGACTATATCAGTAGAAGTACTTAATGAGGTAGATCAATTTCTGAGGTTAAGAACTGGCACTTTAGTTGAGGCCAGTGTGGATTAGCCATGATGTAACTGAATGATGGCCTTCTGTTGTTGTTTGCACACGTCAGTGCAAAACGGTGGGTCCACGGTTACTAGCGTTTGATTTGAAAGTTGGTATCAACACTGAAAAGCACTCAGTGACTGGGATTCTGCACCCATCCCCATCTGGCACAGGGACAGGAATGATCAGAGGTAATGGCAACCCTAGCATCACCTTGTCACAAAAGCACAAGCTGAATTTATTGTGTTAAACCTTGGTTTAAAGGCTATAGACTCGTTGGTGTTTTCTGAGCTGAAGCCATTGAGTTTTCAGAATGGGCAAGTCTGATTTTAACCCAGAACTAGTCTGTCCAGGAGGACAGGTGGGAAACGTTTTCCCACAAAGTAATAGATACTAGCTTCAGTAAACCCAAAATCTGTGGCTTTTTTTTTCCTAGCTGAGGTTACTTGGGGATATGGAGTCATGCTGAGTTGGGGGGGGGGGGGAGAGGGGGGAAAGAAAGTTGATTTACAGCAGCTCTGATGCAAATTCTTTCTGGTATTTAGTGATTTAGTATTCCTTGTCAGCACTGCTTGGGCTAATGTAGCAGTTGTGACTCCCGTGAAATATCATTAGGCGATCCTTAAAAAAAGATGGTGGCGCACTCAGACGCAGCAGCTTCTATGGGGCCAACCAAAGGTGTATGGTGCTGGAGAAACTGAAGGAGCAGGGTTTCAAAGGTACATTTAATGTCGGAGAAATGTATACAATATACATCCTGAAATGCTTTTTCTTCACAACCATCCACAAAAACAGAGGAGTGGCCCAAACAATGAATGACAGTTAAATGTTAGAACCCCACCGCCCCCCCCAGCTCCCCTCCCTCCCGCATGAAAGCTGCAGCAAAGCAACAATCCCCCTCCCCCCCCCACCAGCAAAAAAACATCGGCACCCCGCACCATCAACACTCAAGCGTGCAGCAAAGCAACAGCAAAGACACTGACTTGCAGCACCCCAAAGACTACTCGTTCACCCGGCATTCAACGTACCACAGACTCTCTCTCTCTCTCTCTCTCTCTCTCTCTCTCTCTCTCTCTCTCTAATAAGGGAGAAAGAGGTGTTTCTGTTTCACAGTGAGAGGGGAGACATAACAAAATAACTCACTGGTTTACGATGTTAAATGTCTGTTGTGTCGCTTTTTCCGAGCTCTGTGCCCAAAGATCTTGAGTCTCTGGGCACACAGCCAGAGATCTTCTGACTCCCAAAACGACACACCAATCTCCTGCCGGGACACCGACCTTCGGTCCGCCCGTCTCCAGAGCCACGAAATCTCGGACTTCTGTAGGCGAGCTAATCTCTTAGGCCACGCCCTTGGGATATCGAATAACGGCCAGTCGTGAAACCCCGAGGCAAGCCCGTTCCCGCAAAGAACTGAAGTCGGTGTGTAACTCCAGGTCAGGGTCTTCAAAAAAGGAAACCGGAAAGGGGGGAAAATAGAGATATTAAAGATGGAAATAGAGCTGTTTCCAAAGATGCAAGCAAAGGAGTCGACGTTGGGCGCCGTTGACTCTCCTAAGCTCCTATGGACTTGGTATGGATTGTGCTGTGCTTGTGGCACAGAGGCAGTACGCGAAGGCGGTGTGCAGTCTAATGGCAAGTGAAGGTCGTAGTCACTTTTCTTGTGATCACAAGACCTATTGGATATTGTTAATGTGGATTGCTGCAAGTCTGATTCGCTGGTTTATTGGTGGACAGCGGAGGAGCTGCATGGTCTTGGTTGTAGCAAGGACTAGGCCTCAAGCTGTGGTGTCACCTATTTACAGCTGTCCAAAAGAGAGGTGTTGGAGTCTGTGCTTCCCCCCAGTGTTCACTCAGCAGAAGACAAGCCAGCTTATCTTTAATTACAGACTGCTGCAACATTCATGGACTTAGGGTCTTGGACTATTTTTGGGTGACTATTTTTCTGATATCTTCTGTGTGCTTGCTATCTTGTATGTGCTTTGTGGTGTGTGTAACTGTTGGTACTGTGTTTTTGCACCTTGGTTTCATTTGGCTATATTCATGTCTAGTTGAATGGCAATTAAACTTGAATTTGAAGCCAAGACCTGTGACTCTTCTGTTTTAGCCATTAGGTTTTCATGAAGAGATGTCCTAAAACACCACTTCTCCAGTATGCTGAAGTAATGCATTTCTCTTGCTAGTGCATCTAACAGACAACACAAGGATGGACCTGATTATTCCAGGAGAGCAATACTTTTACCTCAAGGCCGTGAATGCAGCTGAGAGACAGAAGTGGTTGGTGGCACTTGGTAGTGCCAAAGCCTGCCTAGCAGATAGCAAGACCAAGAAGGAGCGAGGTACTGTTTTAAATCTTTCACAGGTGTTTGCTATTTTCAATGCTTTTTGTTCATTTGTGTTTTTGGCCCTATTGTTGTATAACACCATGAATGGTGTTCTTCAGGTTGCTAGCCTTTCATCTCTTCTGATGAGAAGGTCATTGATCTGAAACATTAATTATCTCTTCATGGATCCTGCCTGATGCAAGGTGTTTCCAGCTTTTTTTTGTATTTTGGACATTTACTATCTATTTTTTCATTATTTCTCTACCAATTTAGCCTTTTTTTTTTGCTGGCTACATGAAGATCATGTTTCTTTGGGTAGGGTGGAAGACTGGTGTGCATATTGTAACCCACAAGGTACTGCATCTTAGAGGGAAAGCAAGCCAAGATGTCTTCACCTGTCCAACTTGCAATTTAAAAAAAAAACGTATCTCAGTATTTATTGTAATATGAGGCGACTGCTATTTCTGACAGTACATGAGTAACAATATTTCAAAAAAGTTTTTTGTGGCTAAAGAAATATTTTAGAATATCCTGAGGTTCTAAAAAGCACTATATACATGCAGGCATTGTCTTATGAAGTATTCGTGGAACATAGAACAGTACAGCATAGGAACAGGCCCTTTGGCCCAACATATCTGTGCTGACTGTACTCGGTACTTTGGTTTATGAAGGCCAATGTGCCAAAATCTTTTGTTCCGCCCCTATTGAACTGTGACACCACTCTCAGTGAATTAAGGACTTGTATTCCCAGATCCCTTTCTTCTACAACACTTCTCAGTGCCCTACCAGTCACTGTGTAAGGCCTACCCTAGTAGGTCCTACCAAAGGGCAACACCTCACACTTGTCTGCATTAAATTCCATTCTCCATTTCTCAGCCCATTTTTCCAGCTGGTCCAGATCCCACTGCAAGTCACGATAGTCTTCCTCACTGTCCACGACACACCCAGTCTTGGTGTCATCCACAAATTTGCTGATCCAGTTAACCACACTATCATCCAGATTGTTGATATAGATGACAAATAACAATGGACACAGCACCGATCCCTGTGGCAACCACTAGTCACAGGCCTCCAGTCAGAGAGGCAACCATCTGCTACCACACTCTGGCATCTCCCAATCTCAACTAATTTCTTCTGCCTGCATGTGGCCTATATCCTTCCACTGTCTGAATGTTCACGTGGTTGTCTAAATGCCCCTTAAGTGTTGCTGCCATATCTATTTCTGCCACCTCCCCTAGCTGCACATCTTGACACCTACCATTTTGCTGACAAGAAACCCAATGAGTCGAGTAGCATCTGGGAAGATGAAGGGATGATTTCAATCTTGATGCAGGGTTTCGATTCAAAGACCAACTATCCCTTTGCCTTCCTAGATGTTGCTTGACCAGCTGAGTTCCTCCAGGGGTTTGTTTCTAATACTTCTGGTGAAGCTCTTCTTCACCCTTTTCTATGGCTCCATGTCTTTCCCACAGGATAGTGACCAGAAGTTTGCACAGTACTCCAAAAGTGGTCTAATCAATGTTTCATACAGCTGCAACACGACCAGTTGATGGCCAATTTTTCCACAATTTGTTAGTAGGGCTTGAGAAATCTTTGGTTAATCCAGTTTAGTTGTTGCTCAGAGCTCCACTGCATCTCTCCAAATTCTACTGTAGGGTCTTCTATGCCTACCTGAACAGAATTGACTTGGCTATTACTTTCAAACTGCTGCACCTTGAACAAATCATTGCTGTTTCAATACTACTTTTGGAAACAAATACCTAATTGAATTTGTTGAGGGGAAAAGTGCAAACACTGTGGTGGAAATTTAAAGAGGAATTTCTTCAGATTTAGCAAAAGGGAAAACTGAACAGTCAGCAATGAGGCGTAGAGATAACAATGGTACAAATTAAATCCATCAAATTGTTGACAGCAATAATTTGTGGGATCTTGTTCTGTGTGCAAATTAGCAGTTGCATTTTTGTTCATTATAACAGGAAATCTGTTTCCAATGGTTGCAAAGCATTGGATGTCCTGAAGTCATTTGTACAACACAGAAATAGGCCAAGAAATAGTCTTTGTCAACCACGAAGCATCCATTTATGCCAATCCTACACTAATCTCATTTTATTTTCCCCAGATTTGACCACTCTTCTCCACAGTAATTAATTTGCAGCAATCAATCACTGTCTTTGGGATGTGGAGCAAACTCGTGCAGTCACAGGGAGAATGGGCAAACTCCACATACAGACAGCACGAAAGATCAAGGTTGATTTTTGAAGCTGTGAGGCAGCATCTCCTCTAACTCTTCCGCTACCCATGGAAGGTGTCAGATTAGCGCTAGTCTCCAAGCAATGGAAGAACAGTGTATGAATTGTGCAGCACACAAGGCTAATCAGCCAATCATGCCCATACTGACTCTTTCAATAATATTTCCAAAGAAAGTAATTTGTTTAAAGATCTCAATTGTTTAAGAAGCATATTTAAGGCCAATTCATTGTTTCCTAAATTGTTGGAAGAAATGTAACACTTAAATATTTTTAAATCCTTGTAGAAATCAGTGAAAATGAGGATTCTTTGAAAGTCAAGATGTCTGAGCTTCGACTGTACTGTGACCTACTGATGCAACAGGTCCATAAGATTCAGGAATCGGCACAGCCAGTCAACACTGGATCCACTCCTGACATTGAGGTATTGTACAAGTATTGTTTCCTAAGTCTACCAGGATCATGTAGCTTTGATTTGGAAGTATTGTTGATGTTTTCATGGCATTTGTCACCCGAATTTTCGTCTGCCAGCACCCAATCCTCCTATGGATGGCCCAGACATTAATGATGCAAATTCTGCTGGAAGGTTCAGAGTTCAAGTTTCACAATGCACTCTGGTTTGGGATTATAGGCAGGGCTTGCTACAATTGCATTGCTCTAGTGAAGGTGGAGGAGGAGGTGATGGTGTTGAAAAATCCAGACCCACGGTGATTAACTAAACCTTGCAAATCTCAACTTCTAAGCATTGAATAGGCACTTCAATAATCGGATTAGCCATGACCTCTTCTTTCAGGGGAAAACTAAGTAACATTGTAAGACTTAAACGCAAGTGTTACAGAGTCATAGAGCAATACAAGATGGATACAATCCCTTGGCCCAACTAGCCACAGTGCCACCAGCCAGTCCCGATTTCCTGCCAACACAAAGTATACTGCTGATGCTGTGGTCAAATCAACACGTACAAACAAGCTGGATGAACTCAGCAGGTCGGGCATCATCCGTGGAAATGAGCAGTCAACGACGAAGGGTCTCGGCCCGAAACGTTGACTGCTCATTTCAACAGATGCTGCCCGACCTGCTGAGTTCATCCAGCTTGTTTGTACGTCCCGATTTCCTGCATTTGGCCTATATCTCTCTAAGCCAGCCTTTCTCCACCATTTTTTCCCTGGAGCAATCCTTGAAATAACTTCCAGATCTTGGATCCCCTGCATAATAGATAAATCAATCAATCTATCTACAGCTCTCGGTATAGCATGATCAATAAGTTGTAGAAATAATAATCCAAAAATAATTGTCAATGCTCTTTTGAGTAGAGAATGAATTTTTAGCCAACCTTTCTTGGGGAGGGTGCGTAGTTAAGCTTAGTTTACCTTTCTTGAAATATCTCTTTCTTTCCCTTTTTCATAAATAAAAAAAAACTCGTAAGGCAATATTCTGTTAAATAACCTGGCTTAAGCTAAAATGGGATTTAATTTTTCTAAAGGTAGGCTTGGTAGATATAATTTAAATAGAGGTTACAAATTGATTTTAATTAATGCTATTTCCAGCATGAAAATTTATTGACAATGTTGAATAGTGAAGTTACTAAAAACCACTAGCCAAAGCAATATGAATAAAAATATAGACTAAAACACAATTTTATACAAGACTTTGAAAAAACATTTTCTTTCTAAGTGACATGATCAGGCTCAAATATAGGCCTAGCATGTGAAACCTGTGCTTGTTTTTTTTGCAGCACAAATATTTAATTCTGAGTCGAGATAAGTATACACGGATTTCACCTTCAACTGAAATGAGACTATTTCTATCCTTGCTCTTGTAAGAAGTTGAGAACTGCAGCAAAATATTTATTGCTTTCCTATGCTCTTCTTGCACAATCAGACTGCAGCTCACAGAGTTCTGGAATTTTACAATGGTGTCTGCCTGATCCACTTCCTTTGCCAGTTTCCCCCCACATAATCACCAATCTCTGCATGAAACAAAGTTCTTCCTCTTTTCTCAAAGCCCAGTTCTCACGCTGAGCAGAAGATTCAGAGAAAGGGGATGCTCGGTCACTGCCCACCGTTGCGAGTGCTAGCAACTTCAAAAAAACAATGTTTCTTTAAAATCACAACCTCTCGTGGAATGCCATGTATCTATCCAAGTGCTTCTTCCCCATCCACTTCTGGCAGCTTGCTCCATTTACTCACCACCCTATCGGGGTGGAAAAAGTTGCCCCTCAAGTCCCTTTTTAAATCTTTCCCTTCTCACCCTCAATCTACGTTGCTAATTTTGGACTCCCTACCCTGTGGAAAAGACTGTTACCCTCCAACTTATCTTTGCCTCTCATAATTTTAAACATTTCTATAAGGTCACCCCTCATTCTTCTTTGTTTTAAGGAATAAAAACCTAGCCTGGCCAACCACTCCCTGTAACGTAAGCAATATTCCTGGCAACATCCTTGTAAATCCTTTCTGCACCCTTTTTCAGTTTAACCACATCAGGGTGACCGGCTGTACACAGTACTCCAAGTGCAGCCTCACCAACAATGTGTACAACTGGCAAACTGTCCCAACTCCTGTATTCAATACCCTTAGTGATGAAGACTAGCAGGTCTACCTGTGATGCTGCTTATTACACTCCCCAGGACTCTATCATTCATTGTACAAGTCTTTCCAGAATGCACCACCTCACTCTTGTCTGTATTGACCACTCTTCAGCCCACTTCCCCAACTGTAATCTATGATCACCTTTACTTTGAACAATGCCTCTCTCTGGTCAGCTTCCTAAACTATGGAACTCAATGCCTGAAAACTATAAGGAATGCAGACTTAGTTGACACTTTTAAATATCAGCTCAGTCTTTTATCTCTGTGTTTGTACTTTATCCCATTGTAAAGCACTTTGAAATACATCATTTGTATGAAAAGTGCTCTGTAAATAAATTATTATAAATTTTATGTCATCTGCAAACTTACCAATCAAACCTTGTGCACTCATATATAAATCATGTATATGAATAACAAGGATCCCAGCTCTGACCCCTGTGACACACCACTAATCACCAGCCTCCATTCTGAGAAGCAAGCTTTAGCCATCACCCTCTGCTTCCTGTCTTGGAGCCAATTTGAATCCACCTCACTAGCTCTTTCTGGATTCTGTGCGACCTAACCTTCCAGACCAGCCTACCATGTGGGACCTTGTTGAAGGCCTTGTAATAGACAGCATACACCAATCTATCTTTTTTGGTTACTTCAAAAAATCTCTCAAAGGTTTATCAAACACAACTTCCCACACATAAAGCCATGCTAACTTCTCTGAATCAGACTCTGAGTGTACAAATGCTGGCAGATCTTGTCTTTCAGAATCCCCTGTAGTAAGATCCCCACTGCTGATGTCAGGCGGACCAGCCTGGAGTTCTTTGGCTCATCCTCACTATCCTTAAACAACAGAACAACTTTAGCCAACTTCCAGTCTTTGGGAACTTCACCTGCAGCTAACAATGAAGCAAAATCTCTGCAAGGGCTCTGCAATTTCCTCTTCATTCTCCCACTAAGTAAGAGGATGCACTTGGCCTGTACTGTATTGTAAGGCTGCAAACACCTCCTTCCTGGTAATGAATGTTTGCAAAAACATCTCCCTTGTGTTGTGAGCTGCATGGTTTTCTCTTCAGTAGGCGTAAGAGAAATATTTGTTTAAAAAGTTGTTTCCTGTGGCTCAAGATATAGGGGCCTTACCGATCTCTCAGGGGCCTACTCAGTTCTTAGTCACCCTTTCCCCTCTTAAATCAGGTGCAGATGGTCTTGGGAGTCCTCGTGCAGGATTCCTTAAAGATTAACTTGCGGGTGAGTCGGTGGTGAGGAAGGCAAATGCAATGTTGGCATTCATTTTGAGAGGACTAGAATACAAAAGCAAGCATGTAATGCTGATGCTCTGAGGCATTGGTCAGACTGCACTTTGAGCTCTCTTAGGCCCCTTATCTATGAAAGGATGTGCTAATATTGGAGAGGGTTCAGTGAAGGTTCACAAGGATGATCCTGGGAATAAAAGAGTTAACTTATAAGGAACATTTGTTGGCTTTGGGCCTGTACTCGCTGGAACTTGGAAGAATGGGGGAGGGAAATCTCATCAGAAAACCCCCTCAACCATTCAATATTGAATATTGAAAGGTCTGGATACAGTGGATATGGAGAGGATGTTTCCTATAGTGAGGGAGTCTAAGACTAGAGGACACAGCCTTAGAATTCAGGGGCTTCCATTTAGAACAGAAATGAGGAAAAATTTCTCTAGCCAGAGTGTGGTGAATCTGCGGAATTCTTTACCACAGGCGACTGTGCAGGTCAAGTCACTGGGTATATTTAAGGCAGAGATTGATAGGTTCTTGATTTAAAAAAAAAATATTGATTTACGGGATGTGGGTGTCACCAGCTAAGCCAGCATTTATTGTCCATCCCTATGGATTAATCAGGGTGTCAAATGTCCTGAAGTTTGGATTGTGTTGGAAAAGTTCAGATTTTTGAATTGAGCCATGTTGCAGTTTAACAACTATCTGGCCCTTCAATATTTCAAAAAACAAGGGATTTTAAATGTTCTGACATCTTGGCTTCTATTTCAATCTGATGTTCCAATTGTAACAAATGTCATAAAAATTAATTCAAAAACTCCTTGTCTTCTGTTCATGTTCTGATTCTGTGCTTAGCCAGTGTGATGACATTGCAGTTAAGGACACAGGACATCCTGTTAAAATTATGCCCAGCAACAGCAGAAGTGAACAAAAGGCAAAAGCAGGGTGCTTGCCAATGACCTCAAATTCAAATTCATTATATGAAAGGGGAGTAATATTTCTAGCACCTGCTTTCAAAATTGAGAGATGTTTTAGGGGAATTAAAGATTAAGCTTGGAGGTGGTTTAACTTTGGGGGCATCACATGATATTGCCCTTGATGTAAAAATCCGACATTGGGTATTTCACTGAACTGCCAATGTGGAACTATTTCCTCCAAAAGGCCACTTCAATTCATCGTGTAGGTTGTGGATAGGTGGTCTGCGTTTTTATTTTTCCACTACTTTGCAACAATACCATGGCATGAGTTTGAAAAGATACTTGTTCATTACGTTCCAGAACAGCCCCATTCCCTGTCTACTTATTTCCCTGTAGTTCTGCAATTCGTTCTCTTTCTTCTCGATACCTTACCTGCACAAGGTTTAATTAACCTACCTTTTAACCTGCCTTTTTGGATCTGGGAGCACCTAGGGAAAACTTGAACATTCATGGGGAGAACGTGCAAACTCCACACAAGTGGTGCTGGAAGTCAGGATTGAAACGATAACGGCTGTGTCTCATACTTTGTGTGTAATTGGAGTTATTTAATTTTAAAATTTGTCCACCTGCTGCAGTGAGATCAGAACTCCTGTGGAGCTTTATTTATTTAAAAAGATGGATGAACAAGTTTAGGTTTTGCACATTTTTACTGATGCTTGCTTTTTATTCCAGGCTGCTTTTTTTTCTTAAAAGCAATTTTTGAGCTCCCATTTTAAACTTCAGTTTTCTGGATTATGCTGTCTGTTCCTAAACTGATCAACTAATGTGACCACAACAAACGTTTGACCCAAACCCCTTTCTGTCTGCCTTGGCTCTTTCTTCCCCCCCACCCACTCTTTCCCCACTCTTTCAACCCCTAACAATCTTTCGAAGCCGTTCTGAATTACTGAAGTTCCATTTCCTGTCCTTGTCTTTGTTTTATCCTGGGTTGCTGACAACGGCTTGGCGGGCTTGGATTAACCCTGGAACTCAACAGGTAATGGTGATACAGTCTCCATCTCTCAGATTGTTACAGTGCCACTGGAGCAGAAGATTGTGCATTTGTCCCAAGTTTTGCCAGTGATATTCAGCATGGTCAAAGGTTTCAGATTTTCAGATCTTTAATCTCTTGAGTGGACCTGAAAGAATTCTTGGTGCTACTTGAGAAGCACAGATTTCTCCCCAGTTTCCTGCCCAATGTTTATCTCTCAATCAATGGATCATCTGGTTTGTGGGAGCTTGCTGCAATGCTTCCAACAATAGTAGCTACTAATTTAAAGCATCTCATTAGCTGAAGTGTTTTAGATGTAGTGAGCTATAAAATCTTTCTCATCCTCATGAATGTGCAAATCTAATGTGCCTGTTGTGGTTAGATGATGTGGGACTACCAAGTTCTTCTGCTGATATGTACATCATACGTTTACCATAATTTAATGGCAAAGTGCATTTTCTGAAAACAGTTGCAGAAACCTGTATTGCTTGAGTTATTTAAAGATGATTGAAATAAAGTACTGTTTAAAATCTTGTTTGTACCTCTTTTGTCCTGTGCCAGTGGAGAATTTTGCAATGCAGTTAATGTTTCCTATTTGCATGCAGTAGCTTGGCAGAAGTCTTACTCTAAAATTTATGTTTATCGTTACTGACTTTTATTCAAAGGGGAGCAAGCCTTTCCCGTCACTTTAAGCTGCTTGTAGTTTTAAACATCTCAAATCTCTCTACCCCTACAACCCCGACAAAAAAAAGCCTCTCTGTTCCAAAACATGGAATCCCACCCCAGTGAATCCTGAAGATTTCTAGTCTACTGAAGTAATGTGCAGAGTAATATATTAAAAACAAGGACGGTGAGGGTGGGGAGAGACAGCCTTGGATAACCAAGGAAATAAAAGAAGGCATCAAACTAAAAGCTCGTGTATACAAAGTCGCCAAGAGTAGTGGAAAACTAGAAGATTGGGAAAAGTTTAAAAAGCAACGAAGTACCACCAAGCGAGCAATAAAGAAAATAAACTTGTGGGCCTGAAGATAGGCAAATCCCCTGGATCTGATGGAATGCATCCCAGGGTACTGAAAGAAATGACAGAAGTTATAGTAGAGGCTTTGGTGATGATTCACCAAAATTCTCTGGACTCTGGGCAGGTCCCAGTGGATTGGAAGACGGTGAATGTCATGCCACTGTTCAAACAAAAGATGTAGTCTAAAAGCAGGTAACTATAGGCCAGTTAGTTTAACATCTATAGTTGGGAAAATGCTTGAAGCTATCATTAAAGAAGAAATTGTGAGGTATCTGGGGAAAAAATGGATCCATCAGGTAGACACAGCATGGATTCAGCAAAGGCAGGTCCTGTTTGACAAATTTACTTGAGTTATTTGAGGATATAACAAGCATATGGATAGAGGGGAATAGATAGATGTTATTCACTTGGATTTCCAGAAGGCTTTCGATAAGGTGCCACATTAAAGAGTTATCCATAAGATAAGGATGCATGGAGTTGGGGGTGATGTATTAGCATGGATAGAGGATTGATTAACCAATAGAAAGCCGAGTTGGAATACATGGGTGTTACTCTGGTTGGCAATCAGTGGTGAGTGGTGTGCCACAGGGGTCAGTGCTGGGCCCACAACTGTTCACGATATACATTAATGATCTGGAAGAGAGGACCAAGTGTAGTGTATCTAAGTTTGCTGATAACACTAAATTGAGTGGAAAAGCAAATGGTACAGAAGATACAGAGAGTCTGCAGAGAGATATAGATAGATTGAGTGCGCAAGGGTCTGGCACATGGAGTACAATGTTGGTAAATGTGAGGCCATCGACTTTGGAAGGAAAAATGAAAGAGCAGATTATTTAAATAGTTAAAAAAAATGCAGCATGCTGCTGTGCAGAGGGACCTGGGAGTGCCGTGTATGAATCACAAAAGGTTGGTTTGCCTGTACAGCAGGCTATCAAGAAGGCAAATGGAATTTAGGCCTTCATTGCTGGAGGGATTGAATTTAAGAGCAGGGAGATTATGCTGCAACTGTAGAGGGTACTGGTGAAGCCACACCTGGAGGACTGTGTGCAGTACTGGTCTCCTTACTTGAGGAAGGGCATACTGGCTTTGGAGGTGGTGCAGAGGAGGTTCACCAGGTTGATTCCAGAGATGAGGGGTTTAGACTATGAGGAGAGATTGAGTCACCTGGGACTGTACTCACTGGAATTTAGAAGAATGAGAGGAGATCTTATTGAAACGTACAATTATGAAAGGGATAGATAAGATAGAGGCAGGAAAGTTGTTACCACTGGTAGGTGAGACTAGAACTAGGGGACAGAGCCTCAAGATTTTGGGGGAATAGATTTAGGATGGAGATGAGGAGGAACTGCTTTTCCCAGAGGGTGGTGAATCTGTGGAATTCTCTGCCCAATGAAGCAGTGGAGGCTACCTCAGTAAATATATTTAAGACAAGCTTGGATAGATTTTTGCAAACTAGGGGAATTAAAGGGTTATGGGGAAAAGGCAGGTAGGTGGAGATGAGTCCATGGCCAGATCAGCCATGATCTTATTGAATGGCAGAGCAGGCTCAACGGGCCAGATGGCCGACTCCTGCTCCTGCTTCTTATGTTCTTGTGTAAACAGAGCTCCAATATGCCAGCTTTATTCAAAGTAGTTTATATGTACATGTATGCACAGGTGCAATGTAAAGCACGGCATCATATAAGCAGCATTAAAAAAATGAAGTAGTGTTTATGAGTTCAAAGTCCATTTAGGAATCGGATGGCAGAGGGGAAGAAGCTGTTCCTGAATCACTGAGTGTGTGCCTTCAGGCTTCTGTACCTCCTCCCTGATGGTAACAGTGAGAAAAGGGCATGCCCTGGGTGGTGGGGATCATTAATGATAGATGCTGCCTCCCTAAGGCACTACTCTTTGCAGATACCTTGGATATAATGGGATGGAGCTGACAAATTTTACAAGTTTCTGCAACTTATTTCAATTCTGGGCAGTAGCCTCTCCCCCATACCAGACGGTGATGCAGCCAGTCAGAATGCACTTCACAGTACATTTGTAGAAGTTCTCCACTGCTTTAGTGATATGCCAAATCTCCTCAAACTCCTAATAAAATATAGCTGCTGTCTTGCTGCCTTTATAATTATATCGATATGTTGGGTTCAGGTTAGGTCCTTGGGGATATTGACACTCAGGAACTTGAAATTGCTCACTCACTCCACTTCTGATCCCTCTGAGGACTGGTGTGTGTTCCCTCATCTTACCCTTTCTGAAGCCCACGATCAGCTCTTTCAGCTTAGCCTTAGCAGTGAAACGTTACAGCACGTTACACTGACATTGAGTGCCAGGTTGTTCCTGCAACACCACTCAACTAGCTGGTTTATCTAGCTCCTGTATGCCCTCTTGTCACCATCTGAAATTCTGCCAACAATTGTCAGCAAATTTATAGATGGCATTTGAGCTGTGCCCATCACACAGTCATGGGTGTAGAGGGAGTAGGGCAATGGGTTAAGCACACATTCCTGAGGTGCGTCAATGTTAATTGTCAGTGAGGTGGAGATGTTATTTCTGATCCGCACAGATTGTGCTCTGCCAGGTAGGAAGCTGAGGATCCAGTTGCAGAGAGAGGCACCGAGTCAGAGGTTCTGTAGCTTTTCCATCAGGAATGATGGTGTAAAATGCTGAGCGATAGTCAATAAACAGCATCCTGACGTAGATATTTGCATTGTCAATGCGTTCAGTGGAATTAATGACGTTGTGCCTTGCCTCAATCCACAAATGCCACTCTCACAGTTGTCTGTGGACATGCTGGAAGTGTCCTCGTGCATTATTTCCATATTTAGAATGGTGCTTTTAGTAGCTAATCCACAAGCTACTGCTTTCGTGTTGATGATGCTTGCATTTTGCAAGTGAAGTTCCTCTATTATTTCTGCTGTAGCCCTTTGGTACTAGTATTGTGGCAGCTTTTGATGTGGCCAAATTTGTGGACAACAACTATTTGAGATGCATAAAGGCTTTCTATTCTTGCCCAAACAATCAGTCCAACCACTTAAGTATGCTTGTGCACCTGTTTCAATACTATTTTTTTGCATTAATTTTAATAGTGGACCATTTAGCACTTTGCTGCCAGTCAATATGATTATGGCTGACCTTTTACATCTGTGTCACCTTCTGCCATGTCCTTTGTGAATACTTCCAAAAATATTCATTTGGAACCCTGCCTACATTCCCTGGCTCCACACATTATTCCCGAAGGGGACCACATTTTCCCTAAGTACTCTCTGACTCCTATATACATGATGTCCGGAATTCTCCTTAATCTTGTCTGTTGGGAATATTTGATAGATTTTTTTTTGTACTCCTAATTTTAAGATGTCTCCTACACCCTCTATATGCCTCAAGGGATATCTTTTGAATGAATTTGGTGACTAAACCACTACATCCACCTTGAGTAATGAATTCCAAAGATTCCTCACCTCTGAATTAAAAAGTCACCTGCTGTGAATCACCAACTGTTTCTAGACTGGGACAATGTCAACTGCATATCTACCCTGAAACAGCTAAAATTCTTCTAGTACTTGACAATGAGATTTATTTTCTACCCTCTAAATTCTGCAGCATAATCCGTAAATTTCCTTGTGACATGTGAAGCTATGCCAGCTGTCAAAGCAGTCCTATTTCTGCCTCCCCACTCCCCCACACCACAAACACAAACCTTCACTTTAACCCATACATTTTCACATGTCTGTCGACCCGAAACTTGACCTGAGTTGTAGGGAAAAATTGAATATATGAGAACTTTATTCCTTGGAGTCCAGGAGAATAAGGGGAGATTTGATGAAGTATACAAAATTGAGGGGTATAGATAGGGTAAATGCAAGCAGGCTTTTTCCACTGAGGTTGGGTGACACTAGAGCTTAGAGGTCATTGGTTAAAGGTGAAAGGGGAAATATTTAAGGGAATCTGAGGGGGAACTTCACTCAGAAGATGGTGCGAGTGTGGAACAAGTTGCCATTGGAAGTGATGGATGTGGGTTTGACTGGAACATTTAAGAGAAGTTTGGATAAGTACATGAACGGGAACAGTGTGGCCCGAGTGAAAGTTGATGGGACTAGGCAGGTAACAGTTCAGCATGGACTAATTCAGATTCAGTTTATTGTCATTTAGAAACCACAAATGCAATGCAGTTAAAAAATGAGACAACGTTCCTCCAGAATGATATCACAAAAGCACATGACAAAACAGACTACACCAGAAAATCCACATAACGTTTGGCAATCCCCAATCCAGAGTCCAGAGAGGCTGCTGCATATTAATATTGTGCTACTATCTTAGCGCGTTCCCCTGAAAGGAGCTCCAAGTCTACCAGACAAAACAAGACCAAAAACTAAAGCTATAAGACCTGCACAAAACCACATAGTTACAACAGTGCAAACAATAGCATAATTGATAAAAAAAAAAGACCATGGGCATGGTAAAAATAGTCCAAAGATGTTAAAAGACTATAAGTTTGAAAGAAACCACCACACAATTTCCACAAGTCCTCAGGGTCTCGATAGACTCGTCATCCCACGCAGGCGGTAGAAGGGAATACCCCCGCTATGGACTTCCACGGCGCCGCCCGACTCAGCCTTGGACTGAAGGGCCTCTTTCTGTGCTGTAGCATTCTGACTTTGACCCCAAAACCTCAATTCACCCAAGAAGTGTCTGTACATGTGCTTTATCATAGATCTGAACAAGTTGCAGTACATCAGAATTGGGTCTGACCTGCCATCTTGCACTGTCTTGGCTTTTACAGCTGAGCCTTGTTTCTGAATTATAAAACTATTCATAAAATATAGTTTAATACAGGAATGCTGGAAGTTCTGGTTTCCTTCCACATCCCAAAGGTATTTTGGTAGATTATTTGGCAACTGTAAATTGTTAAGTCTGTGGTGGTAGAGGAAATGGGTATGTGAAAGAGTGGGTTTCAGGGAAGTGGGGGGAATGAGACTATTGGGTGTGCTCTGAGAACTGGCTAAATCTTTAAGCCAAACGGTAGCCTCCTATGTCATATGAAATTAATTTGCATATCCTTGTGGGTACCTAGTTTGTAGTGAAGTAACATACATAATAATACCCATGGGGGGGGGAGAGGAACTTAATAAAGAGTCTCCTGATGAAGGGTTTCGGCCTGAAACGTCGTCACTACCTCCTCCTATAGATGCTGTCTGGCCTGCTGAGTTCTGCCAGCATTTTGTGTTTTTATTTATTTCCAGCATCTGCAGATTCACTCGTGTTGCCTGTTAATAAAGAGTCTGGTTGATTTGAGGTTTTTCAGTTGCACACATAGTCATATAAGATCAAATTGTCAGTGACTTATTTGCAGATACCGCAGCAACTGAACATCTCCAGCCTCAGGTACTCCCAGAAGCTTCCCTGCACTCTCTAGTGTCATAACATAACATCTGCAATATAGTGATCAAAAATGTACACTGCTTTGTGGCCTAATTAGTGTTTCATACATTTCTACCATGGCCTTTCTGTTCTTGTATTCTGAAGAATTGATGAAAATGGCAAGCTTCACCAACTCATCTATTTCCCCATAATCTCTGGAGAGTCTGTGGACATGTACTCCAAGATTGCCTTCTGTGTCCTACAATTAGTCCTATATTCCTTTGCATTGTTTACTCATTCCAATGCATTACTTGCTATTTGTCTGGATTGAATTCTATTTATCTCTTCTGTTCCAACCTAACCAACTCATTGATTTCTTCCTGCAGCCAAATTTTCTTGCTATAACCATGCTGGTATTATTCACAAACTTTTTGATCATGTCTTCTACACTTGTCCAAATCATTTGTTTGTCAAATCATTTATTAAATCCAAAGCAAGTGGAAATTTAGAGAAGACAGACTTGTCAGTAAAATTCCTGTCAACCTTTTCTCTCTCACTGAGCCAACTTTTAATGAAACCATCCTCTTTTCCTTGTTTCCTGTCTGTTTATTTCTTCCTGCTCAGTCTGCCATGTGGATCCTTGTTAAAAATACTTACAATCTACGTATACAGACATCAGATATTCTGCCATTATGGCTCCTTTTAAATTCAGTCAAGTTAGTCGAGCATGAACAGCCTGAAGTCCATGTTGGCTGTTGAATACCTCACTGGCCTTGGAATTTGCTCACTATTGCTGCTGGGCAACTGCCCTGTAATTAATTTTATTTCTTCTCTCCATTTGAACAATAGTACCTTCCAGTCCTCTGGCATTATGCCTAACACGTGCCTTCAGTTTGGGGGAAAAAGCTTTTTGATTTTTATTATTTCGAGATACTGCACAGTAATGGGCCTCTCCAGCCCAACAAGCCTGTGCGACCAATTACACCCATGTGACCAATTAACCTACTAACCCGAATGTATTTGGAATGTGGGAGGAAACAGGAGCACTCATGGTTGACTTCAATTACATTTTCACTCTCTGGTTATTCACAATAGCTTAAAGAACAAAGGTACTTTGTTGATTCTTGTACAAATTTATAGATTGTTTCTCTCTTTCAGAAAATGAACGAAGCTTCTTCTTTACTTAAAGCCACATGCAACACCTTTATATGTACCCTCGAGGACTGTATGAAAATAGCAAGTGTGAGGATATCCCCAGAGCTACTTTCACCCCCAGAATCCCCTGCTACTCATGTCACTTCCACGCCTCTTCGCAGGGTAAGTGGACTTAAAAGTATTTTCCTTTTGTTAAAGAAATATTCCCATCCCTTGAAGGCTTCCTGATTGAAGGAAGAATGTATCTTTCTGCTATGTGATGTGTCTCATGATGGGATTTATTTTTTTTTTAACTTCCTTCTTAGGCAAATACTTTTTTTTGATACATCTTGGAACTTGCTGATGGGTGTGAGCCCAGAGCTGTTGCTTTGGGCTGTGCAGACCTGATGCACTAATATGCTGTACTGTGAGACTGATATTGGATTGTTTTCTGATTAAGCTCTGGTAATTTACCTGGAGGGGTAGAGGAAGGAGTCAAGATCACAAGGATCCCAGGGACCTCCATTTTATTGACCATTGCTCCCTCCGCTGCTCCCACCGGATTCTCTGAGCCATGCTCACCGCCATGCGGAGATACCTACGGGCCCTGTCCCTTGCTCGGCGAGGATCACATTCTAATTGTGGCATCTGTCCCATTGGTTATGTTTTAGTTAACTGAGACTATTGGTTTTGTTTTACATAAGGATGTAACAGCTGCTGGATTGAATGAAAGTAAAGGTCTTGCTTGATAATGGGCCCTGTTTTATTGCTTGTGTTTTAAAAGCAAAATCAGTTGCAATCCCATGTGAGCTGTAAGTGAGTGGATTCAGCGACAGAAGTTTGCACTGGGCTGTTTCATGGTGGAAGAGTCATGTTTTCAGGACAAAAGAAGTTAACTTGTGTTCATTCTTCCCTTTTGGTTTTTAATCTACAGGTTAAGCGTTCTGTAAGCCACAGTGGTGTTGTTGCTTCTGACAGGTAGGCATCCTGACTGCTTGTGTTCAATTTCAAATGCATTGACAACTTCCTGTGCTAAATGCTACATACATCAAAACTCCCATGGCAGTATTGGAAGAAGAGTAAGTTTGCTTTCTTTCCCAGTCACACCTCCCCCCTCATACCCTGCCCGCCATAGAATTCTCTAGGTAATATTTCTTCCTATACCAATACCATTACCACATTCGCCAGTGATTAATCAGTTAGCTGTGAGCAGCTGCTGCATTTGGTAATTTTTCGAAGTAAATATTTGGACTGAAGGCATATGAAGATATTTCTGAGCAATCTTAATAAAGTGCAATATGTGAATCTGGATTTATGGTGCTTGTATTAAATGTTGACATGAATGTGATGATGCTGACACCGGTCTTCACTTGCGTAGATTAAAGTGGCTGCATTAACAATCAAAGTTTGATTTATCCAGGACTAAGCAGATCATATGATTGTACCTCATCCACTACCCTAAACCTTTATTCTCTTCACTACTGGCACACCATAGCCATCTATAAATTGCACTGCAGTTACTTGCCTGGGCTTCTTCAACAGCACCATCCAACCTGCAACATCAATGGCCCAGAAGTATAAAGCCAAAAGAATACCACTCCCTCGAGGTACCCATTCAAGTCCCTCACCATACAGACTCAGAATTATATTGCTGTTCCTTCATTGCTGAGTCTAACTCTTGGAATTCCCTCCACAACAGCATTATATGACGCCTTCACCAGCAGGATTGCAAAGATTTAACGTGCCAGCTGACCACAGTCCTCTCGATCAGTTAGGAATAGAAACATAGAAAACCTACAGCACAATACAGGCCCTTCGGCCCACAATGCTGTGCCAAACATGTCCTTACCTTAGAAATTACCCAGGGTTACCCATAGCCCTCTGTTTTTCTAAGCTCCATGTACCTATCCAGGAGTCTCTTAAAAGACCCTATTGTTTCCACCTCCACCACCGTCTCCAGCAGCCCATTCCACACACTCACCACTCTGTGTAAAGAACTTTTCCTCCTGTGAGTGTAGCTGAGCAGAGAATATAAATCTCACACAATCAGTACTGGAATGGAAATTATTCATCAATCATCTTCATCACCACCTCAAAAAAACTCAGTCGAGTTTGTAAGCCCTTGACACCCTCTGCGCAAAGCCGTGATTTACCTTGTCCCTAAGAAATCTGTCTTTCCCGATGCAATTGGCTAAGAATCCTCTGTAGTAGCTTCCCTGGCACCGAAGTATGACTTGGCAACCTTTAACCCCTTTTTTGTACCTCTAGAGCCATGGAGAAATACAGCACAGAAACAGGCCCTTCAGCCCATCTAGTCCCTGCCGAACCATTTAAGCCACCTTCACCCAGTCCTCAGCCCTCCATATCCCTTCCCATCCATGTACCTATCCAAACTTCTCTTGAATGGGTAATACAGTAAATGCTGACCTTGCCAGCATTGTCCATTTTTAATTTAAAATTGACAAAACAATAGATAATTTCTAAATCTTGTGATATTGTGGTAAATGGTAAGCTGTGCAAAGATATCTCCAACTGTACTGAAGTAATCTTCATAAGCAAACAATTGTAAATCATTAATACCCAGTGCTGCTAGTTGAGCCTAAATTGCATATATAGTCCTGTGTCTGCCTTGTTGATTCTTAATTGTTTGGCTGCAGGAGTACAGAAATGAACAGCCCAGAACAGCCTCAGAAGGGTTCCGTTACAGTAATGAGAAACCTGGAGGAAATGGCTGCGTATCGAGCCAGTAAGTGGACAAGACCCCCTGTGGAAATCAAGAGCCCAGACAATAATTACACGGGACAGCCATCAAGTAAGAAGTCTTTTGCACTAAATGTATCTTCAGCCTGCAAGACTGTTTGCAGTAAAAAAAACCAGAGGGATTGTTTTACCTTTGGTTCAGTGACAGAAGCAGGAGAAAGACGGTCTGCAAAGATCATTAAAGCAAACTTGCATTTCTCTTTTGTGCTACACTTTAAATATATGCTTGGTTAGTTTAGTAGTCTACAATTTGAGTCTGAACTCTTATTTGAAAATATCTGCCTGAGAAGGTAGAGAATAAAAAGAACATTTGAAATGTGAAGGATGGCCCCATGAGTCTGATTTGCCTTTCAATACCACGGCTGATCTATCTCAAATCTGATTCCCTATTACACTCTCATCTCATGATTCCCTTTGTGCCCAAAAATTTCCATCTCCGTCTTCTACGTACTAAATAGCTTACGGCCCTTGGGTGTGTGGGGGGGGGGGGGGGTGGGGGGAGGCAATCCTAAAGGTTCACTGCCCTTTGAGTGAAGTAATAATTCTTAGACCTCCATTCCAAATAGTTGACCCTTTATCCTTAGACTTTTCCCCCTTTCTCCATTCTCTGGCCTCAGTAAACTTGCCCTCTTGATTTTGTATCTTGGATGAGATCACCAGTGATCTAGGTCCAGTGAGGTCTATGCTCCTCACTCTCTTAAAAGACAACTCCCTCATTCAAGTAAATGATTCTAGAGAATCTACACTGCACTTGCTCTAAGGCAAGTATGTCCTCCTCTGGTTATAGAGACTAAAACTAAATGTGGTCCTGCAAGTGAAGCAAATCCCCCGGAACAAAATGTCTTCCCAACTGTACATTGTCAAAATTGAGGTATTAGCAGCTAAGTGCAATTTGCAAAGCCTTGTGCTCTGTTCACATAAAGGATACTCTTTATTCTGCAAATCCCTTGCTTTGCTCCTGGCAGCTGCAGGTTTTGAGTGGCACTTGACTTGTGATGACCAACATCATGTGCAAATTGTTTTGAGAACATCCTGTGCAAATGCTGTCCAGAATGTTGAGCTGGAAAATGGCTAAGAGCATTTCTCTTTACTGGTATTTTGTTCTTTCCTGCTGCATGTCTACATTTGGTATTGTTATAAATGTCTTCAGGAACGTGTTTTTACTCCCACTCCCTTATTCTGACCACTGGTCTAATTGCAAAAATATATGGTTAGATGATTAACCCAGGGGCCCAGACTAACAATTCACAGAGTAGAGTTCAAATCCATCCATAGTAGGTGTGGAATGTAAATTCAGATTAATAATCTGGAAATTTGGGTATTGGGTGGAGAGGAGTAACTAATTGTGATAATGATCACCAAAATAACCATTGTGACTTTACAAAACCCATTCTGGTTACAGTATCCTTTTCAGCGGAGGAAATCTGACACTTTACGTGGTCTGACCAAACTGCCTCAAGACCTATTCCTTGTGATGCCCTGTGAAGCAGCCCAGCCAACCAATTAGATTTGGATTTCCCAAGAGAATAAAACTATACAGAGCACTCAGCTAAGACTTGAATTTGGTTGTGATAAAGATTTCTCCCAGCCCAGTTGACCTTGTAAAGTCTTCCTCACAAACGTCTTGGGACTGGAGCTCAGCAAACTAAGAGTGTTGCTCCTCAGGCCAGAGAGCAAAAGCTTGGCAGTCATACATACGCAATTATACCCTAGACAATGTGCTAAATTGCTCCATCTCAACCTCTAGTTATGTCACTGTCACTGGTGGGGGAGGAGCCAGTCCTTGGAGTCTTCAACAATGACTCCAGACCTCATGAAGTTTTCATGACATCAGGTCAAACGTGACTAAGAAAAGCACCTGCTATTCTCTCTCGGCAGATGAATCAGTGCTCCCATGTCAAACAACACTTGGATGATGCAATGAAAGTAGCAGAGGCTGAGAATGTATTCTTGGTGGGGACTTCACTGTCCACCATAAAAAATATCTTGGCTGCATCAGTGCTAATCAAACTGGGAAAGTCTTGAACGATATAGCTGTCAGATGAGGTGTGTGGCGTGAGTAGTTAAGCCAACATGAAAGTTAAACGTCTTTACATCAAGTACTCCTTCCACCATGTGTGGCACTGCAATTGAACTAAATGGGGTTGGACTTGAGACTGATGTGGTGGCTCAAAACTGGACATCTATGAGACTTGAAGGACTGCCAGCAGCAGCTCAAATGAACGCCATATTCTGTAGCTTTGTAACTTAGCATATCCCCATCTTCAATCGTGGCGGGACACAACATAAGTGACACTTTTTAAGCACACCCACCATTAATCTGCTCACCATTGCCCAATTTGGGTATTGCCAGGACCACTTCAGTCCAGACTTCTTCATGCCCTTGGTCTAAATGTGGACTAGAGCTAAATTTTAAAGGCACAATTACCAATTACTTTTGGAAATAGTTGATCAAATGTAGCATCAAGGAGCACTGGTAAATCTGATGCCAATACTTGGAGCCATAACTCACACAAAGGAAGATGTTTGTGGTCATTAGAAATCATCATAGCTGCCTCAAGACATCAAAACAGGAGACCCTCAGGGCTCAACCATCTTCACCTGCCTCATCAAGCCTTTCTTCTGTCATGAGGTCAGAAGTAGGGATGCCCACTGACTGCACAATGGTCAGTTCCTAATCAACCCCCTCACCAAATAACACTGTCCATGCCTGGATGCAGAAGGATGTGAACAATATTTAGGCATGGGCTGATTAGTGGCCATCAACATGCATCCCACAAGTGCCAGACAATGGCCATCTCCAATGAGAGAGTGTTTAACCATCTATCCTGGACATTCAATAGCATTACCATTACCTAATTCCCTACCATCAACATCCTGGGGTTGGAGTGGGGCCTTCATTAATCAGAAACTTAATTGGATCAGCCACTTAGATACCATGGACACAAAAGTAAATCAAAGGCTTGATATCAGGTGATGAATAACTCGCTTCATGACAGCCCTAAGCCTTTCCAACAGTGGCAAGGCATAAATCAGGAATACTCTCCGTGTGTCTGAATGAGCACAGCTTTAACCTCTACTCCATCCACTTTAATTGGCAGTGATTAATTCCATGTACAACAAGTGCAGTGCAATCACGTGCCTAGACCCCCTCTCCTCTGGCACTCCTAAGATCATAACCTCTTCCAGCAGGAAAGACCAGGATAGCACACCACCTGTATTATCTGATATATACTGTTCATTAGTGAACTGATTTTTGTTCTGGAGTGCATTGGGGAGAAAAACTTGCTTGTGTAATTAAAATTGAATTTTGGAAATACTCCACAGGTCATGTGGTGTCCATATGTGCATTATCAGATTTGTTAACTAATCTGGTTTCTAACTTGACAGATTTACTGCAGCCTTTACAAAATGCCCAAGATGATTCTACAAGCAGTGCCAATGGTGAATAACGTTACAGGAAACACTTGATTCTCCATCACCCCATAATCCGCTGAGTGATACAGAAGGAGCTCGTTGTGACATGGTCTTAACTTAAAACAAGGAAACGTAGGGAAATAAAGTTCTTTCAACTTGGTCGTGGGGGCAGGGTGGAGGAGGGGGAGGTGGAGGAAAGTCAGAACCTGAGATCAGCTCCTGGCGTATCAAGAATGGAATATTGCACATGCACCACTGCTAACTTTCTAATATTAATGCTGAGGTTTCCATGGACACATTTGTTCAAAATGATGTATAGCAAACATTAACAAACCTCTATACCTGCTTAAGTGTCCTGCCAGTATACAGCTTAATATTTCAGTGGTATAGTACAGATGCACATGTACAGAACCTAAATACTGACTTATTAGTTAATGTGACAGAGGTTTTTGTCAAGGGTAGGCATGTAATGAAGTGTGTTCATTACCATCCATTATTATACTGTGATTTGCTATCTTTTATTTTTAATTCCAGACTTTATGAATTCCAGTCCTGTTTTTCTAATGTATGAACATGGCAGAAATAGTAAGCAAGCTAATACATTTTATTATTCTCCCACTCCTTGTCCCCACCTCTTGTGCAGGAAGCAAAAGTACTTTAACAAATATTAAAATACTTGCTTCCAGGAATTGTTTAATAGGGGCATCTACAATTGCTTCATTTACAATTGAAAGTATACTTGTTCAAACAAAATCTCCACTGCTTGTCCAATCATGTTTACAATGGGCACTGTTCTTAAATCTTAATTGCCTGAATTACTGAGTTCAGAGCTCGTATCACGTACATCATAATCACCAAATAAAGGCACAGCCTGTGATTACCTGGTTCTGTTGAGGCATGGTACTAGTAAGTCGTGCCATCTGCACCTTTGCTCCAAAATCAGAGCCTCTGACTGTATCAAATGTACTGTCTTTCTCAAGGGCAAATTTAACCCTTTAAAAAAAAATGATGTTGCTGGTACGGTAGATGGCTGTTTAAAAAGTCACTTCAGATCTATGCTGATTGAGACATATCATCTAATTTGTTTCCAAGTTTACATTCTCTCCAGTTAGAGAGGCAGTGAATCGAATCATTTAGTTTCCCCAAAGGTGTGGGGTGAGTCAGTCATTGTTCTTTCTTTATTCTGCTTGAAACCAGCTTCTGCTAACTTGAAGTTGTTTCCTTAATAATAACTGTTATTGCTATTCCTTTACATTGTTTTTAGCTGGAAATAGTACTAGTAAGTTGTGAAGTGTTGATAAATTGTCCACAATATTTATATTTATGAAAACATGTATATACAAATTCCAAACTGGAATCCATGTTGCCCGATGTAGATTTAAAAAAAAGATTAGTGATGAGTCATTGTACTTTTATTTAGTTTTTACCAGGTATACGTTAATGTTTTACTCACTTAACTGTATTCAGGACTGCAGCCCCATTGGTATTTGGGTTGTATTTGTCCATATCCAATGGGGCTACTTTTGCTGGGGTAACAATGTCACTTTCATTGTCCCTGAACCATCGGTACTTTAACCTTTACTCACAGTCAACTCAGCTGTTCAGTTTCTACATGAGGTACAAAAGGATGAACGTTTTTCTTTGTTGATCTGTCTTTTAATCATGAAATCATGAAACTTGAAATGCAAGTTCATTTGAGTAATGTACACTACTCTAATTAAAATGGAACAAATGAAAATAGTTTAGTCTGAAGTACCTTGTGTTGTAGTTTTGTATTTAGAAAATGTGGCATGCTTTTCCTGCATCTGTACATTGTCAAGTCTGAATGTGCTTTTTACTCCTTCTGTTCAGACTGAGCAACTGAAGATTGAGAAAGTAGAGTGAACAGAATAGGGAGGTGAGATTTAGGAAAACTAACAATTGAAATTGCAATTATTTTCTCAGCTATTTTAAAGCCAACGTTTTGGGACATTTTTGTGGCACAATATTAAAGTAAGATTCTTTAAGGGAAAAAGTGGCCAATAGTAGATTCACTAGAATGTTACCTGGGTTTCAGAACCTAAGTTACAGAGAAAGGTTGAACAAGTTAGGTCTTTATTCTTTGGAGCGTAGAAGGTTGAGGGGGGACTTGATAGAGGTATTCAAAATTATGAGGGGGGATAGATAGAGTTGATGTGGATAGGCTTTTTCCATTGAGAGTAGGGGAGATTCAAACAAGAGGACATGAGTTGAGAGTTAAGGGGCAAAAGTTTAGGAGTAACACAAGGGGAAACTTCTTTACTCAGAGAGTGGTAGCTGTGTGGAACGAGCTTCTGGTAGAAGTGGTAGAGGCAGGTTCGATTTTGTCATTTAAAAAAAAATTGGATAGGTATATGGACAGGAATGGAGGGTTATGGGCTGAGTGCAGGTAGGTGGGACTAGGTGAGAGTAAGCGTTCGGCACAGACTAGAAGGGCCGAGATGGCCTGTTTCCTTGCTATAATTGTTATATGCTGCATAATTTAAATAAACTATTAAATAATTTATTGGCTTTTTCTGTAGTATCTTGAGTACAAAATATTAATAGTTCCATGTATGGGCTTGTTAAGCACAAATATCATCATGATGTAAGTTCTTATGTATGCAAAAAATGAATTTGTTTAAAAATCAATTCACTGGTGTTGAGATTCTTTTTGTTTAAACGTATGACGATCTTCAGAGTGTAGTATCTCCTTTTGATCTTGAAGCAGATGAGATTGGTATTTAAATAAACAGATTGAGGAGGTGAATAAGTGCATCTGGGAACTCTGCTATACTATTTAAATCTATTGTATTTTTCAAGTCTGTTGAAATATTATGAGTGAAATAGATTTCCCGTTGATGCAAAAGGTTTTATCACTGTGTCCTGTATCCTTAGTTTTAAGCCAAATCCTATGTCTGTACTTAAGAATAACAATCAAAATAGGAGCAGCGGACCTTGTTGCTCAAAGCTGGTCCACGGTTCCATAATATCGTGGCTGATGCTGTAACTGAACTTAATTTTTCTACTCTTTTCATTGAACTAAACCAATATTATCAACACTTCTTGTTTACTGTGTTAACTTGCTGTATGGTTCCACCGTGTCATGTTCCTCCTTATACCTTCTGTGAAGGACATGATGACATAGATGAGCATAAATTAGTGTTTTTCAACGGAAAGATTTTGAAGGGAAGTGAATGAGGTAGTAAGATAGGGGTGCAGAATGAGTCCAGAAAGTTGAAGGGGCAATTAGTCAAGAGTTTTGGAAAAATATATATACTTTTATATCTTGGAAAAAAAATCTATAGGCAGTACAGATTAAGAAGTGTCACTTGCAAGCAACTGTGTTCCAGGATTCCGCCAAAAAAAAATATTGTCTTTTCAGAAGGCTGTCACACTCTGGTTAAGAGGTTTTTGTTGGAATCTATTTGTTATTTAGTGTGCATAGACTATTTATACTGACTTTTTTAAAAGAAACTGCACAGCACTGCGTAGCTTTAAATGAAGGTAACTAAAATCAAATGAAATTGTGGTTGCAGTTTTTGTATGAAAAGATATACTCCTAAAGTGATTAAAAATGCAAAAGAAGAAAATGGTTCCTCCATTCTCTATGGTGTTACAAGGTTGCATTAAGCTGTGGTAACTTTTTGTATCTTGCTCTGTTGTAATGGGTCAAAATAGGTTAAGTTGTAATGTTTTACTTTTGCTAATTGGGCCTAATTTCATTTTTGTGAAAATACTGGAATTATGCCGTGGTGCTGAGGGATAGAACACTTGCTATTTTGGCCAACCCTTATGCACCTCAAGCACTACAAAGGCAGGCACAGCATGATTTAATACTAGAGCAACCTCTAATGAACAGCTCCAATTGGATAAACATGAAAATTTCAATTTTTCACACTAGCCCATTTTGAGTGAGATTCTCAGTTTGTTGCAGAGAATGTGTAACTGTTTTATACATTTTAAGAATCTGGATTGTGACAGACCAATTTACCATATGAACCTTTGTAACTGACAATGAGAAAAAAGAATTCTGTCTATTGGTTTGAACAGATGGAAACATTGAAAGCTCAATCACTTATGAACACCAACTTAATACAAAATGCTGGGATAGAAGATTTATTTTTCTTAAGTTACACTATATTAAGACTTGTATTTCTATAGTACACTTTTCTATTCTGTTTAGTCTTGAGGTCCAGAAAGAGAAATATTGTCAGATGTAACGAAGCAATCTCTAGACATTAAACTTTGCAGTATTTTGTAGGATTTCTTCAAGCCAATGATTGTTGTATTTTACCATTGACTAAAGCAAAAATGTATGTGACATCCATTTAAACATAGCTCAGTTTTTAGATCAATTGTATTATTTTGTATGTACATGCCCATTTGCTTTTGCATAAAATTGTAAATATAATAAAATTGCTTCAATCAGTATTTTTCCATAGTTGGTTCTTGTTTTTAATAGCCTGTTTGAATAGCATTTTGGTCTGGATATTGTAACCAAATGATCGATTGGAAGGCACTGGCTGTTTTAAATTCTATCTTAAGTCCCAAATATGGAAATGGGCATTCCTATCTTATCTATTTTCCCCTGTTCTTGACCTGGCTAGATTAAATCTTTCAGCATTTTTGTTCTCTTGCTTAAATTCCAGCTGCTACTAAGTGAGAGGTATGCACAAGAAATGGACATTTTAAAAAGTACTCCAGTATATTCCATTTTCTCTCTCTTGCAAAATAAGTAAATTTGAGGTGATGTCCTTGTGGACCACTCAGATCTGACTTTAAAAACTTCACATGCTATTAGTGTGATCAAGGACGACAGACGATAGATATCTGGGCTCACTCTAGTTTAAACAAAATTCATCTATTCCTCTTTTCTAGCAAGCCCCTCTCTCAATACATTAGCATCCCCATGTTTTTGTGAACAGCAAAAACTGTATAACATGGCTGTTACCTGATAAATGGCTTGTTTTCATTTTATAATTTTAAAACCAGCTCCTTCATGATTATGTGCTTAAAGTTTCCAAATGTTATTAATGCTAGAAAGCTGATCTTGGAAGAACAGCCCAAGAACGCTGAAGAAATGTTAGCACCTTCCTTCTCTCCCACTTCATTTCTGTAACAGTTTGCTTCAAATACTTTGCAGTACTTTCGGCGTATTTACTATCAAGAATATGCTTCAAAACCTGATGAGAGCTTATTTTGAGTTGATTTTCTTTCCCATTTTGCACAAAGTAAATCTAACGGTGGTAGGATGGTTTTATTTCGTTTTACAACTTTAAATAGAAAGACAAGTAACAAAATAACGGGGGGTTTCTTTACTCAGAGTGGTAGCTGTGTGGAACGAGCTTCCAGTAGAAGTGGTAGAGGCAGGTTCGGTATTGTCATTTAAAGTAAAATTGGATAGGTATATGGACAGGAAAGGAATGGAGGGTTATGGGCTGAGTGCGGGTCAGTGGGACTAGGTGAGAGTAAGTGTTCGGCACGGACTTGAAGGGCCGAGATGGCCTGTTTCTGTGCTGTAATTGTTATATGGTTATAACGAATGCAGAAAACAAGGGAAGCTTATTTACGGGAAAAGAGGCAGAAACCATTGATATATTTAAAGGGAAATCAACAGCAGGCATGAGTGGTGTATCAAGGTGGGCGGAATGCCTTCTTAGCAAAAGTTTTAAAATGCAGACTTTGAAAACAGCAACTTGGTTTGGCATAAATTGTTTAAGAGAGATAACGTCTCTTCCCTCATACCATTGCAAATCTCGCCAGCTCTCTGCTTCATGCTCTTCGCGCTCTTCTCTCCACCGGTTCACCCTGACTAGGAAGTGACGTTGACGGCCAGTGTGGGCTTGCGCAGTGGCATCCGCGCCGGCGCTTATGCGGGACCGTGAACGAATAAGAGCCGCTGCTGCTGTCCTCCTTTGAGCCACAATTACCGGCAGTGCTGTCTGGGATGACGGAGGATCGGGCCGCTGCTGCAGCAAAGAAGAGTTCCAGCTGTCCCAGGTAAGGAAGAGCTGCACGTCCAATCGGACCCTCTTGGAAAAAAAGTCTTTGTTCATTGCTGTTGAGTAGAAGCTTTATCTTCATTTCACCGGGACGTTTGTGACTTATGAAACGCGGTGCTCAATCTGATCAGCAAGCTCCCCTTAACATCAGTGTGATGACAATCTTTTGCGATTTTAGTTTAAGTACGAATGTTTGCACCCCCGACCAACATCGAGAACAATTAAGACCATCTGGTCATTTTTTTTAACTTGAAAAAGAAAGAAAACATTACAGGTGGTGGAAATGAATGGGACGTAGCCCATTTCCCCTTGTTAAATTTAAAAAAGTATTTTACACACTCCCAAAATTTATCCTAATCCCAAAATTTTTCGACTCGAAGGGTCGGCAGTTTCATTCCAATCCCACCCTCCCCAACGCATGCTGCCACTGAGTTCCTCCAGCAGAATGTTGCTGCGAGAATGATTATGTTCTTCCAAAAGTCTCATCGATCTTTTGCATACACAGGAGAAGCCAGGTAGAGCCCTCGGGTCGAACATCTTCTCAACTTTGTGCACCTTCCAGCCTAACAACGCAAGCAAAGACTTTCGTGAACATTTGGTGACAACAATTGAGACCATCTGGTTAACTGATTTATTAGAATAAGAGGGGAAAAAAAACTCTAGGTGCCGGAAATTAATGCCACGTACCTCCTTCCCCATAACTAAGTTAAATTTGAAAAGTATTTTACCATTCCTTAAAACCAATATCCTCTGAAAATTTATCCTAATCCCAAGGATAACTTCACCCATTTATTAAACCTTTTCACCCACCTTCCCCCAATCCATTAATTTTCCTCTAGGTAGTCATCACTAGTAAGGCAAGCCTTTATTCCTTTTGAGTAGGTCGTTGTGAGCTGTCACCTTAAATATTGAAGACTTTCAGATTTAATCACACCCCTGGCTTGTGCTATATAGAGATAGTGGAAAGGTGTCAGAAGGTAAGTCATTCACCATAGGATATCACTGCTTATCTGGTGATCAGTCATCTTGTCTTCCTGCTCCTGATGTTAACATTTCGGTCTTCCTGGTCCTGTTTTCCACTACAAATCTGTTGCTTTCAGCTTGCAAACTGCTGCTCATCTCCAATCTCTCAGCTGAAGTCTTACAAATTTACTTGTTTTCTGTTTTTATTATACAGTATTGAGCAAATGCTGGCCTCAAACCCTGGAAAGACACCTATTAGTTTACTGCAGGAGTATGGAACAAGGATTGGAAAGACACCGGTGTATGACCTGCTGAAAGCGGAGGGCCAAGCCCACCAACCTAATTTTACTTTCCGAGTCACAGTCGGAGATATTAATTGCACAGGTTTGTGTCTCATTTGGAAGTTCCTTCAAGGCGACGAGGGAGTTTGTGATGACTTATACATATATTCAAGTTGTACACTTTGAAAATAGCAATAAATTCTTTAATTTATTAGAATGGTTGGCATGGTAGCACAATGGTTAGCAGAACACTTTACAGTGCCGGCGACCTGGGTTCAATTCCCGCTGTTGCCTGTCAGGAGTTTGTACGATTTCCCCGTGACCGTGTGAGTTTTTCCCCACAGTCCAAAGACCTACCGGTTGGTAGATTAATTGGTCATTGTAAATTGTCCCATGATTAGGCTCGGGTTAAATTGGGAATTGCTGGGTGGCGTGGCTCAAAGGAAGGGCCTGTATCTCAATAAATAAAAATAAAATGTTCGGTATTAATCTTTGTTGAAGTTGTTGTGCAGGGATGGCATTGTTAAAGGGAAAGTGATTCCTATATGTATAATCTGGTGTCAAAATTGGCACTGGCTGTATTGGCAAGATTTTACAGTGCCAGACATCTTGATGGTTTGTGGGTATTTTAAGATTCGTTTTACTCAATCTTGTGTGTTATTGTGTTCTAAGCTTATCTTTTTTTACCTTTGCACAGTGTTCACTCCTGCTACCATACAGATGTTAACTTTGTTTCTTTTGTATGCAGGGTACTGCTAGCTGTTTCTTTTTATCTTCAAGGTTACTATTTTTCAGCTGGGCATTTTTCAGCACTGTTCATAATATGTAGTAATTATGTTTCCTTTGAAGCAGCTGGAGTAAGAAACCTGCTTTGTGGGCATGCAGGAGCAGTGGCGTTCACCGTGTTTGTATCAGTTCTGAAATTGGCAAGTTCAGGAGCTTCTGATGGGAACATTACACTGACATCAATATAATGACTGGGAAGAATGCCATTCAATGTAATTGCTACCAGTCCAAAGCTGATTCATGTGAAGTACTGTACAATTCACCTTACAAGCAGGAAATCTGCAGTGAATGGTCTCCAGCAGAATTTGTTCTGACAATCTAAAACTACATTCCTTGCATCAAAGTTGGAGCACAGGAATAGGTCGTTGAGCCCATCTGTTTTATGCCTGCATTTCGCCACACATGGCTCTATTTCATCTCATCCTATTCATTCCTCTCTTACATTTATTTGGGTAACTGATCCTGAATGAACAGTTACATAAGTAAATGTACACATGTAACTGCCTCAACTATTTCATGTGGTATCATGTTCCACATTCTTGCCACTCTCAGTAAAACTGTTTCTTAATTGGCTGGATCAAATTTGATAAAAAGCTTTTTAATTATTATTATTATTCTACCCTCAAAGCCAGACCGATGCTCTTTTTAAATGCGATGTTAGCAGATAAAAATTTTTGTTTATAAGGTGGATCTGGTGTGCTAGATGTGATCTTTTCCACCATGCACAAATCATTTGATAACTGCAAAATCTAAAGAAAAACATCTTGTGTGGATTCCTTTGAAATGCTGTGATTCTTTTATTGCAGTAACTATTCGCAGTGCCTATTTAGTGTATATTAATATTTTACAAGCAGCTTTGAGCATTTTGTTAGTCGAAGAAGGAACTTTTGATTAGGCCTTCATGTTTTCTTCCAGTAGCATGGGATGTTTACCACCTGCAAGTGAAGTTTAGTCCTAAAATGCAGTGATCCCTTGTTCTGCACTGGAATATCAGCTTATATGCTTATACTTCTGTACTGGGCCAGCTTAACGGCACTATTGTGCTTCAATTGAGTGCTGGCAACAAAGGCAAACGACGCACTTGGAAGATATTCCATCGTTTTAAAAAGGGTATAAACTGACCAAGTTGAGACCAGCTGTTCCAATTTGGCAATGAGGTTTTAGGGCTGAAGTGGTCATAGAAACTGGTTGTTCTGTGTTTGCACCTGTTTCGTGACTTTTATTTAAATTTTACTTTGTGTTTTAATTGATTTTTTTTCCCCCCTCAGGTCAGGGGCCTAGCAAAAAGGCAGCAAAACACAAGGCAGCAGAAGCTGCCCTGAAATTACTAAAGGGAGGAAACATGTTGGAGCCTATGTTGGATGGAGTCAAGTACGTGAATAGCTACCTGCACCTAGAAAGATCTTTCTATTCCATCTTGTAACGGTGACATTCAATCCTTTACCTGCCCTTCTTCCATGCCCATCTCTCCTAAAGGCAGTGACATATGCAGGGAAACCATTCCATAGGTGCTGTCAATTTCTAATTAACTGCCCAGTCCTTAGAATGAGCCTTGGCAGCAAGTGTTAACCTGTTGGAGAAGCAGCTGTATTCTAGTATCAATTATCTTGTACCCTATTGTTCACGCACCTGCACTTTGACCAGAGGACGCTGGCTGATCACGAGCAGGAATTTTGTAACGGTCATCTTCCCTCCCCTCCCCCACATCATCCCCATTATCATGTCCCTGTTTGTTACCCAAGTTAAAATTCTCTGCTGATCCAAAGGAGTGGATCAGAGGTGCTGTTCTGATGTGATGGTGAACCATGATCCTATCTGTGTGTCCTAAATGATTGAGCTAGATGTGGAAAATTGTTTGCCACAAGTATTTTTTTTTAAAAATAAGAGCATGGAATTCACCCATGTTCAATGGTCAAAACTTCTCCCTGAATACTCCCAAAATTTCACTGGTTACTCATCTCATTGCTTGTTGCAGGATATTGCTGTGCGCAAAATGGCTGCTGCATTTGCCTACATAAGTCACTGCATTTTAAAGCAAGTTGTTGTGTGTGAACATTATGAAATATTTCTGAAAGATATGGCGCTATATAAATGCAAATTCTCTTTTTTTCCCCAAGCGATAGCTTAGTACAGGCCGGGTACTACAAGCTATCTTCTCTCTATATGAAGGAAATCAAATGTTAAATATGTACATGGTTGGACTTCATTGGAAAGGATCTGGGACTTTAGGCAATAGTCATGGGTTTTATGTTTTGAATATGTCGGAATGTTGGTATTGGTCTGTCCACAAACCTTTTAGTGGGGCAGTCTGTTAAAGAGTTTAAAAAGAGACAAGATAAACTTGACATAAAAACCTATGCTATTTGGAGTTAAGTATAGTACTGTAACTGTTCCAGGCAAGAGACCTTCGGTCTTGCAAGGCCACTTATTCACAGTTCTGATTAAATATGTTAATGTAAGATAAATTTTACAGCTGTCTTTTTAGTCAAAAATCTGTTTATTTAAAAGGAGCATTTACTTTGTGGTAACCATTATAATATTTTTATATGATCGCCTCATTCTAGTTATAGCTATGGGTAGGAATAAAATGTAGTTATGCAAAATGCTCTTAAAGGCATTAATCTGTTCTGACTGTTGTGCCATTAAATGCATGGAATTACCTTTTTTAAGTGTAGACTATATGGGGAATTGTAAAATTCCCTCAGTACTATTTGAAAGCAAGCAGGTAGTTTTTCTCTTGTCTTGGCCAGCACAATCAAAGGCGTTTGTTTCGTTGCTACTTATTGAATGTTGCAGTGTGCAAAGTAGCTGCTGTGTTTATCTGCACAAAAGTCGCTAAACTCCATACTAGGTCATGTGTACAGCGCTTAAATATACCATTTTAAATAAAAAGGACTTAATAAGGCAGTTTGCAAATACACTTTTTAATTTTAAAAATGATCTCTTTCCATTTAACTCAAGTCTTTAATAATGCAGAATTACTCCGTTACCTTACCTTTAGCAGAATGATTGTTTTCACATGCTCAATCTAGCCATGGAGGATCAAGAGATGGATCTACTCTGGGCTAGAAAGGAGGAGGGAAGTCAACTTTCTGAAGTTCAGATGTGTACTATAAATGTGGAATGCTCTAACCTTATCTGCGTTAAAACACTTTCCCCAGAAGCAGGAACAAGTCAGTCTTCCTTACAAAAAATGTTCATGGAAATTAGCTAATGTTAGCAAAATTATACTTGTTAACTAGTAGGTATTAAAATTTAATCATCTAGTGTAGCATTAGCACAGGAGCAGGTCCAGACTCTGCAATGAAACAGGCATTTTGTGGCCTTGTGTCTCCTAACTCCTAGCACACAAACTACTGGATTTATTGAATTCATCTTCACAATTTGGTGGGATATGAACTTGTAATCTCCTTCGTTCTTGGTCCACTACATTAACATGTTCTAATTAATTTACAGCTGAGTTGTCAGTTTCAGCCAAGTCACTATAGAGGCTAGGTATGAAAGGAAATTCTCTATGTGCATTCCTTGGATACTTTCTAGCGTCCTGTTGTGCAGTGGTGCACTGAGCCGTGCACTAGCACTGAGTTCATTTGAACTGCTGAAGTCTTGAGAACCGAATTTTTTTAAAAAAAATTTTTTCCTCCTTCATCTGGATTTTGAGTCACTATTTAATTGTCTTGTATTATCTATCTGTGCCATGCCTCAAATCCCATGCTGTGTCACGGTAGGGCACTAGGCACATGGCTGAAAAGTACATTAGCCCAAAATGTGGCATCCAGGTAATAAATATCAATTACAGAGCATCACTCCTCAACCAATGCAACAATGTGGCAATGGGTTAAAGGACTGGGATTGCACGGAGATTGAAGAGTGTATCCCTTGACTTTATTTCCTCAGCCTAGTTGAGGGAGGAGGGACTGTCTAAAAAAAGTCATGCTCAGAACAAATTAAAGATACTTATGTTGGTATTGCTCATTACTGTTCTCTTTTTCTCTTGCAGAATCTCTGGCAACGAATCTAAAAGCTCCAGCTCTGCACAACTGGCAGAATGTAACCCTGTGGGGGCCTTGCAGGTACTGTGCTCTTGTTTCCCCAAACCTCAGAAGAGATTATATTTTTGAATTCCTTAAATTTACAGAGAATTTGCTGCATTGGAGCCTCACGCAAGTGCCTCTTCTTGCTTTATTAATTCATCCTCTTATCCCATTCCTCTTCCCTTTGTGTTTATCTAACTATCCCTTTGATCCACAGATCCTGTGTCATTTTAACCATGCCTTCTGATGACAGGTTCTGCAGTCTATCCAGTCTGAGGAATGAAGTTTCTGTAGAGTGTATTGGAGACGTCTAACAGTTATGGGCCCTACCTTTGATGTCTTTTTCTCTCTCCTCTCCTATAAAAGTTCTTCATAATTTTAGATGTTGGTTAAACAACATCTGTTTTGGAGGAGGGAAGACCATTTGTTTTTTTTTTGGGGTGGGGAAGAGAAGCTCCAGCCTATTATAAACACAAGAACTTCTGCAGATGCTGGAAATCCAAAGCAACACACAAAAATGGTGGAGGAACTCAGCAGGTCAGGCAGCATCTATGGAAGTGAATAAACAGATGACTTTTCAGGCCAGCACCCTTCTTCAGAACTGGAAAAGAAAGGGGAAGATGTCAAAATAAAAAAGTGGGGGGAGGGGAAGGCAGATAGCTGAAAGGTGATAGATGAAGCCAGGTGGGTGGGAAAGGTAAAGGGCTGGAGATGAAGGCTCCTATCTGATAGGAGAGGAAATTGGGCCTGAAACATCAACAGTTTTATTAATTTCCATAGATTATGCCTGACCTGAGTTCCTCCAGCATTTTGTGTATCCAGCCTATTATGGTTTTTCCTGACAGTTATGCCTTCAATTCTGATGTCACTACACCAAGTCTTGTACCTCCCTCCGTCCCTCTATATTCCTTTTATTAATGTGGAGACCAGAACTCTGTGTAGTGTCCCAAAAGTGTTGGGCAAGGGGTGTTGAAGAAATTGTGCCTTTTTGGTTTAGAATGTTCATGTTTACTGGATACTGATATGCAAAAGTTAAGTAGTCCTTAAATCCACATTTAATCTTGATGTTTTATTTTCCTCTGGCAAGGAGGCTGTACATCAGAGCAGGGTTGCACAGTGGCTTTTGTGACTGTGCTGGAGGGACCACAGGTTGGATCAGTGACAAGGTGCTGTGGAGTTCTGGGAGTGAGCCACATTTGCATCCTCAGACAATTGTGGTTAATGTGTTTGAATATTTAAAAGTAACTGTTGTTTTGGTAATGTTTCTTTGGTAATTTGTGCTCTTTCTTTCTAGGAGCTAGTGGTTCAGAAAGGATGGAGACTCCCAGAATATACAGTGACTCAGGAATCAGGCCCTGCCCATAGGAAAGAGTTCACTATGACCTGCAGAGTGGAGAGATTCTTGGAGATAGGTATAAACCCATCGCATCTTCTAAAGTATTCCAGTGTGTGTTGTGCTTGCCTCTATAACAGTTATGCAGCAAAAGCCTTGTGCTGCCTCTGGTCCAAGAGTCACGTTATTTAGAATGGATGACATGTGAACCAAGTCAGTGTCAAAATCCCCTCTGAGCTTGCTGAAGGACAGGTCGTGCTTCACTAATGTAGGAACAGACGTAGGTCCACGTGGCTCTTCCTGGCATTCAGTGATAAGCTGAACGGGAGTCATCCTTGATCCTATGCAGGATGAGAAGAAACAGAAAGAGGCTGAAAAAATTTGGTCTGTCTTCCATTGACAAAATAGAGATTTTCAAGAAAAATAATGGTTTTAACACAGCAGAGAGAAACTACTGAGATTTAAAATTAATTGTGCCAGCACTAAGAAAGAGAGCAGTTATCCATCCAGCGAGTTGTTGAGATCTGGAATGTTTTCCCTGAAACATTGCTAATTCTTGAAGTAATCTTTAATAGGTGTTAGATAGATAGATAGATAGATACTTTATTCATCCCCATGGGGAAATTCAACATTTTTTCCAATGTCCCATACACTTGTTGTAGCAAAAACTCATTACATACAATACTTAACTCAGTAATAATATGATATGCATCTAAATCACTAACTCAAAAAGCATTAATAATAGCTTTAAAAAAAAAAGTTCTTAAGTCCTGGCAGTTGAATTGTAAAGCCTAATGGCATTGGGGAGTATTGACCTCTTCATCCTGTCTGAGGAGCATTGCATCGACAGTAACCTGTCGCTGAAACTGCTTCTCTGTCTCTGGATGGTGCTATGTAGAGGATGTTCAGGGTTTTCCATAATTGACCGTAGCCTACTCAGCGCCCTTCGCTCAGCTACCGATGTTAAACTCTCCAGTACTTTGCCCACGACAGAGCCCGCCTTCCTTATCAGCTTATTAAGACGTGAGGCGTCCTTCTTCTTAATGCTTCCTCCCCAACACACCACCACAAAGAAGAGGGCGCTTTCAACAACTGACCTATAGAACATCATCAGCATCTCACTGCAGACATTGAATGACGCCAACCTTCTAAGGAAGTACAGTCGACTCTGTGCCTTCCTGCACAAGGCATCTGTGTTGGCAGTCCAGTCTAGCTTCTCGTCCAACTGTACTCCCAGATACTTGTAGGTCTTAACCTGCTCCACACATTCTCCATTAATGATCACTGGCTCCATATGAGGCCTAGATCTCCTAAAGTCCACCACCATCTCCTTGGTCTTGGTGACATTAGATATGTACTTTGACAAGACTGTACAAGTGATATTGACATTACAGTTGTATTGTGTTCCTCGAAACTAGGCCGAATTGCAATATTCTGTAATCAAAACCACATCATCTGTGTGTGCATCAAGAAACAAATTGGGGGGAAAATTTAATTTAGTGTTGCTTTATTACTTCACGAGTTCTGTGAGAGCAAATTTTATTCTGTATCTAATTATTTTTGGTTAATGGTTAGGGAATGGGATGGATTCCTCTTTCGATTATGTTAGCCAATTTTCTGAAAGTAGAATGTCACGTGAATGATTTATAGAGTCATACAAGGGGGGAGCAGGCCATTCAGTCCACCATGCCCATGCTGACAAGTGGGCACCGTTCCATATTAATCCTGTCTTGCAGGACTTGACCCATAGCCTTCATTGCCCAGGCGAGTCAAAGTGCTCATCTGGATGCTTCTTAAGTGCTGTCATCAACTGGTTCTTCCACACCATCCATAGTCTGCAGTTTAATAGTCATCTGCCAAACAGGTAATTTCTAGTTTTAGATTAGAAGATGCAAACTCTTTTAGAAGGTTGATGTCTTTTTCTTTTTGTCCACCCACCGTAACTTACGTATTCTGAATTTGTCGTCTCCTTGGATGTGGTGCAGCACAGTGATGCAGTGAGTAAAGCCACTGCCTCACAGCTCCAGGAACCTGGGTTTGATTTTGATCTTGAGTGCTGCCTATGTGGAGATCGCATGTCCTCCCTGTGACTGCTTTGGTTTCCTCAGGGTGCTTTAAAATCCTCCCACATCCCCAAGATGAGTTAATTAGCAACTAGAGTAGGACCTGGAGGGAGCAGATGATAATGTGGGGAAAAAGAAAAATTGTTATTAATATAAAATTATTATTGATGATTAGCGTGGATTTGGTAGGCTGAAGGGCCTGTTTCCACACTTTACCTCTGAATTCAGTGATCTGCTCTCCAGTAAAAATATAATGCTGCTACAGACAGGCTTCAAAATTTTGAGCATTCACCATTATGGTTGTGTCATTGAGGCGAGACAGGTGGAGGGCAGTATTGGAATGTCTTTTAACACATTTCAGTCCACTTGAGGAAGCATTTTTAGCAATTATTCTGAATAACGAATATCTGTGAGGTTATGAACATTTTGTCCATTGAGGTATCTTAAGAACAAGAATTTTTCCATAGTTAAGAAGGCAATGTAAAATGGATTGAGCGTGTGATCAGTCCATTCATTTGCACTATCCTATTGTTTTAGGAAGTGGGACGTCAAAAAAGCTGGCAAAACGCAATGCTGCTGCCAAGATGTTAGCAAGGATCCATGATGTTCCAGTGGATCAAAGGGATGGGAATGAAGCTGAGTTGGAAGATGACCAGTTTTCCATAGTAAGTGTGTAAACATTGCCGATAGAGCACCAGTTTGTATAATGAGGTGGACCAGCAGATCTGATAGTAGTAATGTGTCTTAGGTGCCACCTGCCGTGTAAAGGTTCAAGCCATAGATACAGAGCCAAGGTAGGAGATTATTGTAGAAACTTGCGTTATGAGCTAGATTGGCAGGCAACATGGTGGGTGGGAAAAATCTTCATACTGCAGTTGCTAAAGAACCCAATGGTATTTGGATCTTGAAGTGGCAGTTGCTTCATATCCAGCTACAGTCGGTACTGTGCACATAATCTGTCACAGGGATAAAATACTAGTCTGGCATTCCAATCAAACAATTTTCCCTACTTGAAGGATATGATGTTCAAAGTAAATTTATTATCAAAGTACATATATTGCTATGTACTAGCTTAAGATCCATTATCTGGTAGGCATTTCAGGAGTAAAAGAAATGCAATACAGTTTATGAAGAAATATACATAGACAAACAACAGGGGCAAATCAAGACAAATTAAACAAATAAAAAAATATCAAGAACATGAGTAGTAAAGAGTCCTTGAAAGTCAGTCTGTAGGTCATAGAATCAGTTCAGATTAGTGGAGATTGAAGTTATCTACAGCTGTTCAGGAGCCTGATGGTTGTGGGGTAATAACTGTTCCTGAACCCAGTGGTGTGGGACCTAATGCTTCTGTACCTCCAGCCCAATGGTATTAGCAAGAAGAGGGTATAGCCTGGATGGTTGGAGGCTTTGATGATGAATGCTGCTTTCTTGCATCTGCACTCCTTTTAAACATACTCAGTGGTGGGGAGGGCTTTGCCTGTGATGGACTGGGCTGTGTCCACTACTTTCTGTAGACTTTGCCATTCCTGGGTATTGGCATTTCCATACCAGGCTGTGATGCAGCCAGTTAGGATACTCTCTACCGTGTATCTATAGAAATTTGTCAGTTTTAAATGATGTGCCAAATCTACGCAAACGTCGAAGAGAGTAGAGGTGTTGTGTCTTTGTGATGACACTTATATGCTTGTCCTAGGACAGATCCTCTGATACGTTAACAATAGACAGTAGGTGCAGGAGTAGTCCATTCGGCCCTTCTAGCCAGCACTGCCATTCACTGTGATCATGGCTGACCATACACAATCAGTACCTCGTTCCTGCCCTCTCCCCATATCCCTTGACCCCGCTATCTATAAGAGCTCTATCTAACTCTCTCTTGAATGCATCCAGAGACTTGGCCTCCACTGCCTTCTGAGGCAGAGCATTCCACATATCCACCACTCTCTGGGTGAAAAAGTTTTTCCGCATCTCTGTTCTAAATGGCCTACCCCTTATTCTTAAACTGTGGCCTCTAGTTCTGGACTCCCCCATCAGCGGGAACATGCTTCCTGCCTCCAGTGTGTCCAATCCCTTAATAATCTTATATGTTTCAATCAGATCCCCTCTCATCCTTCTAAATTCCAGTGTATACAAGCCCAGTCGCTCCAATCTTTCAACATGTGACAGTCCCGCCATTCCGGGAATTAACCTTGTGAACCTACGCTGCACTCCCTCAATAACAAGAATGTCCTTCCTCAAATTTGGAGACCAAAACTGCACACAATACTCCAGGTGTGGTCTCACCAGGGCTCTGTACAGCTGCAGAAGGACCTCTTTACTCCTATACTCAATTCCTCTTGTTATAAAAGCCAGCATGCCATTAGCTTTCTTCACTGCCTGCTGTACCTGCATGCTTGCTTTCATTGACTGATGTACAAGAACACCTAGATCTCGTTGTACTTCCCCTTTTCCTAACTTGACTCCATTTAGATAGTAATCTGCCTTCCTGTTCTTGCCACCAAAGTGGATAACCTCACATTTATCCACATTAAACTGCATCTGCCATACATTTGCCCACTCACCCAACCTGTCCAAGTCGCCCTGCATTCTCATACCATCCTCCTGACATTTCACACTGCCACCCAGCTTTGTGTCAGCAGCAAATTTGCTAATGTTACTTTTAATCCCTTCATCTAAATCATTAATGTATATTGTATACAGCTGCGGTCCCAGCACCGAACCTTGCGGTACCCCACTGGTCACAGCCTACCATTCCGAAAGGGACCCGTTAATCACTACTCTTTGTTTCCTGTCAGCCAGCCAATTTTCAATCCATGTCAGTACTCTGCCCCCAATACCATGTGCCCTAATTTTGCCCACTAATCTCCTATGTGGGACTTTATCAAAAGCTTTCTGGAAGTCCAGGTACACTACATCCACTGGTTCTCCCTTGTCCATTTTCATAGTTACATCCTCAAAAAAACTCCAGAAGATTAGTCAAGCATGATTTCCCCTTCATAAATCCATGCTGACTCGGACTGATCCTTCTACTGCTATCCAAATGTGTCGTAATTTCCTCTTTTATAATTGACTCCAGCATCTTTCCCACCACTGACGTCAGGCTAACTGGTCTATAATTCCCTGTTTTCTCTCTCTCTCCTTTCTTGAAAAGTGGGACAACATTAGCCACCCTCCAATCAGCAGGAACTGTTCCTGAATCTATAGAACATTGGAAAATGATTACCAATGCATCCACGATTTCTAGAGCCACCTCTTTAAGTACCCTGGGATGCAGACCATCAGGTCCCGGGGACTTATCAGCCTTCAGACTCAACAGTCTATCCAACACCGTTTCTTGCCTAATATAAATTTCCTTCAGTTCATCCTTTACCCTAGTTCCTTTGGCCACTATTACATCTGGGAGATTGTTTGTGTCTTCTCTAGTGAAGACAGATCCAAAGTACCTGTTCAACTCGTCTGCCATTTCCTTGTTCCCCATAATAAATTCACCCGTTTCTGTCTTCAATGGCCCAATTTTGGTCTTAACTATTTTTTTGCTATTCACATACCTAAAGAAGCTTTTACTATCCTCCTTTATATTCTTGGCTAGTTTACCTTCGTACCTCATTTTTTTTCTTGGCGTATTGCCTTTTTTGTTATCTTCTGTTGCTCTTTAAAAGCTTCCCAGTCCTCCGGTTTCCCGCTCATCTTTGCTATGTTATACTTCTTCTCTTTTATTTTTATACTGCCCTTTACTTCCCTCGTCAGCCACGGCCACCCCTTACTCCCCTTAGGATCTTTCTTCCTCTTTGGAATGAACCGATCCAGCACCTTCTGCATTATTCCCAGAAGTACCTGCCATTTTTGTTACACTGTCTTCCCTGCTAGGGTATTGTTCCATTGAACTTTGGCCAGCTCCTCCCTCATAGCTCCATAGTTCCCTTTGTTCAACTGTAATACTGACACATCCGATTTTCCCTTCTCCTTCTCAAATTGTAGGTTAAAACATATCATATTATGGTCACTACCTCCTAATGGTTCTTTTACCTCAAGGTCCCTGATCAAATCTGGTTCATTGCACAACACTAAATCTAGAATTGCCTTCTCCCTGGTAGGCTCCAGTACAAGCTGTTCTAAGAATCCATCTCGGAGGCACTCCACAAACTCCCTTTCTTGGGGTCCAGTACCAACCTGATTCTCCCAGTCTACCTGCATGTTGAAATCCCCCATGACAACTGCATCATTACCTTTGCGACATGCCAATTTTAACTCTTCATTCAACTTACACCCTACATCCAGACTGCTGTTTGGGGGCCTGTAGATAACACCACAGAATTTAAAGCTACTGAATCTTTCTACCATGTTCCCCTAATGAGGACAGGTTCATGGGCTCCACTTCTTCCTCTTGTAGTCAATTATTAGCTCTTTGGTTTTGCTGACATTGAGTGAAGGGTTGGTTGTTGTAGCACCATGCAACCAGATTTTAAATTTCCCTCTTACAGTATATGCTGATTCGGCCAACAGCAGTGGTCTTGTCAGTAAACTTAAATGCGACATTGGAACTGCACTTAGCTACACGGTCATAGGTGTAAAGTAATTCAGATTGTTGGGTTTGCACAATCCCTCACTTGCTTTACTGATTCGGGAATTTTATTGCCCCTGGTATATGTAATCAGACTTATTTTTCAATTCATTCTGTGTTCTTTTCTGATTCAGCTCGGCATTTGTATTTGCATTCACAAACAAATACAATACAGGCAGGTAAATAGACACATGGCTCCTACATAACTCTTCCCTTACAGTATGTGGGTGAATAGTGGAATCTGGAAGATGAGATGGGAATGTGGTTAGCAGAAATGGGATTAGTATAAATGGGTGGTTGACAAGTCAGCATGGAGTTGACTGAAGGGCCTGTTTCTGTGCTGTATGAATCTGTGACTTGCTGAAAGAAAAATTGAAGATGACCAGAGGAACCCTAGAGTACAAAGGCGCCTTCACTTAGATGGTGGAACGCATAGCCTCTTGACTGAAATGCCAGACTGATATCTTAATCCTGTGACGTTAATGTCAGCCCTGCACAGATACATCAGGCTGGATCTTGCAGGACCTAGCTCACTTCCTGAAGTGGCCACCCACAGTCCCTGTACCCCTACTCGTTCTCTTGCTGGAGTCTGGTGATGAATGCTCAATATCATCCAGTCCTTGGGCTGCACAGTGAAAACATCCCAGTCCTGGAATACCCCTAACAGGATTTGACAGAAGGTAGAGCAAAGGTCTTGACCCATCACTGGCTCAGAGGCTTAAATTTATTTTTCTCTTTTTCCCTACATCCTCTTAGCATAATTCTGGAGGATTCACAGCAATTCTGGGCCTTATTGTTGGACTTAGTTTGGAATCCAGTGGCAGAGCTTAGTGACTGATTAGGTGTCAGAGGCCATTTGGTGAGTCTTGTCCTTCTACATCTGGTAGCATGTGCCTGGAAGGTCAAGACCTGAAGTTTCAATAGCTGTAAACTGGTTGATTCTGATCAGGGCTGCCAACTCCAGGTTTACCCAATAAAAGCAATTTGTATAAAATAGCAGAGCAGGGGACGGGGAGGGTGGAGATGGCCTACTCCTGGTTCCATTTTTTTCTTGAATTCTTAATAATTATTCTTGTTTTTATATAAAGCCACTTTGATTCTCTGTCAGCTAGTGTTTGTTGGTGCAGGGGAGCTTTCTTTTCTTGTAAAACAGATTGCAAAACAGACACCCCATTCAACCCAACCACTCAAAATCACATTTTGTGCACATCATCATATCCATCCGTTTCCTTTTCTCTAGTGTGATAACTGGGACAGTGGGTGGAAAGGGAGGTTGTAAAAATGGAAACAAATGTAAAATTAACTAATGCCACTTTCGCTCTTCTTCAGTCATTTGGCTTTCTGGCTGTCACTCTCCACCTCTTTACCTATAGATGGTTGGTAAGTTAGATTGCTCAAGGGGCAAGAACGCAGGTTGCACATGGGACTCGCTCCGGAACTCGGCTGGAGAAAGGATTATGCACCTCAAGAGCCACCCACTTGGTGTCGTCAACTCCAACTTCTGCCAGATGTTGAGGGAATTGGCAGAAGAGCAGCGGTTCGATGTTAGTTACTTGGACATTGGTAAGTCACCTTTGACCGAATGGGGTCTGTTCCATCTAGCTTGGATTAATCTAAGTTTAGTAGTACTGGCAAGACCATTTATAGCTTTGTTACTTCCTTTGTGTCTTGAGACTGCATAGATCAGTCTCTGATACTACCTGGATCATCGGGAACAAATGATGAAACCTCTTATTAGTTTAGGAATCGGTTAATTTGGAGGGCTATGAAATGGAAAGGAATATTTACCCTTTGGAATCAGATTCATATTTTATTTATCACATGTACATCAAAACATAGAGAGAAATGTGTCATTTGTATTAACAAAGCAGCACACCCTAAGAATGTGTTGGGGAAGCCCAAAAGTGTTGCTACGCTCTTTGCCAATATAACATGCCCACAATGTTTAGCAGAACAACACTGAACACAACAGAACAAGCAACAATACAACGACAGAAAAACAAGTCCTGTCCCTCCCTCCCTCCCACCCCCCTTACTCATACACCTTCAACTTCAAGACGAGCAGTCTCCAGCCTTCAGTGGACTGGCTTCAACTTCTCCAGTGGACTTGCAAGCTCAGGGCTTCGGTCATTGGGCCTTGACTTCCAATTGATTTTCAGACTTCAATCTTCAGTATCAACCCCAAGACTCGCTGATGATGATGAATGGGGACCCTAAACTTCAGGCCTTGAATGCAGGACCCTCCAGTGACCAGGACCCCAAACACCAGGCCTTGAACTCTGATCTCCACTAACTTGCACACTGAGAGGGTCACTGGCCCTCATGTCTCCCGCCCACATGGAATGCTGATTCTGAAAAATACCGATGACTCACTGAGCTGAGTGGCATGGGGGGAGGGGTGCACCAGTCCTCATCCTCCTGCTCTGCCGTCCAGATATACAACCCTGGATGGTTTTTGGCCCACATCCACGTTGCTGGGCTTCAAGCACAGAGTGGAAGCCTAGACTCCAGCCTGACCTCTAGCTTCCCAACATCCCTGTCCTTAAACACAAATATGATCATTAACTCCATTCTCTATCTCCAGTACCATCTGTACAAACCTAAACAAAAATTAAAAAACTAAGTCTGAGCCATGACCTCAACAACGACTGCCACTTGGCACCATCTTGACCAGAGGATTGCATCCTTGGAACATCTCAAAGTGCCTTGATTGAAATGTAACATTGACAAAGTCAGATGATGCAGCTAATTTGTATCCAACAATAACTCAATACAGTAAGTGAGAAGAGTGATCAGTTAATTTGACTTCACTGGCATTATAGGGAACTTACTGCTCTTATCTGAAACATGGTACTAACAGCAGTGCCGCAATCCTGTGCTTGACTACAGGATTGCAAACTCAAATTCTGGAGCAGTTGAACACTGAAATATGATGACCTGTATTATTTACTCTGGAATTATTTTTCATTTTCTCTTGTTGTTCGGGTTAATCTTTAGTAGGGTTATACACACTTTACAATCTTATCTCTCATTCCTCTCCGTTATGGTTAATTTCCCACTTAGAAGTCACACCCTTAATATTTAATTTGCCGTTTTTGGTAAAAGGTGTGACCAGTTAATTTAAGAGAAAGGCTGGTGTGAAGAGACTGATTCATTGATTTAAACATGTTGTGGCTGATCCTGTTTTTCAAGATGTCTGATAACCCCAGTGTCTTATTTTTTCCCCCCTCCCCCAGAAGAGTTGAGTTTGAGTGGTTTATACCAATGTTTAGTGGAGCTATCCACTCAACCCACCACCGTCTGCCATGGATCTGCCTCAACAAGGGATTGTGCCCGCGCCAATGCAGCTCACAATGCACTGCAGTATCTGAAAATAATGGCTGGAGGAAAATGAGTCGAATGTTGAATGATGTTACTCTTCATCTGACCAGCACAATTTTCTTTTGCTCCCAAACTGAAATTTTTTTTTAAATCAACAGCTTGAATTTCACAAGATGTGCACTTGACTGAAAGTTCCTTGCTGCTCTGCCTACCAGGTGCCTTTTTAAATTTTAGGATATAAAAATGTGGTGTGGGTCTGGGAGAACAAAAGGATCTGAAGGTTTATTTTAAGTAAGTGATTGATTACAAAATGTTCTCCCATGTTCACTACCCGCAGGTCTTTAGTTCATTGTTTGGCCAACTTGCCATTGGAAAACATTTTACTCCCGAGTTTTCCAAAACTGCTACTAAGAAGCCCAGTGTGGTTGTAACACCCTGGCCCTACTTACTGTATTTCTAGTTGAATTGCTTCAGTATTGCTGGCATCTGCTGTGATTCTTTTAATCCAATTTTCCCTGAAAATGTAAAGTGTTTTAATGGGCCAAACTTGAGGCCCATTTTTTTAAGGCCAATCACCTGTTATGATTGTTATGGTCAGTAATTAGCCTAATATTGTGTCAAATGATGTTATTGATTCATACATTGCAGAAACCGGTTCCTTGAACAATTATGTCCATGCCAATCATCTAAGTACCCATCTACACTAATCCCATTTACTTGCACGTGTCCTATTGCTTTATGGCATCGTGTGCCCGATGATTTCTCAGTGCGCCCAGGCCTGATCCAGACCAGGTTGTCTGAGCAGTGGGAAGCTACTGATTGTTCCTTTCAAAGAAAGGCTCTGATCGATCTCTCTCAGAGGTCCTTGTCTGCTAGTGTTCCTTCAGTACAATGCAGCTTTTACAGCATTCCTGTGTATAGTTGTCCAGCTGTGGGGTGGTGGGAGGTTAGGATAAGCTACGGCAATTAGATATGGTTTCTTTTTTATTCTGCTAAGTATTATAAAGCTCATTTGAAATGCTATTTATCAATTTTGGAACTTTCACAATCAAGGGAACAGGTCAATCAAAGAATGTACACTACTAAGTGACCATATGTCGCACTGTACTTCAGTTAAAGTAATTGCTGTATGCTACACAAAGGGCAGATTTCAGCTTTTTTATCAATGTATACTTGTGTTCTAAAACAGGATCTTGTAACGAACATGCGTAATTATCCCACAATATTTACGTTGATAGGGAAATGCACCCTTAATAAGGGCCCAACATCATTAGACTTTGCAGCTTCTACAGTGAACATAGACCTTAATTAAAAGATAGAACGTGCCCTTTCAGTAAAGCAAAGGACAAAAGAATTAGAAATTCTATAGCACTTTTATGACTTAAGGACTTCATTGACTTTATATTCAATATGGTACTTCTAAAGTGTAGTCACTGTTAATAATGTAGGAAATTGCCTGTGGTTGATGAAACACTGGCCTCTTGGAAGTTCGGCCAGATACAGAGTCTCAAGGCTGATCCTTGACTTGTGCAGCAGACAGTGAGTTAACTGACCTCCCTTTGTAGAAAATGTCATCAGCCATGGATAGGATTTGTTGCTTTCTGAGCACCTATTAAGTGACTTGTCACTTGGGTAAGGCACTGTGTCTCAGTACCTTTTGGAAAGGTAGTTGTGTATTGAGGGGAGTTGGAGGGTGAGAGGTGGAGAGAGCAATTGGAAAATTTAGAAGGGAGACATAATCCACACAGTAAGTTAACTTCTGTAGATTAAAATTTCTTTCAACCGATGAGGTTAGAGTTCCAGTTACTTACCGTGGGGGAACTAAATGGCTCTCAACATTCTCAATCAGTGTGAGTCCATGACTAACACAGTTTGACTCACTGAGGGAAAGTCATAGTGGTGCTGTCAAGTGTTCCTCAAGGTTAAGTTTGAAGGCATGTTGAGTAGAAAATTCTTTGGTCAGTTGCTTATTGTAAATACATTTTTAAAAAATAATAATTTTGATGCAGTTGCTAGAGAAGAATTCTTTTCCCTAGTGTTGGGATGAGGCAGAGGAAGTGTCTTTCTGGTGCTGGCTGAACCATGCCATCCCCCATTTTAAATAAATTGTCCTTGACCACACAATGAGTGCACAATTCACCCAGCAAATGTGGTTCTGGGTAAAGCATTATACAAATGCTTTGTACGGAGTTCATTTTTTTATTGGTAAAAGAAATATTGTGTTTTCATTGAAATTGATGTCTCGATTTTAATGTTTTTAAATATGCATAATTTCTTAACTGGTAGTTCTGAAAACAAAAATCATGTAAGTTTTTTTTCATAAATTGCATCCTTTTTACCCTGCAAGACTTTGGGAATGTTTTGCTTATTTATCCCATGAGAGTTCGTGTTTGGGGAAAGCAAACAAAATGCGGGAACACTCATCTACTTTATCGACCTCTGGAGGAAAGGGAAAGAAACCCTTTTGATTTCTGGTATTTACAGTTTCTTTTCCCTTTCATTTAACAGGCAAAGAAATTTGATAGGCACTTAGTATGACATTTCTCTGCCCACCTTTCCAGTGTCAGTTCAGCTGTGGGAATGCCAAATGCATTTTACATAGTAAAAATGAGACAACGTTTGTTCAGGACCATGGTGTTACATGACACAGTACAAAAACTAGACTGAACTATGTAAAAAAAAAACAACACAGAAAAAACTACACTAGACTACAGACCTACCCAGGACTGCATAAAGTGCACAAAACAATGCAGGCATTACGATAAATAAATAACAAACAAGACAATAAGGCAGTAAGGTGTCAGTTTAAGACAATGGCCACAATTAACGCCCATCACATCTTCAACCAGCAGTGGACCCTGACCTCAGCCAAGATATTGCTCGTAACATTTCTGTTGACCTCCACATTACAGCTCCTGATTGATATAGTCTGGTGAAATCAAAAGCCTGATGTAGACAGTATCAAATGCTTCTGTGCTAGAACATCCTGCAGACACCATTGTGGCTTGCATGTGAAGGAGCACATAGGATACCAGGTATTTGGAAATGTGTTTACCAAGAGGTGTAAGCCTTCCTGAGGGGATAAAATTGACAGGTGAGAACAGAATTGCACTTCAACTGCCAAGTGATACATTGGATCTGGGAAAAGAGAAGGAAAACTCTTCAATTAACACCTCACATCATTTTTGAGATTATCAGAATCAGATCAAAGGGGTGATGATCAAGCCAGAGAACATTACAGCACAGAAACAGGCCTTTTAGCCCTTCTTGGCTGTGCCAAACCATTTTTCTGCCTAGTCCTACTGACCTGCACCTGGACCATATCCCTCCATACACCTTTCATCCATGTACCTGTCCAAGTTTTTCTTAAATGTTAAAAGTGAGCCCGCATTTACAACTTCATCTGGCAGCTCATTCCACACTCCCACCACTCTCTGTGTGAAGAAGCCCCCCCCCCACCCCAATGTTCCCTTTAAACTTTTCCCCCTTCACCCTTAATCCATGTCCTCTGGTTTTTTTCTCCCCTGGCCTCAGTGGAAAAAGCCTGCTTGCATTCACTCTATCTATACCCATCATAATTTGATATACCTCTATCAAATCTCCCCTCACTCTTCTATGCTCCAGGGAATAAAGACCTAACCTATTCAACCTTTCTCTGTAACTCAGTTTTTTAAGTCCCGGCAATATCCTTGTAAACCTTCTCTGCACACTTTCAACCATATTAATATCCTTCCTGTAATTCGGTGACCAAAACTGCACCATCCATCTTTTGTTAATAGGCATGCTTACACTTTAAATTATCAGACATTTAGTTAAGTTGTTCTAAGATTTGGTTTAGTGAGGAAACCTCGCTGCAGGATTCAGATACTTGGATTGAAATTCTTCCAGAATACTGGAATGGGTGTCGTCTGCTGATTACACTTTAAACAGGGCCAGATTCAGATTCATTTATTTATCACACCTATATTGTAACATAATCCATTTGCATTAAGACCAACACAACGCAAGGATGTGCTGGGAGCAGCCTGCAAGTGTGGCGCCACACATTCCAGCACCAACTTAGCATGCCCACAATGTTCAACACAAGCAACAACAACGAAGCAGGCCCCTTTCCTTCCTCTCACTCAGCAACATGCACAAACAGTCCTCCAACCCCTGAACAGGCAGACTCAGACTCACTAATCTTGGGCCTTCAACTTCCTCAGTAGACTCACAGACCCTAGGCTTTGGCTATTGGGCCTTGATCTTCCGTGCTGTGCAGTGCTATCATTCTGTGATACTTTCATCTTTCCCAGCGAACCACATCCAATCAAGACCAGCTCAGCGGTTCCATCAGCTGTCTGACCTTTACCTTCTGCATGAAATTAAATATAACCATATAACAATTACAGCACGGAAATAGTGCATCTTGGCCCTTCTAGTCTGTGCCGAATGCTTCTCTCACCTAGTCCCACCGACCAGCACTCAGCCCACTGCCCTCTGTTCCTTTCCTGTCCATATACCTATCCAATTTTTTTAATGATGATAACGAACCTGCCTCTGCCACTTCTACCGGAAGCTCGTTCCACACAGCTACCACTCTCTGAGTAAAGAAGTTCCCCCTCGTGTTATCCCTAAACTTTTGCCCCTTAACTCTCAACTCATGTCTTCTTGTTTGAATTTCCCCTACTCTCAATGGAAAAAGCTTATCCACGTCAACTCTATCTATCCCCCTCATAATTTTAAATACCTCTATCAAGTCCCCCCTCAATCTTCTACGCTGCAAAGAATAAAGACCTAACTTGTTCAACCTTTCCCTGTAACTTAGGTTCTGAAACCCAGGTAACATTCTAGTAAATCTCCTCTGTACTCTCTGTATTTTGTTGACATCTTTCCTGTAATTCGGTGACCAGAACTGTACACAATATTCCAAATTTGGCCTCACCAATGCCTTGTACAATTTTAACATTACATCCCAACTCCTATACTCATTGCTCGGATTTATAAAGGCCAGCATAGCAAAAGCTTTCTTCACCACCCTATCCACATGAGATTCCACCTTCAGGGAACTATGCACCATTATTCCTAGAAATGCCCTACTTCTAGGAATTCATCACTATCCTAGTTACCTCCATCCCTTCATTAACCAATGACAAACAGACCCCAAACAACTTGATCGGGCAATGTAGATATGACCCTTCCTTATCCCTGCCATCACATCACTTTTTTGTTTGTCCTGTTAAGGCTTAGTCTATCTGATGACTTGGCTGAGTTATCAGTCAATAAGTTTGACACCCAGGTCATCTTATTCCTGTTATTAATGCAAAGGAACATGAACGGGCCTGGCTTCAATATTCGGTGCAGAAACTCTTCCTGTTAAAGCTCTCTCTGATGTCCAGAACAGCATCTTCCACATTACCCATGTGTTCTCAGTTGCCACACTACACTTGTACAATTGCACACGCTCTGTTCTGTGTACCCACTGAGCCACTATACATGCATTCCTCTGGCATCCTGAGTGTCTGCCTTTTGCAAGGCTGCTGGAGCCTTAAATATTGTTTCCTTGCGCTTGGCTCAGAGCCTAAAGGCCTGCTTGATTGGAGCATGAGATATTTCTTGACGGTGAATCTGGCTGTGAGGAGGCTGCCAAGACAAAAAATGTATGCCCATGAAACATAGATAACATTGGTTAGGGATATGTGTTCAGAGCTTCAGATGAAGGCAGTGAAATCTGGAGGTCTTACCAGACACTTATCAAAGACAAGGGAGCTAACTAGTTCCTACATCTTCAACCAATGCTTGACTATGTTTGGGGACCAGAGAAAAGTCTTTCCCCCAGGGTGTTGCCCTCTTTGATATCAGTGGACTCTAAGAGAGCGAATATTCCTCATGTCACCTAGCTAAATAGATGTAACAAGTTGCCTGGCAAAGCTCATTGAACCCTTGGATCTTCAGATGAAAATAGAGGCTTATGCTATTATTGTTGCTGAGGTTGGCTTTGGTTATATGTGTGTCATAAGTGCTTTGAATCCCTTCACCAAGGGATTAAATTCACCTGACTGTGATGCAACTCTCCACTACATCTAGAAGTTTGTCAAAGTTTTAGATGACATGCTGAATCTGCGCAAACGTCCAAGTAGAAGTGCTCTTGTGCCACCTTTGTGATAACATTTATATGCTGGTCACAGGACAAATAAAGCCAAGATAGCCAACCTTCTCCACCTTTGTTCCCTTAATGAGGACTGGTTTGTGGACCTCCAATTTCTATCTTCCTTTAATCAATAATCAGCTCTTTTAGTTTTGCTGACGTTGAGTGAGAGATTGATGTGGCATCATTCAACCAGATTTTCAATCTCTCTCTATGTAGATTTGGCCATCACAGTGAGGAACAACTGTGATTTAACAACATTTTTAATATATATGTACAATATAGGACCTGAAATTCTTGCAGACATTCACAAAAACAGAAGAGTGTCCCAAAGAATGAGTGTGACAGTTAAAATGTTAGAACCCCAAAACCTCCCATGCACAAGCGTCTACGGTCTCATACTTTGCAGTGGCCCTCCTCCACCCCCACTAATGCAAAAAAGCATCGCACCCTCCATTCACCAAGCAAGCAATAGCAAATCCCTCAAGGAAGGCAATGATCTGCAGTACAACAAAAACTAATTCACCCAACAATTCGACATACCGCAGGCAATAAATTGACATAGAGGTGTCACCCTTTCACGACGATAGGAGTAACATAACAAAACAACTCACTGATTTGTGATGATAGTTTGTTTCGGTGCTTTTTTCCCCCGAGGTCTCTGACTTGAGAATAGGCAACAAACTCCCTCACCAACTAGAGAGAGTGTGTGATTTGCTGACTACAGAGCCTCCGACAGCCAATCTGATATTCTGTTTTCTCCTGCGATGCTTCAGTCAGCTGCACCGGTTCAACCATAGGTCCACAAAGCCTCGAAACCCTGAAGGCATGCTAGTTTTCCAGGCCATGTCCTAGGAATATTGAAAAGTGACCGGTGGTAAGCTCCCGGGAGAGGGTCCCACCTCTCGAAGAACTGAAGCCTGGGTGTAACTCTAGGTCAGGGTCTCCAACAGAAACCCAACCACCTTGAAAAGGAAAAAAGGTAGAAATAAAGCTGTTTCTATAGATGAGCCTAAACAAGTCACTGTTACGCACCATCGTAACTCCACCCCGGAGGGCAGGGGGCTAAGTGGTGATGGAAATAGTGGAGGAAGTATTGCAGACCCAACCAGTACAGATTGCAATTGGGAAAAAGTGAAGGATCCGGTTGCACAAGTAGGTATGGAGGCCGAGGTCTTGGAACTGCGTGATTCACTTCAAGGAGATAATAGCGTTAAATGCTGCACTGTAGTCAATGAAGAGCATCCTTATATGTGCATTTTTATTGTCCTGATGCTCCAGGGCTAAGTTAAGAGCCAATGAAATGGTATCTGCTGTTAACCTGTTTGTAACGGTAGGCAGATTGAAGTAGATCCGAGTCAATCCTCAGGCAGGAGTTGATCAGTTTCATGACCAACCTTTCAACATTTTATCAAAGTGGATGGAAGTGCTACTGGATGATAGTCTGATGCAGGTTACCATGTTCTTAGGCTCTGGTATGAGTGAAGCCCTCTTAAGGCAGGTAAGTATCTCAGATTGCCAAAGCAAGAGGTTGAAGATGTTGATAAACATTCCAGCCAGTTGATTAGAACAGGTCTAAAGTTCTGGGCCAGATGCTTTCCCTGGGTTCACCTTCCTGAAGGATGCTCTCAGGGTTATCAGGCGCTGTGGGAGTTTGTAAGGTGCCTCCATGTTCTGTCAGTTTCAGCATAAAATACATTGAACTCATCTGGGAGTGAAGCCATGTTGTCACCTGTAGGATGTGATAGAATTCAAGCCCTGCTGTGAGCATCCTTCTGTGATTCAATTTTGGTCCAGAATTGACACTTTGCATACGAGATGGCTTTCTGGAGGTCATACCTGGGCCTTGTGTATTTTGCTTGGTCACCAGACCTGAATGCCACTGACTTTAAAAAGCAAACACGAGGAAATCTGCAGATGCTGGAAATTCAAGCAGCACACACAAAATGCTGGTGGAACACAGCAGGCCAGGCAGCATCTATAAGGAGAAGCACTGTCGACGTTTCGGACCGAGACCCTCCGTCCTGATGATTGATATATAGTCTGGCAAAATCGAAAGCCTGATGTAGACAGTATCACTTCTCGGCGCAAAAAGTCGACAGTGCTGTTTCCTATAGACGCTGCCTGGCCTGCTGTGTTCCACCAGCATTTTGTGTGTGCTGAATGCCACTGATCCGGCCCTCAGCAGATTGTAGATCTCATGGTTCATCCAGGGCTTCTGATTGGGGAAGACTAAATGATTTTGTGAGGACACACTTGTCCATGAGTGTCTTTATAAAGTCTGTAATGACTGAGGTGTATTCGTTCCAGTCCTCTGAGTCCTTGAACATGGCCCAGTCCACCAATGTGAAACAATTGCATAGCTTCCCCTCTGCCTCCCATGACCACCCCTTTATTGACCTTGCTGCTGGCGCCTTGCACTTTAGCTTCTGTCTGTATGCAGGCAGGAGTACAGTCAGATGATCAGGTTTCCCAAAATGCAGTCTGCAAATGGAAGGGTTGGCATATCTCATTCATGGAGTGAGCATTGGGTCCAAGAGCCACCACTGATTAAAACAATTAAAAAAAAAATAAGGTCCAGAGAAGAAAGGTCCATTGGAAGTGAAAGAAGAAGGGTAAGGACAATGCTTGGTTCTTAATTGGAGAATATTTCTGTTATTGGGGGAACTGAGACTGAGACCAATTTTAAGTGGAAATGAAGATGATTTTTTTTTCTCCCAAATGGTAATGATGCTGGGAGCTAGTCACTGAATATATACAGTGGGCAGGCTTTTCAGAGTCCAGTCAAGGTTAATGGGAAGCAGAGGAATGTGGATCCTTGGCCAGGATCAGCTCAACCTCATCCTTATTGAATGGACGAGCAGACTCAAGGAACTGTATAACCCCCTTTTCCTCCTGTTCCTTATGGAGCATGGTGCCTTAGAAGATATTGGGAGCAGATTCAATGATAACTAAGAGAATTGGGTAGATACCTGGAAATGAAAAATTTTCAGGGAAATGAACCAAATTCTTTCAAAAGCGATGGCGTGTGTATGATGTGCTGAATGGCCCCAGGGCTCTGAAGGAATATTGGACAGCTTGCTCAATGTGAATTACACATCATTCCCATCTTACAAACACCTGCATTATGAACAGACCTAGTGTACAAACGTGTGTATGTTAGATGTATGGGATGGACTTGCTAGCTGTTGCTGAGCTACAGGCATCTGCTATTGTGTGTTCACAGCCTCATTTCCAACTTGTAAACTGTTTGGGTAAGAAACAGTTCACAGAAATAGAACCTTGTCATAACCTAGGAGTAAATGTTAGAATTCAGTGGTGTGTTAACTAAGGTCTTCTGGTAAGATGGTGGCATGCTTGAACATAGCAGCTTCTATGGGGTGAACCAAAAGTGCTATGGTCTTTTTAAATGTATTTTTTATGCTCGCAAGACCCTGCTAGACATTAAGAACTGAAAGCGCTGCAAATCTACCCCATCAACAAGTTTCTCATTGGCAGAGAAAATGAAGGAGTTGGTGCGGATCGTGCTGCTCCCTGCGTCAGAGAGGCATGGGAGTGGTTGCGCAAAGGAGGTGTGCGGTCTAATTGTCTAAGTTGTTTTTCTTGTAATCGCAAGAGCCTGTTGGACATTGTTATTATGGAAATGCTGCAAGTTTGATTCACTGGTTTATTGGCCAACAGCAGGGGAGCTGCATGGCCTGTCATAGCGAGGACTAGGTTTCAAAGCCGTGGTGTTTCCTGTTTGCATCTGCTCCAAAAGAGTGGCATCGGAGTCGGCATACTCAACAGAGTGCCAGAGGCAATGTGGCACAGCATACGTGCTGGAGTCAGTGCTTTCCTCCAGTGTTTGCTCGGCAGAAGACAAGATGTGTTCAACTGCAGACTGCTGCAATGTTCGTGGACTCAGGGACTTGAACTACTTTTTTTTGTGTGACTGTATTTTACTGCTGTGCTGTGCATGACTGTTGGAACTGTGTTTTACACCTAGGCCCCGGAGTAACGTCGTTTCATCTGGCAGTTGAACAGTTGAATGACAATTAAACTTGGTCTTAAACTTAAATCACCATTGAGCAGTGTCAGATTCTCATCACTAGAGATCACTGATGCACCATAAAAGGCCTTGTGTGAGTACTAGTGAAGCAAACAAACAATATTTAAGTTATTGGTAATTTCAATGCAGTTTTTTTAATGCAGGAAAATAATGACGGGTGCATTTTGAAATCTCGAGTGGCATAAATCTGAGCAGGTTGCCAACTGAGGACTGCAAATGCTGAGTTAAGTTTCTTAAAATGTCTGCACACACACCTCTGTGTGAGAATATCAAGGGACCATTTAATAGAAACATCAAGAGTCTAAGTCTACCATTTTACAGAAATAAAACACTGCAGTTACTGGAAGTCTGAAATGAAAAAAGAAAATGTTGGGAAAAATTTGGCGAGTCACATAGCATCCGTTGAGGAAGAAAGAGTTCAAGCCTTACATCTGCAAACGTGTTCTTCACTGTTTTATGAGTAATGATAGTTCTTTATCATATTATCCTTTTCATAGAAGCATAAACTCGTACAGCACAGAATCAAGCCCATTTCAACCCATGCCAACCAGGATGCCTGTCTACACTAATCCCATTTGTCTGCATTAGGCTCTGTGTCACTATTTCCAACCACAGTACCTTTCCAAACGCCTTTGAAATGCTATAATTGTATTTGCTTTTACCACCACCTCAGGCAGTTCAATCCAGATAACCCCCACCCTCTGAGTGAAAAATCACCACTCAGAACTGCTTTAAATTTATCCCCTCTCATCTTAAACCCATGGAAGAAGAAGAATGGGGAAAATTGCAGTGCCCGGATGTGCAAGGCTGATAGAGACCTATCCACACAGACTGTAATTACTGCCAAAGGTGCATCTACTAAATGCTGACTAATTTACTGGAGTGAGTAATTAGCAATTAATTATCTTGTGTTTAATAATTGTAATAAATTTAGACCAATTTGTACAAAATTGTTTCACTTTGACCTGAAAAAAAACCTATTCTGTTGATCAGTGTCAAAAAAGCCAAATTAAATCCACTGTGATTCAATGTTATAAAACATGAAAGCTTCCAAGGAGGGTGAATACTTTTTATAGGCACTGTATTTACTTCTCAGTTTGTTGCCTTCTGAATATCCAATATTAATGATCTGATACTGTATGTTCCATCTCCTGTCAATACTTTTTTTCTGTATTTGATTTTAATCCAATTAGTTCTAATTTCCCCTTGTTTGAATGTTAGAAAAGGCAGAGCAACATCAAATCTTCCCTGTGGATGGTGCTATTGTGCTGTCCTGACCAGCAGAAAGTGATCTGAAGGAAGTTAACATAACCTATTTGCAGGTAAGACCAGGTTGGCAATCTGAAGCGCTCTTGAGGGCCATTCATGAGAACACACATTCTCTGGGGTGGATTGGGGTTCCTTGCTGGTGTCAAACACCACTCCACTAAGTTCCTTGATAGGGCACTAACTTCAGCAGTTTTGCCCCAGGTCAGACTTAGCCATTCATCTAATTGGTTAATTATTTATTTTTATTTTATTTAGTAATACAGCTTGGAATAGCACCTTCCAGTCCTTAGCTCTTCCGCCAGCAACCTTCAATTTAACCCTACCCCAATCAAAAGACAATTTACAATGACCAGCTAACCTACCAACCGGTATGTCTTTTGACTGTGGGAGGAAACTGGAGCACCTGGGCTAAACCCACGCATTCCACAGGGAGGATGCTGGGAGTGAACTCCGAACTGTGATGCCCCAAGCTACGACAGCATCACACTAACCACTACACTACCGTGACGTAGATGGTTTGATGGAGAGGAACAGCTGCAAGGGAAAGGAGAAGTTTCAGATAATTTACATGTTTTGAATTAAGTTGATGTCAATTAAGGAGGCTAGGAAATTCCACCCTTTGCTTTTCATTTGGTGATGCCAAAAACAGCTAGTAAAACTGACCAATCAGGGTTTGTGAAGCAAAGGGAGGCAGAGGTAACAATCTACTAATTTATGGAATAATTTATTGTGCAATCTAAATATGATCTATTAGTGCAGTGAAGGGGATTCTGGTTCATGCATTTGAACCTTATGTGCATTTTGGAAGACCTGACAAGTATAAGAATGAATGGTAGTGCCCTAGAGAGTGTTAAGAAGCAGAGGGACCTTGGTACACAAGTCTAAGGATATCTGAAGGTGGCAGCACAGATCGATAAGGTGAGGAGAGCATATGGAACACTGCCTTTGCTGTCTAGGCTATGGTTTTTAAGAATAGTGAGGTTATGTCACAGCTTTATAAAACATTGATTAGGCCACAGCTACAGTTCTGTGCATTTTGACTACAATTCTAAGGAAAGGATGTGATTGCATTGGAGAAGGTGCAAAGGAGATTCACCAGAACATTGTCTGGGCTGGGCCTTAAGCTTCAAGAAGAGACTAGAGAGATTAGGTTTGTTTTCCTTGCAACAGAGGAGACTGAGGGAAGTGCCTGTTTGAGAGGAATGGATAGGACAGATAGTTGGAAACTTTTCCCCAAAGTAGAGGTGTCAAAAACAAATGTACATAGTTTTAGGACAAGGGGTTAAGAGGTTTAGAGAGGATCTGAGGAAGGATTTTTTTCCACCCAGAGGGTTTTGGGAAAGTGGATAACACTGCCTGAGGGGGTAGTAGAGGCAGAGGCTGTCATAATATTTATTAAGTGTCTAAATCAGTGGCTCCCTAAGTGGATGGTATCACCACTCACCCCACGCTCCTCTAGCGATGTGGAATTTCTAAGGGGGTGATGAGGTTTACTCAGTAGCAAGGGGGCAGCTGAGGGATTACAGGCTTAATTTTTAAAAAGCAAATTACTTACTACAGGTTGAGTACCCCTTATCCAAAATGCTTGGGGATGGAAGTATTTTAGATTTCATATTGTTTTTGGATTTTGGAATATATACTGAGATGGCGATCCAAAGCTATCATTTCCATATCTGAGTTTATGTGCTACTGGTAAGCAGTCTTTGTCTTATACTTGTTCATCTCACATATGTACTTAATAGTAAGAATTATCACATACCATTAATATGATGAAAATATAATGTGTGCAGGGTAGCGAAAGCAGCACAGCAACATTGGGAAAATACCCGAATCAGCTGTTGAACAACAACAAACTACAGCAGGCTTTCAGTCTCCACCTACGATGTTGTGTTTGGATTAAGAGGTTACAGTACATTGAATTAGTAATTTACTTTTTTTTAGGTTTTGTGTTCAGTATAAAAACAATCAGCATTGTAGACTTCAGGTGTTAGATTTTCATCAGTAACAATCTTTGCCAATTCATCATTGAATTTCTCTGCTGCTTCATGATCAGCAGGCACTTGATCTTAAAAAAAGTTTACATTTTTAAAACTTAATGGAATCCCTTTTCTTAAGTTTCTGCAGCCAGCCTGCTGAATATTCACAATTACCTTACAGAAAGTTTTCAGTTTGTCATGATAGATCTTTGCTTGTTTCATGATCAGTGTATTGTTAAGTACCATATGTTCACTCCAGCACTGACAAACCCACTCTTTCAATATACGATCGAGATTTCATTTTTGCTTTATGCAGTATTTTTCTGTTTTATTTTTTATTAACTTCTGCTCATTAAATAATATGTGAGGTCACTTCTCAGAACTATCTGTGGTGCACAGAGACCTGTGAACCCTGGAACATACTCAATGCCTTGTGAAATTTTCCATTTGTGATGTTATGTCGGTACTCAAAATAAAATTTCGGATTTCAGAGGTTTTTGGATTTTGGAATTTTGGATAATGAGTACTCAACCTGTATAAACATTTGATCCTCAGTGCTTTATAATTGATTTCAGTGATTACATAATCACCTCTTCTTTTGGTAAATCACCATTCTCTTTGATTTTGCTTGAAGCGTGTTATAGTAGTTGTAAAGAAATGTGGCCCCTCTGTATTTGGCCTATCATGAGAAATCTGGATTGAAGAAATTGTGTTATTTCTGGGATCACTCCACGCATTATTGTTGTTCACTGCTGTAGTACAGTGTTACAGAGTATTACGATTCCCATACTCTAATCACGAAGTGACGCAATTCCTGTGAATTAGGGTATGGCGTTCAATGGGGTAAAATTCAGAACCTGCCTTTTCGAATGGTCTTGACCACATTTCTCTAGCCTATGGCTCAACCAAGATATCACTGCCCCACTTTGGGCAGAGAGTCAGGTTTTGCCTGAGTTATGATGATGTCATAACTTTTCCCTTTATTGATCGCAGTGCTTGAGGTTGGATTTAAACAATAGGTGATTGACTGTGGCCATTAATCCATAATGAAAATGGAGAAGCAGACCAAATGAAAAAGTGTAGACAGTGTAATGTGGAGTATCTGGATTTATACCAGCACCAAGCAACCAACAGCAGCCAATGTGTCTGTGTGAAAGAAGTTTTTTTTCCCAAATGAGGTAATGCAACTATCCAGACTCCTCGAACATTTGAAGAGAATCCACTCTGATAGAGCAAACAAGAACTAGGCTTATTTTCAGTCACCTCGTGAAAACTTTCAGAAAAGGAAAACATTCAAAACATGTTTGCTAGCATCTCACTGCAAAACAGTGATGGTTTGAGTGCTTCATACAAGATTTCTTTGCTCATTGCTACATCTGAAAAGCCCCATACAATTGGAGGAGGACTGATTCCGCCAGCAGTAAGGGAGGTTTTGAGTATGGCTTTGCATAAGTTACTATTCAGAGAGCTTTGTATTGAGAAGGATGAACAGTTTGAATGCTTGCTGTTGCACACAGAAGTCAGATGGCTCTCAAAAGGAAACTTTCTTAGACTCTTTTATGCACTGTTGAAACTGATAATATTCTTTGAAGACTCAAATGCTTCATTCAGTAATCAACTCAAGAATATTAAGGATGACATTACTTATGTCAATCATTTGCAGAGTTTAATAAAATCAATCTTCATTTCCAAGGAAATGATGAGAATCTTATCAAAGTCAAATCTGTTATCTCCACAGTCTGTCCAAGTTAACCCTATTTAAGTGCAACATTGTCCATTATGACATTTTACAATTTCGGAGACACTCTGATTTGGAAACAAAAGAAAGAACACCAGATGATAACCTTCAAGTATACTGTGCCCACCTGTGTGAGCTGCATAAAGACATGTCAGAGAGATTTCAGATCTTCTGTCAATCCATATTCCTGAACTCTTGTAACAAGGAATTAACAGTTAATATGGAGGAAGAAATGGTCTTGCTACAAAATGACCTTGAGCTGAAGCCAAGGGCCAAAAAGTCATATCAAGACTTTTGGTTGCAGAGAGAAATTTTTGATTGCTATCCTGCACTGTGGAAAAAGATCAAGATGTTCTTTATTGCCTTTGCAACATCATATTTAGTGGAGCACAGTTTCAGTGCAGTCGCTCAACTTCTTTCAAAGCCAAGAAACAGATTGAAAATTACTGAATGTGGGGATCTGAGAATCCAGAGTGACATTCAGCCTGATGTTGAGAAGCTGATATCACTGTACCAAGCCTGTTCATCTCATTGAAAGGTGAAAAAGCAATGAAGTAGTGAATAGTTGGACTGTTAATGTACACTCAAAAATTGTTGATGAAAATTGTTTTTTTCTGTCGTTAAATATAGGAATAATTTTATTTGTAGCTTTAAATAGATTTGAATAATTTTGTAATTATTTGTCATTGTTTTGGATTTACAGTTCCTATTTTCTTTCATTGTGCATCATTAATCAAAATTCTTTATAGTGTTTGTGGAACAGTTGGAAAGGGACAAGGGGTGCTGAGGATGTGGCCTGGGAGCTGAGCGGGTGATAACCCAAAAAAGTTTGGGAATCACTGGTCTTCAATTACTAATGTTATGGAATAAATTCTGGGAATTGAGATTAATTGCTTGATGGTTGGCATAAATGTAGTGGGAATGTTTTGTGCTGTATGACTAGTGTATCTTGTAAGACTTCATGGTAAACACCCATTCAGCCATTAAAAATAACATTTGGATACTCCAACTGGAACCAAGCAAGGATATCACTTTGCTAGTAAAAGAGTATTTAGTTAGATGAACAAAATTTGTAATCACACAAAGTTAATAGACCCAATTCTTTCCTTTTAAATATTCTTTTATCAAATGCTTAATATATTTGTTATTAGTACACTCTACTCTCACCCTATCTTCTGTTCTGTATGTATCCCACAGTAACCTGGTTAACCTGCTTGCTAGAGGGATTGAACTTAAGAGCAGGGAGGTTATGCTGCAACGGTACTGCATCTAGAGTAGTGCATGCAGTTTTTGGAGGCGGTGCAGAGGAAGTTCACTAGATTGATTCCAGAGTTAAGGGGTTTAGCCTGTGAGGAGAGATTGAGTTACCTGGGACTATACTCACTAGAATTCAGAAGAATGAGTGGGGATCTTATAGAAATATATAAAATTATGCAAGGGATTGTTAAGATAGAGAGGAAAGTTATTTCCACTGGTAAATGGGACTAGCACTAGGGAACATAGCCTTGAGACTTGTGGGAAGTAGATTTAGGACAGAGATGGGGATAAACTGCTTTTCCCAGAGAGTAGTGAATCTGTGGAATTTTCTCCCCAGGGAAGCAATTGAGGTACCTCAATAAATATAAGACACAGATTTTTGCATCACAGGGAAATTAAGGGTTATGGGGAAAAGGTAGGTAAGGAAAACTGAATTCAAAGGTCAGATCAACCATGATCTTATTGAATGGTGGAGCAGGCTTGATGGGCCAGATTGCCTACTCTTGCTCCTATGTCTAATATTCTTTTATAAATCCCTTGAGTGTCAGATGGGAGAAATGAGTAAAAATCTGCCTTGCACCTGGGCTAGATGTGGGGCTGATCTCATTGGGGATCAGCCCCTTGCATCCAACCAATCGAATGAGGCATCCAAGGCAGTAGTCTTGCCCCCCTGCAACACTCTGATAGGCTGTGAGAGAAGGCAAGGCTGAGAGACTGATCTCCACCTGCCAAAACGGAAAGGCATTGTTTCTAAAAGAACTTTATGGTAAAACCCTGTGAATCTGCCACAGCCACGACTTTGGTCCCTGACTCAGTTACTCCAATTCATATTCTAACACTCTTTTAATTCACTTTTTGTAAGATATCACATAACACTATAACAAATTCTCCAGTAAATTCAGTATGTTTAATGGGAGCATAGGAAGTGGAGCTCTGGTGTAAGAGGGGGAGCTTGAGGATCAGCATCTGATGAGCCAGATACCGAAACATCTTGATTTCCCAACAATCAGATAGCAGGGTTAACAGAATTTTACTGTTTTTGAAATTTAGAGACATTTAAGAAGCATTAAAATTATGCAAGTAATTTAAGTTACACAATTAAAACACTACAATAGCAAGAAATGATGACAAACATTAAAAGAAGTTTAAAAAGTGCATTTTCCTCTTAATCACCAGGCCACGAATCCGTAACTAGAATCTTCAACCTGATGCTAGGTCTCACCAGCATTGGATCAGAGAGGCCAAGTGCCTGGCCACGGCCCCCAGTCCCCATCGAGTTCAGTGACTGTGATGTAAGTTCTCTCTTCACCCATCGCTGTGATTTAGTCTCAGCAAAGCTAAGCACAGATTATATTGATCATGCTTTCAATAAGATTTAGCATTTTCTCTAGATAAGAGTGAAATTGTCAATTAGCTCTCAGGAGTTATAATTCTGTTTTATAAAAAGAGGTGTGAGTCTTTGGACAGCTTAGTAAAAGACCCATTAATGGATGCTGATTGGGACACATCAGTTATTATTGGTTTGATTAATGTTCCTACAGGGAGAGCTGAATGTTAATCTTTGTCCTGATGTTCTGACGCAGTCCACAAGCTGAAATGAACAAGTAACCCTTTTTCCAGTGGGACAGTTAAAACCCTTGCAAATCTTCCCAAATTGAACCAGTGAGGTATGTTTTGCACTTGAGTATTGCCTGGCCTTAGGAATAATACTTCTTTCACAAGCTGTAGCAAGGTCAGACTGCAGCGGGCCAGGGCAAACCTCCAATGATCATACAAAACAAATGTAAAATTCTTGATATGCATGATATACACCTCTCCCACTTCACTAATAAACACATCTTTATCTCCTCCCCCCCCACTCCACATTCCACAGGGATCACTCCCTCCGCGACTCCCTTGTGTGTTCGTCCTCCCCACTAATCTCTCTCACGGCACCTGCCTCGCCTCCATTCAGAGCCCCAAACAGTCCTTCCACTTGAGGCAACATTTCACCTGCAAATCTGCTGGGGTCATCTGTTGTGTCTGGCGCACCCGAAATGGCTTTTTCTACATTGGTGAGACCCGTCGTAAATTGGGGGATACCTTCGACAAGCACCTCTGCTCTATCCACCAAGAGCGGAGCTTCCCAGTGGCTTAAGACTTTAGTTCTTACTCCCGTTCCTATTCTGACATGTCGGTCCGTGGCCTCCTCTTGGCACAAGAGGAGGCCACCCTCAGGGTGGTGGAACAAAACCTTGTATTCTGTCTGTTTAGCCTCCAACTTAATGGCGTGAATATTGATTTCTCCTTCTGGTGAAAAGTCTGTTCTCTCCCCTTCCATCCCTCTTCTATTCCCCACTCTGACCTTTTACCTCTTCTCACCTGCCTACCACTCTCCCCTTGGGTCCCCTCCTCCTTCCCTTTCTCCTGTGGTCCACTCTTCTTTCCTATCAAATTCCTTCTTCTCCAACCTTTAAGCTTTTTCACCCACCTGGCTTCACCCATCACCTTCCAGCTATCCTCCTTCCCCTCTCCCCACCTTTTAATTCTGGTGTCTTCCCCCTTCCTTTTTCCATCTTGAAGAAGGGTCTTGGCCCAAAATATTGGCTGTTTATTCATTTCTATAGATGCTGCCTGACCTGCTGAATTCTTCCAGCATTTTGTGTGTGTTGATTAAAATTTCCAGCATCTGCAGATTCTCTTGCGTTTCTGATATGCAGCTCCCCAAAATATAACAACCATTACTGTCCCGTCACATTTTTCCAAATTGCCCCACTCTGACTCATTTAGCTTTTATTGTTAGTGCCTCTGTGTGAAGGTATTAAACAAGGATACAGTATTGTCGTCGGGCTTTGTCCTGGGGTTTGTGTGAGTGGGGTGGGAGGGTGGGAAGGTGGGAAAGGGCTTGTTTTGCTGCTGTTTTCTTTTTTTGTTGTGTTGCTCTGCTGAACATTGTGGACATGCTATGTCAGTGCCAGAATGTGTGGTGACACTTGAGGGCTGCCCCCAGCACATCCTCAGATTGTGTTGGTAGTTAACATTAATGATGCATTTCACTGTGTGTTTTAATGTACATGTGATAAATTGTAAATGAATCAGAATCATTGTATTTCTTCTGTCGTGAGGACATGAAATCTTATTGAAGGTCCAAGTCTATCCAAGGCAGCTTGACCTTTTAATTTTGTGTGGCCAAATGCCTTTTGTAGTTCTCCAGAAGATGTCTTAGCACTCTGCAGTGAGGTGGCTCATGAGATGCATTTGCATTCATTCTCTTATTCAAAAAATCAGCACAAGTTAATTTCAGTAAATTTTTGCCAGAGATGCTAATCCCTTCACATCTTGTTACTACCATCTATGGCTTAGTCAGGTCCACTTGGTCGCAGTAGCAGTCTGGGAGATGAGCTCAGCCATTGAGTGCCAGGATTTTTTTGAAGCCATTCTGATAATGTCTCCCAGACTGAGAGAGGTTGTGTAGTCTAGATTCTATTCCCTGGAACGTAGGAGATTGAGGGTCCTGATAGATAAATAAGATCATGAGGGGCACAGACAGGGGAAAAGTACATGGTCTTTTTTCTCAGGCAGGGGACGTTAAAAATGAAAAAGTATAGGTTTAAGATCAGAGATGAGGGATTTAAAAGGGTCATTAGAGGCAACTTCTTCACACAAAGGGTGGTGTGTATTTGCAATGATCTGCCAGAGATGGTGTTTTTTTTTATTAAACAAAAGATACTTGATTCAAAAATAAAATTATATACAACAGCCATTCAATGACTTTCAATTCTTTACAGTTATTACCATTACTGTTTTAACATTTTCAAAATTCAAAATTTGCCACCCACATGGCACTCTGTTCTTTCATATTTACATTCAGTGGGGTATACCCTCAACCCCCCCTACCCCTCAACTCCCGCGGGAGAAGAACCCTAGACTGTGGTCCTTCTCCACCGGGCCCTTGCGGTGGCTGCACCAAGTTTGAGTGCGTCCCTCAGCACGTACTCCTGCAGCCGAGAATGTGCCGGTCGGCAGCATTCTCCCACGGACATCTCTGTGTGCTGGTAGACCATTGAGTTTCAGGCCGACCAAAGAGCGTGGTGGTTAAGGCAGGCAATTGGCAACATTTTAAAGTAATCTATAAGTAAATCGATAGGAGGGGTTATGGGCCAAACATGGGCAGATGGGACTATCAGTTGGCATGAGTTGGGCTGAAAGGCCTGTATCTATGACCTGTAACAAGAAACTTGATTCTCTTTCCACAGATGCTATTTGACTTTTTGGGTTTACTTCGAGATACAGCACAGTAACAGGCCCTTCTGGCCCAATGAGACTGCACTACCCAATTACACCCATGTGACCAATTAACCTACTGATCCATATGTCTTTGAAATGTGGGGGGAAATCAGAGCACCTGGAGGAAATGATTGACAATGGCTGAAGTTTGCACCTTCTGGATGACTCCCACGTACCGTAGATGACTGAGAAGACTTTCCTACTTCCTCTAGGCGCATACTGCTGTCAATTCTGCAGCAACATGTTGAAGGGAAAAACAATTGCAGACAACAAGAAATTATCTATCCTAAAGCTGTGCCCTCTTGTCCTAGACTCTCCCACCATGGGAAACATCCTTTCCACATCTACTCTGTCTAGGCCTTTTAACATTCAAAAGGTTTCAATGAGATCCCCTCTCATCCTACGAGGGGTGATTGATAAGTTTGTGGCCTAAGGTAGGAGTCAATTTTAGCAAACCTAGCACATTTATTATTCAACATAGTCCCCTCCTACATGTACACACTTAGTCCAGCAGTCGTGGAGCATCCAGATCCCTTCTTTGAAGAAGTGGTCCACAGCAGGGGTGATTGATAAGTTTGTGGCCGAAGGTAGAAGGAGATAAGTTAATAACTTCAAACTTTCTGCATTTTCACTCAGAGTTGAACTGCACGTGCATGTAACGAGAGCGCCTTGGACCTCCAGGTAGTCCACAGCAGGGGTGATTGATAAGTTCGTGGCCTAGGTAGAATAGGATGAGTTATACAGCTCTCGTTACATGCACGTGCAGTTCAACTCTTTGAGTGATAATGCAGAAAGATTGAAGTTAATAACTCATCTCCTTCTACCTTAGGCCACATACTTATCAATCACCCCATGCTGTGGACCATTTCTGGCGGTCCAAGACGCCGACTTCTACAGAGAAGGGATCTGTATGCTCCTCGACCGCTGGACTAAGTGTGTAAATGTAGGAAAAATAAATGTGCTAGGGTTTCTAAAATTGACTACTTCTACCTTAGGCCACGAAGTTATCAATCACCCCTTGTTTAGATCACTGGCCTTCATCAGTCAGGGCGTTGAGTGCAGGAGTTGGAACGTTATGTTGCAGTTGTACAAATCATTGGTGAGGATGCATTTGAGGTATTGTGTATGATTTTGATCACCTTGTTATAGCAAAGATGTGGTTAAACTGGAAAGAGTGCAAAATAGATCTATGAGGATGTTCCCTGGCTAATAGGGAGAGATTGGTCAGGCTAGGAACGAAGGAGAATGAACCTTATAGAAATGTTTAAAATTATGAGATGCATAGATAAGGTGGATGGTAACAGTCTTTTCCACGGAGTAGGGAGTCCAAAATTAGCAACGTAGATTGAGGGTGAGTAGGGAAAGATTTTAAAAGGGACTTGAGGGGCAACTTCTTTCCCGTCACACATAGGGTGGTGAGTATATAGAAAGAGATGCCAGAGGAAGTGGTTGAGGTAGGTACAATAGTATCATTTAAGATGCACTTGGGTAGGTACATGAGTGGTGAAGCTTAGAGGGATATGGGCTGAACACAGGAAATAGGGAACTGGATAGGTGGTCACTGTGATCAGTATGGACTGGTTGGGCCAAGTGGCCTGTAACTCTGCTGTACTTCTCTTGATGACCAGAGCCCCAAGTCTGCGAATCTCTGCAAGTCTGCTGGGAAAGTTGAAGGCCTAGCGACTGCGAATCTGAGTCCGCTGGAGGTTGCCTGCCCTGGGGTTGGAGGACAATATGTGTGCATTTGGGAGAAGGGAGCAGGGTTAATTTTGTTGCTTGTTGTGTTCTGTGTTGTTCTACTGAGCATTGTGGGCAAGCAATGTTGGCACCAGAGTGTGAGGCAGCACTTGCGGGCTGCCCCCATATCCTTGGGCACGTTGGTTGTTAACACAAATGATGCATTTCACTGTATGTTTTGATCTACATGTGATAAATAAATTTGAATCTGAATCTATGACTCTGAAAGCAGCAGAGACTTCTCTCTCGTCCCAAATAATGTTTATCCCTCACTAAAACATACTTCTGTATTCATTGCTATCTGGAATGTTGCTTCTCCCTTTTCTACTGACAACTGCTACTTCAAAAAGGCCTCTAGTGGCTGGGCTGTAAAGCCCTCCATGAAACTCTCCAGAGTGTCTCTGCATTGTCGCTATGCGTTTTTAATTCGACATGCTGAATTACAGGCCAGCTGAATACGGGCCCTTGCAGGCTCCTCATTTGTATTGAGCAGGTAGGTTTCAGAGCTGAAGAACCATCACAGGAATTAATCATCAAACTGTTCTAAGCAATGGCAAGGATTTTTATGAAGCTGTGAAGAGTGCTATAGAAATGCAAATCTTTATAGAAGTGTCAATTATTTCAGACAAGCTCCAGATAAGGTATCATCACAGATATTATAAATAGCAATATTAATTTATCAAGACTAGAAACTTCAGAACATCCAGCAGCCATTCCTGCCCTTGTGATAGTCAAGTCTCTGTAATAGCACAGCATTGTAGCTCCAAGTACTAATCCTTGCTCCAAGTACATCACCCTTGTCCTTGATCATTTTGGCAGGAAAATAAACATATTTCAACCCATCCAGCTGTCTTCATTAATGCCCTACCTGCTGCCTATCACAGTTTCTCTACACACTGCATCTACATTTACACTAACTGCTCCATCATCTGCCCGATCACTCTCAGCCTCCTATCTGGTTCCTGTCTGAAAGGAGCTGCACTCAGATGCTTTTCTCATAGATGTAGCAATCAGGGACACAGGAGTTCTCCCATCACGCAAGGGAGGCACACCACTGCCCTGGCATCCATTCTTGCTGCTATAATTAAAAAAGAAAGGGTAACATGACAGAAACCTCAACCTATCTTCTGCCTCTTCTCATCGAAGTCTTGAGCTCAAGCATCTGTTCCACACTCTTAACCCCCTCACTTCTTAAACCTCTGCTTAAATCTCAGTTCTTTTATTGGCCAAAGTAAGACTCACATGCAGTGAGACTTGCTCTTTTCAACAGTTCCTGCTCTCGCACAGATCTCGCTCTCGTGACTCCAAAGTTGCTCCTGATTCCAGCATCTGCAGAATCTCTTGTCCAGTCCTAATGGAGGGTCCCAACCCAAAACATTGACTGCACAGATGCTGCCTGACCTGCTGAGTTCCACCAGCATTTTGTGTTTGTTGCTCCAGATTTCTAGCATCTGCAGATTTTCTCTTGTATCCCCATTCCGTACTTATTCCCCTGTAATCTATTCTCTCGCACGTACACCATGAACTCCCCACTGATCCTCCTACTCACCTACAATGGGAACAATTTACAGTGGCAAATTAACCCACCAGCCTAAGTATATGCTTGAGATGTTGGGTGAAACCAGAGCCGGTTTCACAGGGAGAATGTGCAAATTCCACACAGACGTCATCCAAGTTTGGGTTTGAACCAGGCTTTGTAGGTTTAAGTTTTCACCTGATGTGCAGGTCAGGGCTCTTTTGGAAGTTAATGAAACAGGAAGTAAAAGCGGCTCAAACTTACTCTTGTTTGGTGTACTGTGCTGTCAAATGGTTACTTTCTATCATTTCTTACACTGAGACAATTGGCTAAATCTTATCTGGTAGGTCAAAGATGATTCTCCTCCAGCAGCCCTTGTGCACCAGTAATCCCTACTGACAGATTGTCTGTGCCAGCATCCCATTTATGTAACTGCAAACTGCAATAATGAATAATTAACCACATTGCAGCAGAGTTTTAAAGTGAATACCTTCAACAGCAAGCGCAGGTGGATGTTAAAAGTTTCATTAGTCCATTTCACTCATATAAACATATATATTAAATAATGTTTATTTGTTTATATGTTATACCTGTATATAATTTATGGAGTCATAGAGTACTACAGTGCAGAAACAGGCCCTTCAGCTATCTAGTCTCTTCCAAACTATTAATCTGCCTAACCCCATTGACTGGCACTCAGACCATAGCCCTCCCATCCATGTACTTATCTGAATTTCTCTTAAATGTTGAAATCGAGCTTGCATCCACCACAAGCTGGCAGCTCGTTCCACACTCACCTCCCTGAGTGAAGAAATTCCCCCTCAGATTCTGTTTAAATATGTCACCTTTCACCCTTAACTTCTAGCTTCACCCAACCTCAGTGGAAAAAGCCTGCTTACACTTGCCCTATCTATACCCCTCATAATTTTATATACCTCTGTCAAATCTCCCCTCATTCTCCTATGCTCCAGGAAATAAAGTCCTAACCTATTCAACCTTTCCCTGTAACTCAGTTTCTCAAGTCCTGTCCTGGCAACATTCTTGTAAATTTTCTCTGCACTACTGTTTTAACCTTCTTGATATCTTTTCTGTAGGTAGATGACCAGAACTGGACACAATACTCCAAACTCATACAATTTCAACTTAACATCCCATCTCCTGTACTCAATACTTTGATTTATGAAGGGCAATGTGCCAAAAGCTCTCTTTATGACCCTAAGTGGATGGTCTGGTGCAGGTTGATGGGGTTAGGCAGATTAATAGTTCAGAAGAGACTAGATAGCTGAAGGGCCTGTTTTGGCACTGTGATGCCACTTTCAAGGAACTATGGATCTGTATTCCGAGATCCCTCGGTTCTTCCACATTCCTCAGTGTCCTACCACTCACTGTGTATGTCCTACCCTGGTTTGTTCTCCCAAAGTGCAGCACTGCACACGTCTGCATTAAATTCCATTTGCCAGTTTTCAGCCCATTTTTTCCTGCTGCAAGCTTTGATGGCCTTACTCGCTGCCTACTATGCCTCCAATCTTGGTATCATCCACAAATTTGCTGATTCACTTTATTATCCAAATCATTGATATAGATAACAAACAACAAAGGACCCAGCAGCACACTACTAGTCACAGGCCTCCAGTCAGAGAGGCAACCATCTACTACCACTCTCTGGTTCTTCCACAAAGCCAGTTATCTACTGCATCCTGAAAGCCAAGTGACTGAACCTTCTTTATCGACCTCCCACGTGGGACATTGTTAGATGCTTCACTACATCCATTGCTTTGCCTTCAACAACTTTCCTGGTAACTTCCTCCAAAAACTCTAAGGTTGGTTAGACATGACCTACCGTGCACAAAGCCATGTTAACTATCCCTAATCAGTCTTGTATATCCGGTCCCTTAGAACACCTTCCAGTAACTTTCCCACTACTGATGTCAGGTTCACTGACCTATAATTTCCCAGCTTAGTCTTGGAGCCTTTCTTAAACAAAAGAACAACGTTAGTTATCATCCAATCCTTTGGCATCTCACCCGTGGATAAGGATGTTTTAAGTATCTCTGCTCGGGCCTCTTCAGTTTCTGCACTTGCCCCTCGCAAGGTCTGAGGGAACATTTTGTCAGGCCCTGGGGATTTATCTAGCCTAATTGCCTCAAGACAGCAAACACCTCCTCTTTAATCTGTATAAAGTCCATGACCTCACTACTGTGTTGCCTCAGTTCTATGGTCTCCGTGTCCATCTCCCAAGTAAACAGAGATGCAAAAGTGCATTTAAGATCTCACCCATCTGTTTTGGCTCTTGTTTTGGCTCCATGCACAGATGACCAGTCTGATCTTCAAAATGACTAATTTTGTACCTTGTTGTCCTTTTGCTCTTAATATAGAAGTCATTGGGATTCTACTTCACCTTGTCTGCTCGAGCAACCTCATCCATTCTTTTAGCCCTCCTGATTTCCCTCTTTAGTGTTCTCTTATATTCCTCAACTACCATTAATTTTTTTATATATATATATATATATAATGTGTGTGTGTTTAAAATAATGTTCCTGCCATCACTTAGAACATTTTGATTAATAACTCCCATGATGGTTTTTCAGTATAGCCTTAACTCTTACTTACAAACGTTTGTACTTACTGCCCCTTACGCTGCTGACGTTTAGGGCAGCAGTGAAGGTCCTCCATCTCTGGTGGTGTTCAGGGTTTCCTTCATTGTATCAGTAACTCAGTTTTCACTAATGTCAGTCATGTAACTCCTGAGTGGAGACACAGGAATACCATGCACTCAGGTATAGAATTCTTCATTGCTGTTTCCGTAACAATTTTTTCTTTTATCTATCAGGGTTGTTAGCCCTGAGCTGAACCCCCAAACTTGAAGGACCAGTGGATCACTCTTAGTCTGGCCTCCATCCTTTGACCTGGTTGGCGAGGGTAACCCTACCAAGAGCCAAAGCATAAAGCCCTGACTCCGGCCAACATAACTCTTCGGGTCATTGAGGCACACAAGCCTCCAAACCCTACAATGAGGTTGTGGTCTCTTAGAGGAGCCTTAACTCTGAAACAGTACATATAAGGAACCCATGAAGGGCTATATTCTGTTATTAATCAGCTAGTCTTTTTAACTTATAATTCAGCATTAACATGACTAATGAGAAATTCATAGCTATGATGCTAAGTTATCCTGGAATACCCTGTGAAAGGTTTCGATCACTGGAAATTAGGCAGCTTGATATTAAAGGTGGTGGAGACTGAACAACATCAGGGTATTTCCTGAGAGTATTAGCTAATTTCTCTTCTAGTTTGTGACTGTGATCATCTAGGACAAAGGATGGCATGCATCCATCCTCAGCCTCCAGTTGGTTCACTGGTCCACTGCTGATCATCTGGGCTGGGTGATCTAACCCGGCTTTAATTTGTACGGATGTGCCGGTGGTAACACAGGGAATAAGTTACTACACCAAGAAACAGTTTCGGGCTGCAATTCTGGAAGAAATTATTTCAAACCCCAGCATGGCAGCATGGTATTTTACATCTGGTTTCTTTCAATCAATCTGGAATTAAGAAGTAGATGTCAGTAATGGCTCACTAATATAGAGAAAGAAATCTGTCAGCCTTGTCTGGATATTGTGTAACTGCAGACTCGTGGTTAAAGGGCAAGTTGGGGTGTCAATAAATGTTGGCAGCCAGTGACTTCCACATCTCACATGCTAATTTTCCTGGATTATTGAGGTGTTGCTGATCTGGGAGCCAGCAGGAGGTTCAACGAGTATGGGGGAAATGGCATGAATGATATGAGTCATAACGCTTTGGAGGCCACAAATTTAGATGGAATAGAGAAAAAGAAGCATTTTAAAAAGAAGTAATTTCTCAGAAGAGTTTACAAGGGCTAGAGGCTGAATTAAATTTCCAATGAGTAAATCAGCTCTCTGAATATCACCTTTATTTAACTATTCACAAAGACAATTATAATTATCACATATTAAATTTATTTCTAGGGACACAGTATTTGGAGGAGTTTAAGTGACGAATGTATTTTAACTTCTAAATCAAGTTTAGCCAATGCGACAAGAACTCTAACTGTAATCAGGTGACTGAGGTGTCTAGTTCTGTCATTTCTTCTTTCCAAAACGCTGTGGTGGAATGATATTCCATCCCCGGGAGTGTATTCGAGCCTCAGAGGTTCTCTGAACTTCACGCCCAAACCTGAATAAAAGACATTTCAAGACAAACGATCAATTTAAGAACAAGAATGAAATGATCACTATAAAAGCATTTTAACCTGAGTGACACCATCAAATAGCAGTAATCACCATCTTAACAAAAGCACACTCTTATACTTCTCTAACAGTGTAAATTCTCCCATTTTACTTGACAGGAATATCATCATAAAAAAATTATGCTGAGCTACATAAAGCAATGTAAAAACATTTCAGTCAAAGATGTGAACTGTAAGATACAACTATAAAGAGAAAGAGAGGGGAGATGTTTAGGGAGGGAATCCAGGCAGCTGAAGGCACCATCGCAAGTGGTGGAGTGGCGAAACTCGGGAAGGTCAAGAGGCTAGAATAACAGTCCTATCTCTGGCTCTTTCCACAGTTTCCTTTTATTTTCATTTTTCTCATTAAATACAAGACCACTCAGTCCATTCACTCTGTGCTGAAGGTCTTAGCACCAGCAATTGTTTATTGTACCAGATGAAAGGAGGATGTGCGTTTCCAACTAAGGCCTTCAGTGAATGTAGTTAAATGTAATGTGTGACTTGTTATCACATTTTCCCACTTATTCACACCAGCATGCTTTTGACTATGTAGTTGCTTGGCGTGGGTCTGATTTTTAGCACCTCCAGGAAATCTTCAAGGAGTGATGCTTCAAAAAGGCAGTGTCCATCATGAATGCCCTGTTCTTGCTGTTTCTGTCAGGAAGGAGGTACAGAAGCCTGAAGGCACACATTCAGTGATTTAGTACCAGCTTCTTCCCCTCTGCTATCTGATTTCTTAATGGACATTGAACCCATGAACACTACCTCACTACCTTTTTATTTCTATTTTTGCACTACTTATTTAATTTAGCTATTTAATTATATATATTTATTGTAATTCACAGTTTATGTTTCTTATATTTATCATGTATTGCATTGTACTGCTACTGCAAAGTTAACAAATTTCATGACATATGCCAGTGATATTAAATCTGATTCTGATTAATTTTTTTGCTGTCATTGACCAGTTTGAAAGTTCAAAGTACATGTATGTCACCACTGTGATTCATTTTCTTGTGGGCATTTATAGTAAATATAAAGAAACATATTAGAATCAATGAAAAACTGCCAAATACAAATTTATGCAAATACAAAAAATGATAAACAAATAAGTAATAAATATTGAGAACATGAATTGTAGAGTCCTTGAAAGTGAGTCCAGAGGTTGTGGGATCAGTTCAGTGTTGGGGTGACTAAAGTCCTCTATTAAGGTCCACAAGAAAGGAATCCATAATAACTCTTTGACCTCCACATCTTCTCTGTGCTGGGACCTCTGCTGTTTGTGATGTATATAAATGACTTGGATGAAAATGCAGATGAGTAGGTTAGTAAGTTTGCAGATAATACGAAGATTGGTGGTGGTGTGGATAGTGTAGAAGACTGGCAAAGAATACTATGGGACGTAGATCAGTTACAGATATGGGCAGAGAAATGGCAGATGGAGTTTAACGTGACCTAATGCGGAGAGTTGCTCTTTGGTATGTCAAATGTAAGGAGACAGTGCACTGTTAATTGCAAGACCCTTAACAGTGTTGCTGAGCAGAGGGACCTTGGGGTCCAAGTTCGTAGTTCCATGGATGTGGCTACACAGGTTGATAAGATGATTAAGAAGGGCGTATGGCATGCTTGCCTTTATTAGTCGAGCAATGAGTTTAAAAGTCAGGAAGTTATGTTGCAGCTTTACAAAACTCTAGTTAGGCTGTATCTGGAGTATTGCACACAGTTCTGGTCGCCCCATTATAAGAAGGATGTCGAGGCTTTGGGGAGGGTGCAGAAGAGGTTTACCAGGATGCTGCCTGGTTCAGAGGGCGTGTGCTATCATGAGAGTTTGAACAAACTTGGGTTGTTTTCTCTGGAGTGGCGGAGGCTGAGCAGAGATCTGATAGAGGTTTATAAGATTGTGAGAGGCATAGATAGAGTGGACAGGCAATATCTTTATCCAAGGGTTGAAGTGTCTAATACTAGAGGGCATGCATTTAAGGTGAGATTAGGTCATTTCAAAGGAGATATGAGGGGCAATTTTTTTTTTTACACAGAGAGTGGTGGGTGCCTGGGCTTGTGGTAATGGCAGATACATTAGGTAGAGATGTTCAGATGGGTACATAAATAGAAGTATATGGACATTGTGTAGGCATAAGGGATTAATTTAGTTGGCCATTTGATTACTAATTTTTGTTGGTTTAACACTACATTGTGGGCTGAAGAGCCTATTCCTGTGTTCTATGTTCTAAAGACATTGATCAGATTGGCATCTGCCCAGCCCATGGACACAGGCAGTGAGTGTTGTTTGTTTGTGATTGTAAATCCAGTAGAGCTCAGCCTAATCTTGTCTGTTTCTGATTCTCACACATTACTTTTTAGCTTAGACTTGAAAGGTGGGGGTGGATGTCATTTTTTAGTTGTTATCTATCACAATTTCCCACCCATCCCTACACCCTAAGGTCATTTTGGAGGACAATTAAGGGTCACATTGGTGGGTTTGGAATCACACACAGGCAGGAACAAATTAAGATGGCAGACTGCCTTTCGTGAACACTTAAAGCTGATGTGCAGATGAACTTGCATGGAACAATACAGTACAGGAACAGGCCCTTCAGCCCACTATGCCTGGCCTGACCATGATACCAATTTAAACTAATCCCATCTGCCTGCACATGGTCCATTCTCTTCATTCTCTTCCTGTTCATGCATTTGTCTAACAGCCTCTTAAATTTTTGCTGTTGTCTCTCCCTACACAACTTCCTCTGGAAGTACTTTGTAGGCACCTACCACTGTGTAAATGGAAAAACTTGCCTCATAAGTCTCTTTAAATTCCCACCCTCTCACTTTAAAGTTATGGTTCCCTAGTGTTTGACATTTCTGCCCTGAGACTTTGACTATCTACCCTCTCTCTGCCTCCTCTATCAAGTTTCCCCTCAGCTTCCAGTATTCCAGACAAAAAAAAACAATGTAAGTTTATCCAAACTATTCTTATCACTAATAATCTGTAATCCAGGCAACATCCTTGTAAAAATCTACTGCACCCTCTCAAAACCCTCCAAAGCTTTCTTGTAATCAGGTGTGACTAGAGCTGCACACAGTACTCCAAATGTGCCTTAACTGAAGTTTTATACAACTTCTTGTGCAGGGTGGTGAATCTGTGGACGCTTTTCACTCAAGGATTGTGGAGGCTGGATCACTGAGGTACTTAAATTTTCAGAAGTTAAGGGAATTGAGGGCTATGAGGGATTGGCACAGGGGAAATGAGGCCTGGGGCAGATCATGATAATGATTGATTGGCATAGCTTGAAGGGGCCGAGTGGCCTATTTCTCATGGATTTTTACGTCATGACCATCAGTTCTATTTAATTATTTGAATTTTTCAATTTGCCATCTGGTCCTGCCCTCCAGGAACTTACTATCTACCGTATCTTCATTATTTACCTTCCCCAAAGCAGATCCATATACTGTAAAGAGTAATGTTTTGGAGAGATGGATAACAGAAGCCATGTACTTGCTTTGAACAAACCACATAGACAATAGTGTAAACCTACCTTTGGGGCTGGAATACAAAGGAAGGGTTTCTTCCAGTTTTTTCTGGGACATGGATTATGGAGTTCACCAGTGAGCTCAGAATGTGATCACTGCCCAGCCTCTTCACAGTATACATGTCCCCATCCTGCAAACAGTCAGATTTGAGCAATTAGTCAGCCTCTCAGAGCAGAGAAATATACTCCTTGCCTCCAATTACTCCTCACTCAACAGTGATGCTCAGCTCTGTGGTTAAATTGTTTGCTGGATAACAAACACCCAGGGGGCAACAGGCTGGAAGAAGATTGTCAAGTTTTAGATGGCCAATTCTCTCTGACCTCTCCACTTCAAACATCTGGGTCTGTGGATTTCAAAGTGTCAAGAAAAATGAGCTAGAAGTCCTGTGGAATAAACCTCGGCACAAGCGAATAGGGAAAAGAAACATTTAACCCACAAAATGTTGGAAATTGCATATAACACAACATCCATGGAGTGGGAAACAAATCAGAGACTTTTCTTCAATTAATAATTATAACAAACCAATAAAGTTGCAAAAAGAAATTGGAAGACTATTTTTTAGGTTCCCGATGGAATGCATTTCTGTCGGACGTGTTGCCAAGTTACCATAACCCATAGGCATTTGTAAAAACTAAAGCAAAATCCCACATATGCTGGGAATCTGAAATTAAAACAGAACACTAGGAACGCTCCACAAGTCAAACAGAGAGAGAAACAGTTAACATCTTAAGGCAGAACTGATGAACTAAAAACAGAAATTACTGCAAATACTTAGGCTAGATTGCGATGGCTTTCGTTCCCCACAGATACTGATTGTTTCCAGTGCTTTTTTACTTCTAATTTCAGACTTCAAGCAGCTGTAATTTATTTGCTTTTTCTAAAGTTAAAATGATCTCTGAATCTTTACAGTATTTTCAGCTTTATTGGACAGATTTTAAAAAAACTTCAGAAGAACAGTAGAGTTCTTACCAATGCAGTATGAGCTCTTGCAGGGAAACTGACCTCATGATCTGCCTGATAGATTGACTTGAGATCTCCCTCTTGAGTGCATGTTGCCATTCCTAGGTAGCTCACAAATGAGCAAAAGACAAGAAGGAATAGTTTGCTGTCCATTGCTGAGGGTGGTCAGAGGAAGCAGAAAGCAGCAGTGATAGTGGCTCCAAATGCACAAACATCTCCACCCTGCCTTTTTAAACCATTTCCTTGAATTCTGCAGAGGGAAACACGTATGACTGAAGTGGGGGGTTGGGGAATGGGAAGGATGGATAATAAAAGGTGTGTTTAACACAGCAAAGCTTCTTTAAGTATTAAGAAGAATGATTTAAAAGCCATAATGGGTTATGTCACTGCAAATTTGCAATCATTAAGTGATTAAAAAGAATAATTGGTGCATGGGGAGTACTGTTAGGCTTGTAGGGCACATCTGAGTCACTTTTCCAAATGGCACAGAATTCATTTGGTATGCCATTATCAGAATAAATCTCAAAGTAATCCCCAAGGCTGAAGGAAGCAACTACTGTCACCGATTAAAAGTAAATAATAAAACTCTGATAGATTTTTCTTTAAATCAATAACTCTGAGTTATTCATTGTATTAAGCTACAGAATAAAACGAGTACTTTTAGAGCTTCCAGATATTAATCTGCAAATTACTTTGAATGCCTGATATTCAAAAAGTTCACACCCCTTTCACTTTTATATCTGCTGGCAGGAGGGGTTGGGTTGTGGTGAAGTTGGAGGGAAGGAGGAGGAAGGAAAACTCCTTTGCAAACTTTTCCTTTCCTTCAAGGAGACGAGGCTTTCACAGTCTCACAGTAGGAGACCATTCAACCTGGTATGGGAGCTGTACTTCCCTCAGAGACTGGTGCGGACAGCTCAGTGCATCTGTAAATGTGAACTTCCCACTATTCCGAACATTTACAGAGACACGTGTGTAAAAAGCACCCGAAGGGTCATTGGGGACCCGGGTCACCCCAAACACAAACTGTTCCAGCTGCTACCATTCCAGGAAACGGTATTGCAGCATAAAAGCCAGACGATCAGACTGATTAATTCACGCTGATACAATTGTATTTCTGTGCTAAATAATTGTTTGCCTGTCCCCTAATACTTCCACCTTGGATCTATGGCAACTGGATATCAACCTCTTTGCTTGGGGAAGTAGGTCCATGCTGTTTATCTGCTCTCCATTAAGTATCCTTTCACTCCCCTTTGTTCCAAAGAGTACCACTTCCAGATCTATTATGCTCAAGATGCATTCAAGACAACAACACTGTATGAGATGTTCATTCCAGTCCCTAGAGCATTCTTCTGGACAGAAGGAGCAGGGGAAAGGACTGGCGTGTTTGCTCTCTAAGGAGCTGGTGTAGAGTAAACATGAGGAGGAGTCTTTTTTTGTATGTCATAACAATTTGGTGGTGCTAGTGTCACCAGACTCAAGTATAACCCTTTGCTGTGAACTATGGGAGAGGGGCTGCTGCCCCATTGCCATTTCCATCTCTAGCCATAAAACACAAGGTGAGGAGTCACACTCAGCCCAATGAAACCACTGATTATAAACAAAAGTTGAATTTGCTGACCCTTCATTCTGAAAGATCATATGAAAGAAAGATCCAAATCAAGCTGATTATCTTTCTGGTACCTTAGCTGGTGAAAACCCTGGCCTTTAACAAAGAGCTTGCAGTGAGCAGATTTTACAATTACTCTGTCTCCTTCCCATGAAACTGCAAGAGGTGAATTACCTTCCCTTTCACCTCCCTTCTCACCATTCAGGGAGCAAAAGTCCTTCCAGGTGAAACACTTGCACATCTAGTGCTCCGCATTCTATGTTCACAGCGTTATCTCCCCTGCACTGGAGAAACCAAATGCAGATAGGGTGATGGCTTTGCAGAGGCTGTGTGTTCAATCCACCCGAGCTTTCTGCTGCCTGCCACTGTAATTCTGTTCCAGTGGATCCCAATACAAGCTTGAGCACCTCATCGTCCGCCTGGGCATGTCTGCTTTTCTTAATAATGAATTCAAAAATTAACTGACTTTTCTGTTTGTGTCAGGTAAGTAACTGTCACTGCAACATTAATTTTCAGCATTATATGTAGAAAAATATAAAATAGGAGCAAGAGTAGGCCATTCAGCCCTTTATTGCTGTTTCACTAATGAGTATGATCAGGTCTCTTAGTACCACTACCCTGTTTTCTCCCCATTTGCCTTGGTGCCTTTTGTATCTAGAAATATTATCTTCCTCCTTAAATATATTCAACCACTTGGACTCTACAACCCTGCATGGCAGTGAATTCACAGGCATGTGAAGTGAAAAAAAATTCATTTTATTTCAGTCCTAAATGTCATAACTTGTGTCTCTTCCTTCTGGATGCATCCAGCCTCTTGAACCCCATTAGAACTTTGCTCATTTCAGTGAGATCCCCTCTTATTCTATACCCTGGTGAACAATCAACCAAATCCCTCCAGTCCCACCATCCCAGGAATCAGTCTGGTAAACTTTTAATGCACTCTCTTGATGGTAAATATATTCTTTCTTAGGTATGAACACAAAAATTGCACACAAATATTAGTAAATTAGTGTCATAGAAAACCACAGCACAGAAACAGGTCCTTCGGCTCATGTCAAACCATTTAAACTGCCTCGTCCCATAGCCCTCCATACCCATCCCATCCATGTACCTATCCGGGCTTCCCTTAAACATTGAAATCAAAATCACACCCACCACTTGTGCTGGCAGCTCGTTCCACACTCTCACCACCCTCTGAGAGAAGAAGTTTCCCTTCATGTTCCCCTAAAACATTTCACCTTTCACCCTTAACCCATGACCTCTTGTAGTCCCACCCAGCCTCAGTGGAAAAAGCCTGCTTGCATTTACCCCATCTAAACCCCTCATAATTTTTGTATAACTATCAGATCTCCTCTCAATTTTTTAAGTTTCAAGGTATAAAGTCCTAACCTATTCAATCTTTACTTATTATTCAAGTCCTCTAGTTCCGGCAACATCCTTGTAAATTTTCTCTGCACTCTTTTAACCTTATTTACATAATTCATGTAGGTTGGAGCTCAAAACTGGACACAATACTCTCAAATTAGGCCTCACTAACGTCTTATACAACTTCAACATAACATCCCATCTCCTGAATTCAATACATTGATTTATTTAGGCCAATGTGCCAAAAGCTTTTTTTATGACCCTATCTACCTGTGACACCACTTCCAATGAGTTATGGACCTGTATTCCAAGATCCCTTTGTTCTACCACACTCCTCAGTGCCCTGCCATTCACTGTGTAAGACCTACCCTAGTTAATCCTTCCGAAGTGCAGCACCTCGCAATTATCGACATTAAATTTCACTCTGCCATTTTCAGCCCATTTTTCCAGCTGGTCCAGATCCCACTGCAAGCTGATCGTCTTCCTCACTGTCCACTATACCCCCAATCTTGCTGCCATCCACAAATTTGCTGGATCCAATTAACCACATTATCATCCAGCTCATTGATATAGATGACAAACAACAACAGACCCAAAATAAACACAAAGTACACTGCAGATGCTGTGGTCAAATCAACATGTACAAACAAGCTGGATGAACTCAGCAGGTCAGGCAGCATCCGTTGACTGCTCATTTCACTGGATGCTGCCCGACCTGCTGAGTTCATTTAACGAGAGACCCAGCACTGATCCCTGTGGCACACCACTAGTCATAGGTCTCCAGTTAGAGAGACAACCATCTGCTATCACTCTGGCTTTTCCCACAAAGCAAATATCTAATCCAATTTACTACCTCATCTTGAATGCTGAGCGACTGAACCTTCTCGATCAACCTCCCATGCGGGTCCTTGTCAAATGTTTAGCTAAAATCCATTTAGACAACATCCACTTTCCTGGTAATTAAAACTTGGAAGTTTGGTTAGACACAACATACCGTGCCTGAAGCTATGCTGACCATCCCTAATCACTCCATGTCTATCCAAATACTTACATATCCAGTCCCTTAGATATAGGGACTTATCTACTACTGATGTCAGGCTCACCAGCCTATAATTTCCTGGTTTATATTCAGAGCCTTTTTTTAAAACAATGGAACAGCATTGGCTATCCTTTAATCCTTCCATACCTCACCTGTCACTCAGGATGATCTAAATATCTCTGCTTGGGCCCTTGCAATTTCTGCACTTGCCTCCCACAGGGACAAGGGAACACCTTGTCAGGCCCTGGGGATTTATCCACCCTAATTTACCTCAAGACAGCAAACATTTTCTCCTCTGTAATCTGTGTAGGGTCCATGATCTCGCTGATGTTTTGCCTCACTTCTACAGACTCCGTGTCCATCTCCTGAGTAAACACAGATACAAAATATCCATTTAAGGTCTCTTCCCCATCTCTTTTGGCTTCATGCATGGATTACCCTTCTGATCTTTCGGAGGACCAACTTTGTCCCTTACAATCTTTTTGCTCTTATCTGTAGAATCCCTTGGGATTCTCCTTCATCTTGTCTGTTAGAGCAACCGCATGTCTTTCTTTAGCCCTCCTGATTTCTTTCTTAAATGCTCTCTTGCATTTCTTATACTCCTCAAGTATCTCATGTGTTCCTACCTGCCTGTACCTGCTATGCACCTTAACCAGGGCCTCAATATCTCTTGAAAACCAAGGTTCCCTACACTTGTTACCTTTACCTTTTATTCTGACAAGCACATAGAAGCTTTGTACTCTCAAAATTTTCACTTTTGAAGGCCTCCCGCTTACCAAGTACACCTTTGCCTGAAAAGAGACTGGCCAGATCCTTTCTGAAACCTTCAAAATTGGCCTTTCTCCAGTTTAGAATCTCAACTCAAGGACCAGACCCATCTTTTTCCATACAGTACTTACTTTGAAACTAATGGCATTATGATCACTAGATGCAAAGTGTTTCCCTACAGAAACTTCTGTCACCTGCCCTGTCTCATTCCCTAATAGTAGATTAAGTATTTCACACTCCCTCATTGGGATTTCTATGTACTGATTAAGGAAACTTTCCTGAGCACGTTTGACAAACTCTATCCCATCTAGTCTTTTTACAGTATGGGATTCCCAGAAAATATGTAGAAAGTTAAAATCACCTACTATCACAACCTTATGTTTCTTGCAACAGTCTGTGATCTCTCTTAAAATTTGTTCCTCTATCTCCCACGGTCTACTGGGTGGTCCATAATATAGCCCCATTAAAATGGTCATACCTTTCTTATTTCTGAGTTCCACCCATAACACCTCACTAGATGAGTTATCTAGTCTGTCCTAAGCACTGTTGTAACATTTTCCCTGACTAGTAACGTCAGCCCTCCTCCTTTAATCCCTTCCGGTCTATCACATCTAAAGCAGGTTCGGTATTGTCAATTAAAGTAAAATTGGATAGGTATATGGACAGGAAAGGAATGGAGGGTTATGGGCTGAGTGTGGGCCAGTGGGACTAGGTGAGTGTAAGCGTCGGCACGGACTAGAAGGGCCGAGATGGTCTGTTTCTGTGCTGTAATTGTTATATGGTTATATGGAACAGTGAAATATTGATCTTCCAGTCCTGCCCCTCCTGCAACCAAATCTTGCTGAAGACCATTTACAAAACATTCAACAATACTTACAGTACAATACTCCTTGCATTGAAATGTACATAACTTACAACATTAATCCCACCATGCTCAACCTTTTGATTCCTGACTTTGTCTGAGGTCTTAACAACATCTGTCTCCACAACCTCTCCAATATCTGTTCTGGCACTCTGGTACCCATCCCCCTGCAACTCTAGTTAAACTCACGAGGATATTAGTCCCTCTCCAGTTCAGGTGCAAACTGTCTCTTCTGTACAGGTCCCACCTTCCCTGGAAGGAAGCCCAATGATCCAAATATATGAAGCCCTCCCTCCTACACAAAATCCTAGCAACATGTTAAACTGTATAATCTTCCTATTCTGACCTCACTAGTATGTGACATGCGTAGCAATCCTGAGATTGCAACCATGGAGGTCCTGCCCTTTAACTTAGTACCTAACTCCCTGAACTCACTTTGCAGAACCTCATTACTATTATTGTCATGTCTACTGAGAAGCTTTTGTTTGTGTGCCATGCAGGCAAATCATTCCATACACAAGTACATTAAGGTAGTAAAAAGAAAAACAGAATGCAAAAAATATTACAGTTACAGAGAAAGTGTGGTGCAGGTAATCAAACGAAGCGCAAGGGCCATGACAAGGTAGACTGGAAGATCAGGGAGATGGTGCAGCTCCAGTGAATCTCAAGATTCACAATCCAAGACAATTTAGCTTGATAGTATTGTCAGTGATCCATCCTATCTGTCCAACAATCTCTTTGACCCCCTACCATCAGGCAGGAGGTCCCGTAGCATCAGGCCAAGGACTGTTAGGGTGGAAAACAGCATCTTCCCCCAGGTTGTGGGACTACTGAACTCTCTGCCACCACCCAGGCCTCATCACTTATGAAGCACCAGTAGTGTTATGCTGTTTACTTTTTAAACTAGTGTTGTAAATGCACTTTATGCAAAATGTCAATCTGCTAGAATATATTTTAATTATTTGTTAATTTACTAGTGGCAATAGTTACCTTATATGTTGTGTGTAAGTTATATGTACTGTGTTGTGCGCCCTGGTCTGGAGGAATGTTGTTTTGTTTGGCGATATACATGTGTAGGGTTGAATGACAATAAACTTGAACTTGAACAATGTATTAATTGCCCCAAATATTGTATTCATTTACTCCACCATGTGTCCACAGTGACTGCAGTGTGCGCCATCCACAAAATGAACTGCAGTAACTCACCCAGCACCTCTCAAATCTATGATCTCTATCACCAAGAAGGATAAGGGTTTCAGGTACATGGATACACTACCTCCAAGTCACAGACCATAATGTATTGCCAGTCCTTTATGAAAACAGAGTCATAAACTCTTGAGTCCTCTACTCAACAGCAATGTGGGAGCAGCTTCACCAGAAGAACAGCAGTGGTTCAAAAGGTGGCTTACCCACCTCCCCCCTTCTGAAGAACAATTTAGGGATGGGCAATAAATGCTGGGTTTACCAGTGGTTCCCCATGTCCTGTGGATAAGAGAAACCATCCTGAACAAAATAAAGTTTGCATTCAGAAATCATAAATGTGACATAACTGTCCCAGAACAAATCAATTCAACTGAGCGTGACAGGGCATCTCATCCCACACTGAAAAAGCAAAACAAATTTAGTCTCTGAATTGTAGAGTACTGCATTGTACATTATGAGGTCAGAAATGAAGACAGTTTTGTGATATTTTCTGAGGTTCAAGCAGCTAATCAGATTGCTATTGCTTAGAGAAATCTCTGATGTTGCTCTCCAAGGATTGGAGGATTTATTTCAGAACCTGCTCAGTTGATTGCAGGGATAAAATGTACCATAACGCAGGCATTTTCAAAATTGAAATGTTTGCAAAGGTGTGATCTGTTAGCAAGTTGTTAATAATTCTTAACTAGCCTACCATCACCAGTTCCACATTCCTAAAAAAGTGTAAAAAATAAAGATGGAAATTTAACAATGCAGAATAATCACTTCTTAGTGACATTTTAGTTGTTACTGGCATAATGCATGAGTTCCATTTCCACCTGCAAAATTGAGCAATTTCAATTTTGTTTAATTGAATAAGTCAGGAATTTAAAAAATAACATACATGAAGAACATCGATCCAATCTCAGTTACCAACAGTAATGTGACTACTAGATCTGATTAGCCCAATCATTTTCATTCCAGCTGACTTTCACATGCAGCCAAATTGGAAATGCATCCTGCAGAAAACACAAGACCCCCATCCAAATACTGTAAGTGAGCTCATTGACCTTGTCCAATATGGTGAATACTGTATTTCCATATGTATATGTTTCCTGACAGGCATCCAAGGAACATCCAATTAATGGCATTGAACACCAAACTCATAGGTTATTAGGCCCACCTGCATGTAGATTAGTGTCAAGAATATTTCCTGCAGCACAGTTGGTGAGACTATTTATTTTGACTCAAAGGTCAATCATTTTCCATTGAAAAAAATCATGATTTTTGCAATCCCCAAGTAATGGAGTTGTACTTAACAGAAGTAGAATTTAGTTTCTTTTGTGCCACAGCATTAATGGCTTTGTAAATTTTAATTGAAACCCTGTGGTAACAGCTCCATGTTAGCAGCAATACAGTTTCTGGTGATATTATTTTGCCCAGTATACAATACAAACTTATTAGTCCTGATGAAGGGTCCTGGCCCCAAACCCTGACTGTTCATTCTCCTCCACAGAGGCTGCCTGATTTCCTGAGCTCCTATAGCATTTTGTGTATGTGTTCCAGTATCTGCAGAGTCTCTTGTTTTTATTATTTGCTGCTTTATTATCACACCTGAATATAAATTAAAACAAAATATTTTAATGCCCTTCAGTCTGTGATGAGTTTATTTTCTCATTCTTATTTTACTAATCCAAATAACTTAACTTTTTGAACAAAACATTGAAATGATCTTATCTGGTATTATTTAAAGATATACAGTAGTTTTTCTTTCATCCGACGTGATTCAGGAGTTCATAAACCTAATTAAAATATATGTGTCCTTCCGACCTGAGTGCGTCGCTCTCCACAAGGGCAGGGTGGTTCTCCATGGAAGACGCTCTTGCCAACACTCCTTGTTGCCCGTTGCTATGTTATTGTTAGGGCGGTTGCTAGATTACCGCACGAGACTGGGGGAGAGAGAAAGAAGGACAAAGCAGGGGCTACGAAAGGAACGAAGGAGGAAAAGAGGCGAAGAAGGGCGAGGTATCGACCGGCGGCTCCCTATAAAGTACAGGCGACCCCTGGGATCTATCCTACGCAGTAAGGCAGATCTACATTCCTTTAGCACTTTTCACTTCCCTCTCAATATTTCGTAGCTAGCAAGGTGTCTGGATGTTATCCCTTTTGTAACGCTGTGTACACAACAGGAGCCAACTGGTGGTGGTGAAACCCTGTCGAGAGATAAGCCCTAATCCCAGGGCACTTCTGTTCTCCAATCACCTGGAAACAGTCACAATTTCATTTAAAGGCAACACGAATGAATCTGCAGATGCTGGAAATAAATAAAAACACAAAATGCTGGCAGAACTCAGCAGGCCAGACAGCATTTCTGGAAGGAGGTAGTGACGATGTTTCGGGCCGAAACCAAATGAATAGTCAGAATGAACAGGCCAGGACCCTTCATCAGGATTAATAAGTTTGTATTGTATACTGGGCAAAATAATATCACCAGAAACTGTATTGCTGCTAACATGGAGCTGTTACCACAGGGTTTCAATTAAAATTTACAAAGCCATTAATGCTGTGGCACAAAAGAAACTAAATTCTACTTCTGTTAAGTACAACTCCATTACTTGGGGATTGCAAAAATCATGATTTTTTTCAATGGAAAATGATTGACCTTTGAGTCAAAATAAATAGTCTCACCAACTGTGCTGCAGGAAATATTCTTGACACTAATCTAATCTCCTGATGAAGGGTTTTATAGACAATAGACAATAGGTGCAGAAGTAGACCATTCAGCTCTTCGAGCCTGCACCACCATTCTGAGATCATGGCTGATCATCTACTATCAATACCCGGTTCCTGCCTTGTCCCCATATCCCTTGATTCCCCTATCCATAAGATACCTATCTAGCTCCTTCTTGAAAGCATCCAGAGAATTGGCCTCCACTGCCTTCCGAGGTAGTGCATTCCAGACCCCCACAACTCTGTGGGAGAAGAAGTTTTTCCTTAACTCTGTCCTAAATGACCTACCCCTTATTCTCAAACCATGCCCTCTGGTACTGGACTCTCCCAGCATCTGGAACATATTTCCTGCCTCTATCTTGTCCAATCCCTTAATAATCTTATATGTTTCAATCAGATCCCCTCTCAATCTCCTTAATTCCAGCATGTACAAACCCAGTCTCTCTAACCTCTCTGCGTAAGACAGTCCAGACATCCCAGGAATTAACCTTGTGAATCTACGCTGCACTTCCTCTACAGCCAGGATGTCCTTCCTTAACCCTGGAGACCAAAACTGTACAAAACGTCGTCACTACCTCCTCCCATAGATGCTGTCTGGCCTGCTGAGTTCTGCCAGCATTTTGTGTTTTTAACAATTTCATTTAAACTGGTTTTTGAAACTAAAGATTTTGTTCGTTTTGCACATTGTGATTCGGTTTTCACCTGAGTCGGAACATTTGCTCCAATGTTGCACCTCCGCTGTTTTTGGTGCTGTTGTTTCAGAACATTGTGGGCATGCTATGTTGGTGCCGGAATGTGGGGCAGGATACTTGCAGGCTGCCCCTAGCACATTAGGTGTGTTGATTTGTTAGCACAAATGATGCATTTCACTATCTGTTTCGATGTAACATGTAATAAATAAATCTGAATTTGATAGTGTTGGCTCTGGGATATTTCACGCTCACCTAGGAAGGGAAAGGTAAAATGAGGTGTTGTGTGGAGAAGGGTGATAAATCCATACTATTATCATGTAGGCCAGTTATTTGGCATATCTCCCCATATTCTGCAGAGTAATGGGACACATCAGAGATTTCTGAGGATTGTTACACCAACACCAGACCAGACACGTTGACATTATCAGATCAGCAATTGCTTCAGTTGTGGAGTACTGACATCTACAGGAAGACCAGAGACTGGCAGGGTGATCTTAGATGAGATTGCCTAGGTCGGAGAGCCCTGAAGCCCCACTCTTCACTTTGCTGATTAACTGGTGAGAATCTATCAAAATTAGCATCACTAGGTTCTTCACCCTGAAAGGTGTTCAGAAACAAGGTAATTCTCAGAAAGCAGATTGGAACATAGGGCATTGATCATTACATCCCACCATGTTGATAAAGATTAGCATTATTTGTCACATGTACATTGAAAAATTGAAACACATTGAAATGTGACATTTGCATCAACAATCAACACAGTCCAAGGATTGGGCTGGGGGCAGGCCACAAGTGCGGCCACGCTTCCAGCATCAACATAGCAACTTACTATCTCTAACCCTACCCGTACATCTTTGGAATGTGGGAGGAAACCAGAGTACTTGGAGGAAACCCACATGGTCAACGGAGAGAACATACAGACACCTTACGGACAGCAGCAGGAATTGAACCCCAATTGGTGATCACTGCCACTATAAAGCATTGTGCTAACTGTTACGCTACCATGACACCCTTTACATTACGGTACCGTGCACACAGAATCTGTTCCTTTTGTGGTCAAAAGAGGTTGATGTCAAGGAGGCGTCCTAAGAGGTAGAGAACCAGCAAGCTGGATGAGATGTTCTTGCACTTCTTCCAAAAGGTTCACAGAGAGAGCTTTATAATGAGCAACCCCGAAGAAGAGGATGGTTCAACAATCTCTTCACAGTCAGACATATTAAGGGTGTGGGAATATGAGCTGGACAATACAATTTCAAAGTGACTGACAGTATTGTCTCCCAGAATCTTAGCAGGCAGGAGAGTCTGGACCAACCAGTAACTCTGAATGAGCTGACAAGTTCCCTTCAGGCAAATAAAGCTCCCAGAAGCGATGGCTTGCTGGCTGAGTTGTACTTGGCCGTGTGGAGCAGGATTAGTGCAGACCAGATGGAGTCTACGACAATATGCTTCCAATTGGTATTTCTGATTGTCAGAATCTATGAAGAAATACATCATTACCCACATTAAAAACAAAAAAAAGCAAGATAAGCTCAGAAAGTGGTGATCCACCTCACTGCCAACCATGTCAAATCCCTGGATTTGGTGATTCACCTAGATTAAAGGAGATGGAATATCAAATATCACATGTACAGAATGGATATGCTCCCCAAAATGGGGTTAGGGAAGAGAATCACAATTGGAAAAGACCGCTCAACATTGACATAAATAGCAGAGTCCTCATCAAAGTAAACAAGGTGTTTCCTTATCAAATCTGGAATTAGGCAAGGCCTAATGTGTATTGCCAGATTAGTCCCATCAGAAAGCATGTAGGAAGGGTGATTGTCTCAGTCTTTCACTTGGATCTATTGTCGATCCACAGAATTATAAGCATATGTCACAGTTTGATTTGTCCTTGGGAGCTGGAGTCAATTATTGTGAAAGTTCTTTGGAGCTGGTACAATCATTCCTTTTTTCCCTTCATCATCAAGTCTAGATACTTGGAGGTGCTAGGAATATGGTTTGGATGAGCTGGGGAATTTACCAAGAAGTGGATGGAGTATAGAGACAAGCTGAAGCAGAAACATGGATTGTCACAACAGTGCTTCATTTTGATATGGGAAAGAAACGGGTCATCAAGTGCCAAGTGTTCTCAGCATTGCTCTATGTGGTACAGGTGCAGCTTATAGTCCTTATCTGCCCTGTAGAAGTCACTAAGTCACTTCCCATCCTATCTGTAGATCTACAATGACCATAGCACGCAATGTACAAATCTCCAAGAAAGTGGTGAAAATTATGTTTAATATGAGCTTCACCCTGATGTCCACATTTGTGTGTGGGGTGGGTTACCCAAATACCAAAGGTCACTGTGGTGAGTTCTAATGCCCTTGAGTGAAATTTGCAAGCTAATTTTACTTAGATTGGTCTACATGTATCTCCAGTCCCTACTTTGTACATGAATTTTAATGCTTCCAGGACATCTGTGGCTGGGCAGTATTTCCCATTTACCTAGAGTATAAAGCAATGTTCTGCTATATATCCAAAGTCACAAAAACAACAGTAAATCTATCTTTGATAGAATTCTATCAACCTTCCCTAGAGCAAGGAAGTCGCAAAAAAAATTCTCTTTCTTTTCAAATCTTTTTATTGGTTTTCGAACAAAACAAAATAACAATAGAAATACAGAGAGATTGGGAATTCAGAGTTAATAGAACAGTATATACAAGTAACAACTATTAGTTACACAAATGTGCCAAATCTCCCAAACTCATCCTGTATTTATAATGAAAAGAAAAAAACCCAAATTAAAAAAATATATATAAAAAAGCAACTAACTAACTTGAAAATAAACTGAGAGAAAAAAAACAACTGGGCTATTATATTACAACAGTTATGAACAGTAGTGTCAATAATTCCGCTCCTCTATCCAAATAATTAAAGGTAGTAAAAGAGGTTTGGGAAAGGTCAATTTAGCTCATATGAAAGTGTTGAATAAATGGTTTCCAGGCTTCAAATTTAATCGAAGGGTCAAAAATAACACTTCTGATTTTCTCTAAATTTAAACAAGATATAGCTTGGGAAAACCATTGGAATGTAGTTGGAGGATTAATCTCTTTCCAGTTCAATAAAATGGATCTTCTGGCCATTAATGCAATCATCCGACGAGCCGATGGGGATATTCTCTTTTGGTCATATGTATTTTTCTCACTCTCCGTATGCTGCCTGTTCTGCTGAGTACTTTCAGCATTTTCTACTGTCTTTTGGACAAGTTGTTAGAAATTGATATTGACTGATCTGTGTTGCTCCTACTAAGTAAAATGTTTTACAAGAGCAGAAAAGCTGGGAAATTCTGTTATTTCTAGGGTGTGGTTGAGTTAGAATGTTAGCTGTAGGGGTTCTGGAATACTCAAAAAGCAGAAGTTTGAGGTTGGGCAAGTTTTAAGCCAAGAGTACATTTCCACAGCCACCAACTGCTTTGGAAACCACAGCTAAATTAATGCTACTTATGTAGTTTAGTTGTGACCAAAGTAACCAATGTTTTAGATTTTAATTATCAAGATTGCCCGTGTTATAAAATGGTGCTTGGAAGGGTTTTTGTTGTTGTTGCTTATTCTGACCATAAGATATAGGAGCAGAAGTAAGCCATTCGGCCAATCAAGTCTGCTCCGCCATTCAATCATAGGCTGATCCAATTCTTCCACTCATCCCCACTCCCCTGCCTTCACCCCATACCCTTTAATGCCCTGGCTAATCAAGAACCTATCTATCTCTGTCTTAAATACACCCAATGACTTGGCCTCCACAGCCACTCGTGGCAGCAAATTCCACAGATTTACCACGCTCTGGCTAAAGTAATTTCTCCGCATCTCAGTTCTAAAAGGACATCCTTCAATCCTGAAGTCGTGCCCTCTTGTCCTAGAATCCCCTACCATGGGAAATAACTTTGCCATATCTAATCTGTTCAGGCCTTTCAACATTTGGAATATTTCTATGAGATTCGCCTGAACCGCAGGGAGTACAGTCCAAGAGCTGCCAGACATTCTTCATACAGTAACCATTTCATTCCTGGAATCATTCTCGTGAATCTTCTCTGAACCCTCTCCAGTGTCAGTATATCCTTTTCTAAAATAAGGAGCCCAAAACTGCACACGATACTCCAAGTGTGGTCTCACGAGTGCCCTATAGAGCCTCAACATCACATCCCTGCTCTTATATTCTATACCTCTAAAAATGAATGCCAACATTGCATTTGTCTTCTTCACCAACCTGGAGATTAACCTTTAGGGTATCTTGCACAAGGACTCCCAAATCCCTTTGCATCTCTGCATTTTGAATTCTCTCCCCATCTAAATAATAGTCTGCCTGTTTATTTCTTCCACCAAAGTGCATGACCATACACTTTCCAACATTGTATATCATTTGCCATTTCTTTGCCCATTCCCCTAAACATTCAAAGTCTCTCTGCAGGCTCTCTGTGTCCTCAACACTACCCGCTCCTCCACCTATCTTTGTATCATTGGCAAATTTAGCCACAAATCCATTAATACCATAGTCCAAATGATTGACATGTTAAAAAGCAGTAGTCCCAACACCGACCCCTGTGGAACTCCACTGGTAATGGGCAGACAGCCAGAATAGGATCCCTTTGTTCCCACTCGGTTTTCAGCCGATCAACCAATGCTCCACCCATGCTAGTAACTTCCCTGTAATTCCATGGGCTCTTATCTTGCTAAGCAGCCTCATGTGTGGCACCTTGTCAAAGGCCTTCTGAAAATCCAAGTATACCACGTCTACTGCATCTCCTTTGTCTACCCTGCTTGTAACTTCCTCAAAGAATTGCAGTAGGTTTATCAGGCAGGATTTTCCTTTCAGGAAACCATTTATAATTAAGTTGAAATAAAGATCTAGTGCTCTTGATTGTAATAGATTGCATTTCTTTGGAGAGCTTTAAATAGATGATCTTTTATTTATGCTTTTGATATTTATGTTTCTTTAGGAATTTTGAAACTAACTCATCATGTCTAAGCAAAAAAAAAAATTAGACTTGATGACTGAGGAGGAACGTCTGCTATACCTGCAGCAGAAAATGCTGGATGAAGAAGAGGTGCAAAGGAGGAAAGAGGAGATGTTAAGTCAATTCTTGAAGGTACATCCTGGATACAAATTTTAAGTGTTTTTGTAAAGTGTGGCTGAGCAATTTTTGTGAGCCTTAATTTGTTAAGAAATGGGAGGTGAGACTGTTTACCTTGTGAATCTGGAATGTGTCACAGACTGTGTTCTTTTGTCAATTGGTTAGTTAATAAGACTGTTCTATAAATTTTTATTTGTTTACTGGAAACTAAGCGCCACAGGCAAAGCCAACATTTGTTACTCATCCCAAATCAGCCCTTGAGAAAGCACTGGTGAGTCAACTTCTTGAATCGCTGCAGTGCTTCTAGTGGAGATGCTACCACAGGTGTGCTGGAGGGTTTAGAGTCAGCGACGTGGATATATTTCCAAGTCAGGATGTTACATAATTTTGAGAACCTGTTGGTGATGGTGTTCCCCTGCACCTGCTGCTCTTGGTGGTAGAGGTGAAGGTTTAGGAAATGCCATTGGAGTAAACTGGTTGAGAAATTTGCATTTTGTAGATGGTACACACTGCAACCACTGTACACTGGTGGTGGAGAGAATGCATACTCGGGGCTGGATGGGCTATCGATCAAATGGGCTGCTTTGTCCTGGATAGCGTCAAGCTTCTTGAGCACATGAGAGCTGTATTAATTCAGTAACCATTCCATCATCAAGCTACAGGTAAAGATGATTGGAATCTGATACTCTTGATCTCCTTGGTAACTTTCAATTCCTGGGTCCAGACGGCCTCATTTTTACCATTGATTTTCAGTTGCTATACGCTTCTAACCTTCAAAAAGGAGCCCTTAAATTTGTTCACTTTTTTTCTGGACAAAAGAACCAACCAATCTCCCTCCACCACCACCCTCATCTGTCTGGCAAAACTGATTCTCACCCTGAAGAATTTTTTCTTCAGCTCCCACTTTTTCCAGACTCGAGGGGTAGCCATGGGCATCCTCCTCCTTCAAAGAACGGGGTTTCCCTCTCTCCACTATTAATGCTGCCCTCACCCACATCTCCTCCATTTCCTACACATCCATTTCCTACCACATCTTCACCCTGATAGAGTTCCTTTTGTCCTTACCTACCACCCCATAAACCTCTGTCCAACAATCATCCTCTGCAACTTCCGCCATCTCCAAAGGAATCCTACCAGTAAACATATCTTTACCTCCCCCTTTCTCTGCTTTCCACAGAGTTCGCTCCCTCTGTGAGCCCCTTGTCCATTTGTCCCACCCCAGTAATCTTCCTCACGGCACTTAACCCTGTAAGCGGCCAAAGTGCAACACCTGACCATTCACCTCCTCCCTCACCAACTTTCAGGACCCAAAACAGTCCTTCCAGGTATGGTAACACTTCACCTGTGAATCTGCTGAGGTCATCTACTGTGCCTGGTGCTCCCAGTGCAACCTCTACATTGGTGAGACCCGTCGTAAATTGAGGGACCACTTTGTCAAGCACCTCTGCTCCATCTGCCAAAAGCAGAACTTTCTGGTGGTCAAATGTTTTAATTCTGGTTCCCATTCCTGTTCCGACATGTCAGTATATGGCCTCCCCTTGTGCCAAGATGAGCCCATTCTTAGGGTGGAGGAGCAACAGCTTATATTCCATCTGGGTAGCCTCCAACCTGATGGCATGATTATCGATTTCTCCTTCCGGTAAAAAAAAATTCTGTCCCCCTCCTTCTTCTATTCCCCATTCTGGTCTCTTATCTTTTCTCACCTGCGCATCACCTCCCCTGGTTGTCTCTTCTTTCGTTTTCTCCTATGATCCGCTCTTCTCTCCTATCAGATTCCTTCATCTCCACTCCTTTATCTTCCCTACCCACTTGGCTTCACCTGTCAGCTTCTAGTTAGCCTTCTTCCCCTCCCCTCATTTTTTTATTCTGGCACCCTCCCACTTTTTTTCCTGCCCTGAAGAAGGGCCTCGGCCCGAAATGTTTGCTGTTTATTTCCATAGATGCTGCCTGGCCTGCTGAGTTCCTCCAGCATTTTGTGTGTGTTGCTCTGAAATCTCTCTTATTGGAGAATGGTCATTGTCTAGTAATGTTGTGGTACAGCTGTTATTTGCCACATATAAGCCCATGTCTGAATGTTACCGAGGTCTTGCTGCAAACAGGCATGGCCTGCTTCATTTGCTGAGGAGTTGTGAATGGAATTGAACACTGTGCAATAATCAGTGAACATCCCACTTTTAACCTTATGATGGGGAAAAAGGCATTGGGGAAAAAAAAGTGGAAGATAGTTAGGCCTAGGATTCTTCCCTGAGGAACTCCTGCAGTAATGTCCTGGGATGATGAACCATTTTTCTTTATGAAAGGTACGACTCCAACCACTGGAATATTTCCCCTTTACGTCCGTTGACCTCAGTTGTGCCAGGGCTCCTTGATGCCACACTGAGTCAAATGTTTCCTTGATGTCAAGGGCAATCTCTCTCACTTCTAGAATTTAGCTCATTGACTTTGTTTCGACCAAGGGTGTGATGAGGTCTGGAGTGGAGTGGTCATAGTGAAACTCTGGGCATCGGTGAGCATCATGTTATTGATGAGTAATTTCACTTGTCCAGCTGAACACCTCCATAGTTACTTTCACACCTGCAACTGAACTCCACTACTAGTATAACCATACTAGAAATTTCACACCCACAACTGAACTCCCCCATTATTAAAATCACATTGGTAATTTCACAGTCTCAACTGAACTCCACCATGTACTGGAGATTGTCAAGGCACATATACTCTATATGTGTAACTAAAATACAGTAACCCTTGGTGTAGGTTTTGGAGGCTTTTCATGCCTCAAAGACCTGGGGAGCTATGTTGGCTGGAGTCAGTGCCTTGTGTTTTGACTCTTGGTAGGATCACCTATGCCAAACAGGTCAAAGGGTAGAAGCCAGACTAAGTCCACTCGTCCTCCAGGTTGGGGGGTTCAACTCAGGGCTAATAACTGCTCGAAAAAATTGTTAGAGAAACAGCAATGAAGAATCTTATATTGGTGTGTGATGGTATCCCTAAGTCTCCATCCGGGATTTGCATGACTGACAGTAGTGAAAACCAAGAGGAAGCTACAGACATGATGAAGACCACCACGATCAAGACCAAAATTGTTTTTTTGGAATGTACAAACCATGTGCAAAGCTGGCAAACTAACACAAATAATTAAAAATAAATTGTCACACCCTACATATACTGGGTGTCAGTGAAAGCAGGTGGACAGGGTCTGGCAGACTAAAAGCTACAACTAGTGAAACAGTTTTATACTCAGGAAGGGAAGGTGATCATCAACATGATGGTGTAGTGGTCATTTTGAAGAAAGGCATTGAGGAGTGCTTGCTGGAATGGAAACTAATCAACTGCAGGCTGATGAGAGTCAGGCTGAAAGGGAAGCAGTGAACAGGAGTGTGATCCAATGCTGTGCTCCAACTAATGGTTGACATTGAAGAAAATGAGGTTTTCTACAAACAGCTGCAATCGGGTCACACTTCAATAGGGTCATGGGCACGCATGAATGTGGAACGATGAGTAACAATGGTGAAAGTGGTGGAATTCTGTGCCGTGGACAATCTGGTCATAGGAGGAACCCTCTTCCCACACTATAAAATCCACAAACTGGCATGGTGCTCACCCAGTGGATGTGACAAGAACTAGACTGACCATTTAATGATCAATAGTACGTGGAGACGATCCTTGCAGGATGTAAAGGTGAAGAGAGGAGCCGATACAGGAAGTGATCACCACCTTGTTGTAGGAGTGATGAAACTCAAGCTGAGAAGCACTGGGATCAGAACACGTGTACAAAGACATTTTGATGTTGAAAAGCTCAAGGACACCAGTGTGAGATCTGATCCTAGGCCTTGCAAAACCTTGACGGGGATATGTCAGCAGAAAAGATCGACACAATGTGGAAATGGATTGCCTCAATCTTCAAGGAGAGCAGTGAGGCTTGTCTAGGATACAGAGCGAGAAAGAAGAACAAAGAACAGATACAGCAGAGAACATGGACAGCCTTAGAAGAAATACAGAAAATTAAAAAGAAAGTGTTAGATGCAAAGTCAACACGAATTAAGGAGAAACTTCAACTAGCATATACTGAAGCTAACAAGAAGGTGAAGAGGCTTGCAAGAAAGGATAAGAAAGTCTACATGGCAGACCTTGCAGAGGAGGCTGAAGTAGCAGCCAATTGGGATGATCAAGGAAATATATGCAAGATTTCAAAATTGGTATGCAGAAAGTTGCAGGGCAGAACCAGTGGTCCTGTGAGAGATAAGAACAGTCTGCTTTTGATAACTGAGAAAGAGTAAGAAGTACAATGGACAGAGTATTTCAGAGAATTACTGAATAGACCACCAGCAGATGAAGAGCCTGACATACAAGAGGCAACAGAGGACCTTGATGTCAACACAGATCCACCAAAGAAAGAAGAGATTGTTGCTGTGATTAAATCACTAATGAACAGCAAAGCTCCAGGACATGACAATTTGAACGCCAAACTATTCAAAGCTGAACTAAAAGTTGTAGCAGCCATCCTGCAACCACTGTTTACTATAATCTGGGAACAGGGACAAATACCCAAGGACTGGACAAATGGAGTCATTGTTAGGATTCCCAAGAAAGGAGCACTAAGTAATTGCAACAACTGGCGTGGCATCATACTTTTGTGAGTTGCCAGCCAGATTCTCGCCAATGTCATTGTCCAACAGATTACAGATGCTGTTGATATGTGCTTGAAGAAAGAGCAAACTGGCTTCAGGAGAAACAGAGGCTGTTTCAACCAGGTCTTTGTGCTGCATAACATCATAGAACAAATGTACAGAGTGGCAGAAACAACTGTATGTGAATTTCATGGACTTTGAAAAGGCTTTTGATAGCATCCACAGGGAGAGCCTCTGGCCAATTCTCAGATCATGGGGATCCCCGCCAAAATTGTCCAGAGTTTCTGTGTAAGCTTCGCATGCACAGTTGGGGACTACAATTTGAACTTTGAAGTCAAGACAAGAGTCAGGCAAGGATGTGTGATGTTGGTGATCTTATTTAACCTGGTGATTGACTGGGTTATGAGGCAAACAATAAAAGATAAGCAGAGAGGCACTAGGTGAACTCTATTCTCTACTTTAGGAGATCTTGACTTTGTGGATGAACTCACATTACTATCACGTACATACCAGCACGCAAGAGAAAGCTAAGTGTCTATGTATCTTTGGAGGACAGGCTGGACTCAGAGTCAGAGAGAGAAAGACTCTGACCATGACCCTCAATGTAGAGTCTCCTCCTCCCGTCAAGGCACGTGATGTCAACTTACCCAGCCCTGGCAGACTCACCTAACTGGGCAGCATCATTCAGCAGGACGCTGGGACCAAGGACAGCATCCAGTGCAGACCCAGCAAAGCCAGAAACTTCTTCAGATTAATGAGCAACATATGGGGATCAACCAAGTACAGTGTTCACAGCAAGGTGAAGCTGTACCAGAGCTGTGTTCTGTCCACACTCTTGTACGGGTCAGAATGCTGGTGCATGACAGGGTTGCCAAGCTGTTGTCTTTCCACACCATGAGCCTCCGGAAGATCCTCCAGTGTCATCAAGAGGGCATGGCCTCAATCATCATGAGGAAACATTGTTTATAGACTGGGCACTTGATGAGAAGAGAGGTCAACTTCATCATCAAGACAGAACTTCATTGAATCCTTGAAGGGTGGAGGAAATGCAGGAGACCAAAGGAAACTTGGCATTGTAATGTAGAGGCAGAAATGAGGACTCCTGAACTACACCTGGGGCACAATAGAGAAGATGGTCAATGACAGAGATGGAGGACCTTCATTGCTGTCCTAAAATCCAGCAGTGTAACAGGCAGTAACTAAAATACAGTAGTAACAGGCAGTAACAAATATTCTCTGTTTAATTTGTGGGCATGCCATTAATTACCTTCAGATATTGAGCACTAGATAGATAGATAGATAGATACTTTATTCATCCCCATGGGGAAATTCAACTTTTTTCTATGGGGAAATGATCCATTGAATGTTGAGGATGAGGACATTGGGAAGCCTTTGTTTTGATTCTAGCAGTGAAGAGAATGATTGATATTAAAAATACAGAAAATTACATGCATACTCTGAAAATTACATGTTCAGGGCCTTGTTAACCACAACATGAATGAAAGATGTATTTGTAATCCAGGTAAAGGAGGTAGCATTGTCAGAACAAATCAAATGGAGACTAAGAAACTAGAGAATGGAATAGAATCTTCAAAGGAATTGAATTTGGAGGCAGAATTATCAACATAACTTTAGGAGTCAGTGGCTTAGAGTGGATTTGGGTCACTGGCCTACTCTGAGAGATGGAGGTGGAGGCAACGAGATCATTGAGAATTGGAGATGGACCAGGTGAAGATGAAGGGATAGTCAAAGTATATATAATCCAGATCCTTTTGATTTTTTTTTACAAAATTGGTTGCTGTTCATATTTGGGTATTATTATTTTCTAAAATGTTTACAAATGTAGTTTAATTGCTATCCTGTGATCCAATAGTGTGTCACAGTATTTTTGAAAACCATATCTTCCTGTACATATTATATGAGAGAAAGAGAGTTTTTTGTTGAAGTTTGTAAAGCTGTCTTTACTGATATTGTGGTCACTTACACCTTTATAATCTGTCATCTGTTTGTGGCCTGCTTCTGGGTAAAAAAACTTGTTTTGCAGGCTTGACCACACAATGCTCTCTATCTCTGAATCCCATGCAGTAATGGAAATGTCAAGCCACAGGAAACAATATGATAATGAGCAAAGACAGCAATTTAGATTGCAAACTTGTTTTGCAGCTAAACACTTGGCAAGCTGTCAAAAGTTCTGCATAAAACAGTGGCTATCGCGAGAATTAAGTGTGACTTAAGAGATCTGGGACTGAGTCTCTGTCATTTCGATTACCATGTACATACAATGATATATTCCGTGTGCTTTCTGTATATAGGGAGGAAGGTAGCAGACTTATTTTTTGTTTTAAATTATCAACTTGCAGGTAAGGAGTGGGGAGTGTGATGTGGCGCATCTTCTCCCAACCTCATTTCTTTTGCATGTGACTTGCCTGTCAGGAGCAACAAATACTTCAAGTGACAAATAGCAAGCAGTGAGTTTAAGGAATGGTCCCTTTGGATAATCAAAGCCAACTTATTGCCTGGGACTTTTAGTCAACGGCACTTCCCACCAGACCTCAAACGAAGTTCCAACAGATATAATGACGGTACAAATTTCTCTTCTTCAGGCACAGTTTAAAAGGGACTATTGTGTCCTGAAGTTATGTTGAAATCAAGATGACAGAACAGCCGATCAAATCGAAGGTTTTTCACTGTTTAATTCAGAAGGCAAAATCAACATTAAAAGAAATTAACTTCTGAAATATGGTTTACTAAATAAAAACTGGTTGACACTCATGAAATATCAACTTCTACTTTAATCATAAATAAATATAATTTTAAAAGTTCTTAATATTTCAGAAAAAATCTGTGAGAGATTAGTAAATCAAATCTGTAAAGATTGTATGTAAGGTTAGATGTAAGGTTATCAAGACAAAGGAGATGATAGTGGATTTCAGGAGACATCCCCCCGCTATGTCTCCCCTCACAGTCCTCAGCAGCCCTGTGTCCACCGTGGAGAACTTCAGGTTCCTGGGAACCACCATCTCTCAGGATCTGAAGTGGGAGCAGAACATCAGCTCCATCCTGAAGAAGGCCCAGCAGCGGATGTATTTCCTGCGGCTCTTGAGGAAATACGGTCTGCCTCAGGAATTGCTGCTGCAGTTCTACACTGCAGTCATTGAGTCTGTCCTGTGCACCTCCATCATTGTGTGGTTTGGAGCCGCCACCAAGCAGGATAGAACCAGACTACAGCGCACAGTGAGGACTGCCGAGCGCATCATTGGAGCCTCCCTGCCCTCTATTGTGGACCTGTACTCTTCCAGGTTGAAGAAGAGGGCGGGGAACATCTTAAAGGACTCCTCCCATCCTGCGCACGGACTGTTTGATCTGCTTCCGTCTGGTAGGCGCTTCAGATCCCTCCAGACTAAGACTAATAGGCACTGGAGAAGTTTTTTCCCTACTGCGGTCACTTTGCTGAACAGTTAACTGCCGGTTAACTGTCGGCTAACTATTACTTGGATTGCACTACCTGTATGTATAATCTATATTTTCATTTATATTTATCATTATTATTGTTATGAGCAGAGAGACAACATCTGCCGGAAGTAAATTCCTTGTATGTGCACAGGTACTTGGCAATTAAAGTCTGATTCTGATTCTGATTAATTTACTAAGCATTTATAAGTCATGGGCCTCTGGCAACAAGGAGTTAAGATTTTCATGATGTTCTACATTGGGACTAGTTTGTAAATACCTGTAATTTATGACATTTCAAGAAATTCCATTGATTACAATGGAGAAGGTTACAAACTGCTTGTGAGGGAAGCCTAATCACTGACAGCATCTTTAAGATTCGCTTTTGAACAGCACAGACACAGAAATTCTTGAATTGCTGCCAGTTTCACAGAGAAGTGATGGAAACATTGATAGTTTTACCAGTGGATGATGCAGGCTACTAGCTGCCAGATTTACAGCAACCTGTTATTTACATACTGTTATATTCTGGTGCAACTTACCGTGTTCTTTCTATTTGTATCATGCAGGACAAACTGTCCAAAGAACAACACAACACCCGTATCAACGTCTTAAAGCTAACTGAGAAATGGCGCACTGTGATGCGAGAAGCTAAAGCTGCAGATTTACGCAAGGACATTGAGATCTTGACTCAAACCTTTGGAAGAATTATAGATCGGAAAGATGGCATCATCAGGGTGAGAGCTGAAATTACCATTGTCCCTAACTAAACCTATTGTGAGTTTCAACTCTGTTTTTGAATAAGGAGAGAAAGTAGAACAAGCACAACACAGAATCATAGAACTGTAGAGCTCTGCAATGGGCCCTTTCGGCTCACCTCATCCATGCTGACTATGATGCCTATCTGTACTAATCCCATGTGCCTGCATTCCTCTACACTTTCCTGTCAAGGTGGCTGTCCAGATACCTTTTTAACGTTGTAATTGTATCTGCCTCCACCACCGCCTTTGGCAGCTCATTCCAGATAATCATTACCCTCTGTGTGAAAACGTTACCCCGCAGAGTCCTTTAAATTTCTCTCCACTCACTATAAGCCTGTGCCCTCTCATTCTAGACGCCACTGCCCTGGATAAATGACTCTTATCTGTCATATCCATGCCGTTCATTAACTTTATAAACCTTTATAAAGTCACCCTTCAGCCTCCTCAGTTCCAGTGAGAATCTCTCCTTATAACTACAACCCTCTATTCCAGGCAACATCTTAGTGAATCTCTTCTGCACTCTATATTGCTACCACATCCTTCCTGGAGTGTTGGAACCAGAACTGTGCACGATACTCCAAATGTTGTCTAACCAATCTCCCAACTCTACTAATCATAATCTTGACTATGAAGGCAAGTGTGCTGAAAGTATTTTTCACTCTGCTATCCAGCTGTATCTTTGCTTTCAATGTGCTAAGAATTTGCATCGCCAAGTCCCTCTGTACATCAACACTCCTAAGGTTCCTGGCATTTCAGAATGCGTCTACCCAAAGTGCATTACCTCACTTGTCCGGATTAAATTCCATCTGCTAACGATCCACCTAACTTTACAGTTAATCTCTGTCCTGCTGTATTCTTAGACTATGTTCTTTGCTCATAACGACGTCACTAACTTTTGTGTCATTTGCAAATTTACTAATTATTTTGCATACTTTCCTCCCTCATTAATTAGACTGCTGGCTGGTAAGTGCATAAACAAACACAAATCTTTGCACTTCCTATTGGATGCAGTGAGTCTCAGGTTCGTTTTTGATCAACAGTTAGAGTTCAAAAGCAGAGGGGATTATTAAATGAAGGCACGTAGTCAGGAAAGATCAGTTAGTAGTAAGAGACATAGACAGACGGTGAAAGTAGGCAGAAAGTCAGAGTTTTTTTTTGAGGAAGTAGCCTTTTGGCTAAAATTTCAGTCTGATGATTACTACGAAATCCTCCCTATAATAACATAAGTGAAATAGCTAGTATTGTAATTATTTTTCTTTTACAGAACATAGAACTATAACACACCCACCCCAGGAGATTTAACAATTCACTTCATACTTTTTTTTGCGGAACTTCCGTATATACTTTGCATAGATGCTACAACTGAAACTCTGAATCAGAAATCCTCGACCTGTATTTCACCTTCCTGTAAGTCCCATATTGCAGTAAAATGTTTCAGGCAGTATGGGGCAGTAGAACACCAGACTACCAAACCAGAGAGCATGGTGTTGAATGAGCAAGTTTAACGTACTAAAGCCATCAGTAGATCCACTAATATATTTTAAATTACTCTTTATCAAGGCTTTAACAAAGGATTTGGAAGAGGCAGAACAGCAATATATAACAGCCATGCGTAACCATGTTCAGAATGTAGATAAGTTGATGGATTTGCAGCGGAGTAGACTGGTCGTACTAGAGGACGAATTTGAGGCAGAGTTGGAGTTACTAAAAGAAGAACTTGATGTTGAGAGGTCAGTCTCCAATTTGAGCATTTATTGAAAGTAAGCTTAGGATGCAAACAAAATTGTGTTATATTCTTTCACGAGATGTAGACTTCACTGTCAAATACAACATTTAATGAACTAGTAGGCAGCTGTTGATCCCAGGGGATCATGGGTTTGCACCTCTGGTGGACTATGGTGCAAGCCTGGGTGGGAAGATTTGAAAAACCAGCTGTTGCCCATGCAGCAGGTTTCCCCCTCTACATCACTGATGTTGTCCAAGGGAAGGGCAAGTGCCGATACAGCTTGGCACCAGTGTTGTCGCAGAGGTTGCCAGAGTGAAGTTGTAAACAACATCAAACTTGCTTAGGGAGCCCGGCTCTCGATTTGTTCCTCGGGGTTTACCCCTGAAGCCTTTACCATGGGTGGGTGTGGCTGCAAGGCAGCAGAGGTTTAAAACCAAGGCTGTTGTGCCCCACCTGCCCGTAGCAACTGGTTTTGAGGCGCCAGTGGTCCACCTTTGCCCTTTCTCTTGTCAGGAGAAACAGTTTTGCTGGGCCTAGTAGTTAAGCCACATGAGAAGGCCAAGAGTTGGACTTGGTTGTCAGAGGGTGTTAGAGCCGCACGCCATTTGGAGCATTTTATAGGTAGTGGGAGCTTATCTCCACTACCACTCCAGCCTTGACAATATTAGGATCTAGTTGGCTTAATAGGCCATTTCATAGTACAGTTAAGAGTCAGTATCACAGAGGATCTACCCTGGTTGAAGGCACTGATGCAATTATGAAGAAGGCATGATAGTGGCTCTACTTCATTAAAAGTTTGAGGAGATTTGGCATGTCATCAAAAACACTTGGAAATTTCTCCAGGTGTATGACTGGTTGCATCACTGCCTGTTATGGAAAAAGCTGTGGAGGGTTTCTGATTTAGCCTGCTTTATCACGGGCACAACCCTCCACACCACCAAGTACAATGAGGCAGTACCTCAAGCAAGCGGCACCCATCATTAAAGACCCTCACCATCTGGGACATGCCCTCTTCTCGTTACTACCATCAGGGAGGAGGTTTAGGAACCTGAAGACCCACATTCAACAATTTAGGAAAGCTTCTTTGTCACTGCCATCAGTTTCTGAACAGTCCATGGACCCGTGAATACTACTATCCTTTGGCACTATTTATTTTACAACTTATAGTAATTTTTACGTTTTGCATTGTAGTTGCTGCAAAACAACAAATTTCACAACATACGTTCAATGATAATAAATCTGATTCTGATTCAAGCATATTAATGAGTCTGGAATCACATAAAGAACATAAAACAGTGCAGTTCAGGAACAGTCCCTTCAGCCTGTGATATTTGTGCCAAACATGTTGTCAAATTAAACAAATCCCCTCTACCTTACACGTGATCCATATCCTTCCACTTTCATTGGTGCCTAAGCCTAAACACCATGATTGAATCTGCTTCCACTACCACCCCTAGCAGTATGTTCTTGGCGCTATCACTCTGTTTAAAAACAAAAGCTTGCTTTGCACATCTCCTTTAAATGTACACACTTTTGCCTAAAATGGATTTAGTGTTTGACATTTCTAACTTTGAAAAAAATTCTCTGCCTGTCTACCCTATCTCTGCCTCGCATAATTTTATAAACTTCCATCAGGTCTCCTCTCAGCCTCTGACACTCCAGAGAAAGCAATCTGAATTTGTCCAACCTGTCCTTGCATATGCCCTCTAATTCAGGCAGCACCCTCTCCAAAACCTCAGCATCCTTCCTTAATGGTTCAACCAAAATAGTAAACACTCCAAGTGAGGCCTCATCAAAGCTGCAAAAGGTGAGACCCTAAAAGCTACTAATGAACATGTTTTATGACAGTGAAGTACTTTCCTATTACTGATGCTCGGATTTTTATCTTTGGTGAATTTAATTTACTAGATTTAAATTATTTAATTGCATGGTGGGAACGCAAGCCTTGTCTCCAGATCAATAGCTGTGGATACTAGTCTAGTAAATTAACCACTGTGCTATCATTTCCCTAATTATATTAATATACAAGTCCATAATATATAGGAGCAGAATTAGGCCATTTGACCCATCAGGCCTGCTCCGCCATTTCATCATGGCTGATCCATTTTCCCTCTCAGCCCCAGTCTCCTGACTTCTTCCCGTATTCCTTCATGCCCTGACCAATCAAGAACCTATCAACCACCCAATGACCTGGACTCTACAGCCGCCTGTGGCAACGAATTCCACTGTCTGGCTAAAGAAATTCCGTTCTAAATGGACGTCCCTCTATTCTGAGGCTGTGACCTCTGGTCCTAGACTCCCCCACAATTGGAAGCATCCTCTCCACATTCACTCTATCTAGGCCATTCAATATTTGATAGGTTTCAATGACATTCAGAATCAGAATCAGGTTTATTATCACCGGCATGTGACATGAAATTTGTTAACTTAGCAGCAGCAGTTCAATGCAATACATAATCTAGCAAAGAGAAAAAAATAATTAGAAAGTAATAACTGATAAATAAGTAAATCAATTACAGTATGTGAATATTGAATAGATTATTTAAAAACGTGCTAAAAACAGAAATACTGTATATTTTTAAAAAGTGAGGCGGTGTCCAAGGGTTCAATGTCCATTTAGGAATCAGATGGCAGAGGGGAAGAAGCTGTTTCTGAATCGCTGAGTGTGTGCCTTCAGGCTTCTGTACCTCCTACCTGATGGTAACAGTGAGAAAAGGGCATGCCCTGGGTGCTGGAGGTCCTTAATAATGGATACTGTCTTTCTGAAACACCACTCCTTGAAGATGTCCTGGGTACTTTGTAGGCTGGTACCCAAGGGAGCTGACTAGATTTACAACCTTCTGCAGCTTCTTTCGGTCCTGTGCAGTAGCCACCCCATACCAGACAGTGATGCAGCCTGTCAGAATGCTCTTCATGTTACATCTAAAGAAGTTTTTGAGTGTATTTGTTGACATGCCAAATCTTTTCAAGCTCCTAATAAAGTATAGTCACTGTCTTGCCTTCTTTATGACTACATCGATTATGTGGGAGCAGGTTAGATCCTCAGAGATCTTGACACCCAGGAACTTGAAGCTGCTCACTCTCTCCACTTCTGATCCCTCTATGAGGATTGGTGTGTGTTCCTTCATCTTACCCTTTCTGAAGTCCACAATCAGCTCTTTCGTCTTACTGACGTTGAGTGCCAAGTTGTTGCTGCGGCACCACTTCATTAGTTGTCATATCTCACTCCTGTACGCCCTCTCGTCACCACCTGAGATTCTACCAGCAATGGTTGTATCGTCAGCAAATTTATAGATGGTATTTGAGCTATGCCTAGCCACACAGTCATGTGTATATAGAGAGGGTAGAGCAGTGGGCTAAGCACACACCCCTGAGGTGCGCCAGTGTTGATCATCAGCGAGGAGGATATGTTATCACCAATCCACACAGACTGTGGTTTTCCGGTTAGGAAGTCGAGGATCCAATTGCAGAGGAAGGTACAGAGGCCCAGGTTCTGTAACTTCTCAATCAGGATTGCGGGAATGATCCTCCCCCCTCATTCTTCTAAATTCCAGCGAGTTAAGACCCAGAACCATCAATTGCTCCTCACATGATAGCCCTTTCATTCCTGTAATCATTCTCGTGAACCTCCTTTGAACCCTGTCCAATGTCAGCACAGCCTTTCTTAAATAAGGAGCCCAAAACTGCTCACGATACTCCAAATGAGGCCTCACCAGTGCCTTATAAAGCCTCAGCATCACACCCTTGCCTTTATATTCTAGTCATCTCAAAATGATTGCGAACATTGCATTTGCCTTCCTCACCACAGACTCAACCTACAAATAAACCTTTAGGGAATCCTACATGTCCCTATGCACCTCTGATTTTTGAATTTTCTCCCCATTTATAAAACATAGAAAAGTACAGCCCATCTAGCCCATCCCAAAACCATAATCCTCCATCCATATACTTACCCAAACTTCACTTAAACATTGAAATTGAGCACCACTTCTGCTAGCAGCTTGTTCCAGTCTCATGACCCTCTGAGTGAAGAAGTTTCCCCTCATGTTCCCCTTAAACTTTTCACCTTTCACCCTTAACCCATGACCTCTAGTTGTAGTCCCACCCAACCTCAGTGGAAAAAGCCTGCTTGCATTTACCCTATCTATACCCCTCATAATTTTGTATATCTCTGTCAAAACTCATCTGAATCTTATACATCCTAAGGAATAAAGTCCTAATCTATTCAATCTTTCCTTATAAGTTGGGTCTTACAGCAATATCCTTGTAAATTTTCTCTCTATTCTTTCAACCTTATTTGCATCTTTCCTGTAGGCAAGTGACCAAAACTGGATACAATACTCCTAATTAGGCCTCACAATATTTTAAACATAGAAAATCTACAGCACAATACAGGCCCTTCAACCCACAAAGCTGTGCTGAACATGTCCTTACCTTAGAAATTACCTAGGGTTACCCATAGCCCTCTATTTTTCAAGGCTCCATGTACCTATCCAGGAGTCTCTTAAAAGACCCTATCGTATCCACCTGCACCACCGTCGCCGGCAGCCCATTCCACGCACTCACCACTCTCTGAGTAAAAAACTTACCCCTGACATCTCCTCTGTACCTACTCCCAAGCACCTTAAAACTGTGCCCTCGCGTGCCAGCCACTTCAGCCCTGGGAAAAACCCTCTGACTATCTACACGATCAATGCCTCTCATTAACTTATACACCTCTATCAGGTCACCTCTCATCCTCCGTCGCTCCAAGGAGAAAAGGCCGAGTTCACTCAACCTATTCTCACAAGGCATGCTCCCCAATCCAGGCAACATTCTTGTAAATCTCCTCTGCACCCTTTCTATGGTTTCCATATCCTTCCTGTAGTGAGACGACCAGAACTGAGCACAGTACTCCAAATGGAGTCTGACCAGGGTCCTATATGGCTGCAACATTACTTCTCGGCTCTTAAACTCAATTCCACAATTGATGAAGGCCAATGCACCATATGCTGCCTTAACCACAGAGTCAACCTGCGCAGCAGCTTTGAGCGTCCGATGGACTCGGACCCCAAGATCCCTCTGATCCTCCACACTGCCAAGAGTCTTACCATTAATGCTATATTCTGCCATCATATTTGACCTACCAAAATGAACCACCTCACACTTATCTGGGTTGAACTCCATCTGCCACTTCTCAGCCCAGTTTTGCACCCTATCAAGGTCCTGCTGTAACCTCTGACAGCCCTCCACACTAACCACAACACTCCCAAGGTTGGATAGCCATGCTGACTATCCTTAATCAGTCCCTGCCTATCCAAATACTCCTACAGTATATCCGGCCCCATAGAACACCTTCCAGTAACTTTCCCACTACTGATGTCAGGCTCACTGGCCTATAATTTCCTGGTTTATGTTTAGAGCCTTTCTTAAACAGCAGAATAACATTGACTATCCTCCAATCCTCTGGTAACTCCCCTACCGCCAAGGATGACTTAAATATCTCTGCTAGAGCCCTGGCACTTGCCTCCCATGGGGTCCAAGGGAGCCTTATCGGACCCTGGGGATCTATCTACCCTGATTTGCCTCAGGACGGCAAACACCTCCTCCTCCTTCATTGGATCTATGAAGTTGATGCCGCTTTGCCTCATCTATAGACTCTGTATCCATCTCCTGACTAAGTACAGATGCAAAGACATTATTTAAGATCTCCCCATCTTTTTTGGTTCCACACATGGATTAGCATTTGGATCTTCCTGAGGACCAATTTTGTCCTTTACAATCCTTTTGCTCTTAACACAGGTTGAAGACCTCCCACTTACCAACTACAAACGTACATGTTTGCCAGAAAACAGCCTGTCCCAACCCACACTTACCAGATCATTTCTGATATATAGTCTATGCTTTTATTCCTTCTGTCAAAGTGCAAGACGATATACTGCCTGACACTATTCCATCTGCCACCTCTTTGCCTATTCTCCTAATCTGCCCAAGTCCTTCTGCAGACTCTCTGCTTCCTCAACGCTACCTGCCCCTCTGCCTATCTTTGTATTGTCCATAAACTTGTCCACAAAGCTGTCAATCCTGTCATCCAAATCATTGACGTACAACATAAAAAGAAGTGATTTCAACATTGACCCCTGTGGAACACCAGCAGCTAATGAGAGAAGGCTCCCTTTCTTCCTACTCTTTGCCTCCTGCCAATCAGCCAATGCTCTACCCATGGGGATATCTTTCCTTTAATACTTGATCTTATGTAATGCTGTTATCTTGTTTAGCAGCCTCATGAACAGCACTTTGACAAAGGCCTTCTGAAAATCCTAGTACACATCATCCACCAATTCTCCTTTGCCTATCCTGCTTGTTATTTCTTCAAAGAATTCCAACAGATTTGTCAGACAAGATTTTCCCTTAAGGAAATCATGCTGACTCTGGGCTATTTTGTCATGTGCCTCCAGGTACCCTGAAACCACATTCTTAACAATCGACTCCAACATCTTCCCAACCACTGAGGCCAGACAAATTGGCCTGTAATTTCCTTCCTTCTGCCTTCCTCCCTTATTGAAGAGTGAAGTGATATTTGCAATTTTCCAGTCCTCCGGATATATCTTGTCATCAGGAAGTTCTCAAACTCTGAAATAGTAAATTTTTACAAAGTGTTTACAGTCTGTTTCAATTTAGAAAAAAAAAGATTTTTCAGTAGCGTAATGATCTTTTAATGATGCAAGAGAGCAAAGTGTAATTAAATGATTTATTTATATGTTACATTTAATAAAGTGGTTGTTATTATAGTAGTTGTTTAAGTCAGTTTCTTTCTGCACAGACAACAGATGATGGCACAGCATGAGCGGGAAAAGACCAATCTGGAGCATATCATACATGCAATAGACCAGGTCTTTACTAAGGTCTCAGATACTGCATGGCAAGACTTTACTAACACAAAGGAAGACCTCACGCACAAGGTAAGGAAACTTGAACATGGCTGAACAAGATGTGGATACCATGTGATCAAATATAGGAATTAAATTAGAAACAGTAGAATATCTCATGTTAACATTAAATCCTGGCCGATAAGTTTGCTAGTTTTCTGGGTTCAAACATTATTATAGAACTGCAAAGTAGCAAATACACTTTTGTGTTCAAACTAAAGCAGCATCCACTTCTGAAGGCACACCTTTATTGCACGTTTAACACCAAGAGTTAGTGTGCTGTTGGGTTATGGGGGGGGTAACAGACCCACAGAGTCGAGTCCAGCTAAATCCCCACACCCACCACCAACTCTGGACTTGCTTACTATCCAGCCAGGTTCTGGAACAGACTAATTTAGCCTTCCTTCAATCAGGGGCTTTGAACTGGATCTTTCCTCACAGATAGGGTTCAAAGAGTCATCAGGGAAACCTGGAAGTTTTTTGAGACATGGACGAAATGTTCCAGATTCAAGGAATTTGCCAATCCTCACTGAATAGTATTCACTGAGGTAGCAGATGCTCTGAGAGAGGAATGATTTTGTCTGTTTATCACGTGGCTATGATGCATCATTTTGTAAGTCTATTGATTACCAGTCTTATCCATTGGCAGTATTTGATCAACTGATTTCATAGTGGAGAGAAAATCAAGGGCAGACATAGTCAGATTGCACAGTATGCACTGCGATGGGCAAGGGTGCTACCCAATTGTTAAAGTTACCTAAAGATAAAGGAGGATTTAAAGATTAGCTTTATTTGTCACATGTACACTGAAACATGCAGTGAAATGCGTTAGTTGCGTCAAATCAAATCAGTGAGAGTTGTGCTGGGGGCACTGGTCCACTGGTCCATGTCAACCAAGATGCCCCATCCAAGCTAGTCCCATTTACCAGCATTTGGCCTGTAACCTTCTAAACCTTTTCTATCTATATTCCTGTCCTACTATCTTTTAAAAGTTGTTAATATACTGTATGTGCCTTAACCAGTTCCTCTGGCAGCTCATTCCACATTGATATCACACTTAGTGTTTGTTTGTTTGTTTATTCATTCATTCATCCATCCATTTTATTTATTTATTTATTTATTGATTGATTGATTGATTAAAAACGATTGCCCCTTAAGTCCTATTAAATCTCTTCCCTCCAATGTCCCCCAGTTCAGGCTTTTGCTGGACAAATAACTTTCCTCTTCAGTTTTTTATTTCATGAATAAAAACATTGAGCAACCTAAGACTCAAGATCATGAGGAAGATTGATTTCATCAGTGCTAATGTTGAAATTAAAGATGATTCCTGTATTTTAGTAGAGTTTATTAGAATTGCTATCATAGAAATTATGGCAGAATTATGGAAATTTAGCTTACTGAAAAGAGTCATTTCTATTATTTGTCATATTTATTTATTTCCAAATTACTTGGCCCAACAGCATGTTGGCACTCATTAAGAGAAATAATGTTTTTGCTGTGTTTAGGGCCTGGAGAAGAAGCATTCACTCCGTGTTCACCTGGAAAGTTTGGTGGAAGATCTGTGGGTGCAGTTCCAGCTTGGACTAAAGAACTACGTCGACGCAACTGAGGATAGAAAAATTGCATTTGAAACACTGAAGGCACGAGATGAGAAGAGTTCAAAAGAGATTGAAATACAAATGAAAAAGGCGCAGAAAATCCAAGTAGGTGTGATTTTAAAAAAACCCTGTGTAGTTCACCATAGTTGTTGTGGAGTATAAGAGTGAGTGAGCGAGTGTGAGTGTGAGCGTGTGTGTGTGTGTGTGTGTGTGTGTGTGTGTGTGTGTGTGTGTGTGTGTGTGTGTGTGTGTGTGTGTGTGTGTGTGTGTGTGTGTGTGTGTGTGTGTGTGTTGCACTGGATTTCCAGCATCTGCAGAATCTCTTGTGCTTATTCCTCTCCATAGACGCTGCCTGACCTGCTGAGTTCCTCCAGCATTTTGTGTGTGTGTGTGAGTGTGTGTGTTTGTGTGTGTGTGTGTGCGTGCGTGCGTGCGTGCGTTATCTATATATATATATATATTACACACACACACATGGACAGAAAGTGGACCTGTGTGCTTCTTTAACACTTGTTGTTTAGAATATTAATAATGCTCTTTATGTTGCAATTTTTCTTGTCCCTCTTAACTTTGTAAATACCTGCTCCTCTGAACTGTATTGTGCCATGTGAGCTCCAAGTGGCCATGTTCTCCAATAAACTTTCAGGTGGATTTTATGAATGACCAGTGATAGTGGGATGAGTGTGAGTGGTGTTTAATGTGTTTGGAAATCTCAGACAAATTTATTTTAGTGGATGGTAAATTGTGAGGCAAGCACTTGAAAATTCACGTTAAGTACTTTTGGTAACAGATTGGGAGAATGAATATATAAAATTGCTCCACTGGTTTCTTCACAGTTATCTACTTCAAAAATAGTGTACCAGCACCTTCCAATCAAGATGGTGCCAAGCGGCAATCTCCATTGAGGTTGTGGCTCAGACTTAGTTGTTATTTTTAGGCTTAGGTTTGTACAGATGGTTCTAGGAACAGAGAAGAGAGTTAGGTATTGGGTTAGGCTTTAGAGGTAAGGGATGTAGGGAAGTTAGAGGTCAGGTCAGAGTCTAGGCTTCCGCACTGTGTTCCGCATTAGAAGGCCAGCGACGTGGATGTTGGGCCCCCCCACCCCACCCTCCCAAGTTCAGCAGGCTTTCGTATGTTCCAGGGTTGGAGTTCCATGAACTCTCAGATATGTGAGTCAGCAAGACCCGAGTCTGATCCCAAGTGTTCAGGATCCCAGTCAGTGGAGAGTCTAGATTTTAAGTCCTCGAGTTTGGAGTCTTCATCCAGGGTCCTCATTCATCATCATCAATGAGCCCTGGGATTGATACTGAAGATCAAAGCCCAAAAGTCGATTGCAGTTGAAGCCCAGTGTGTGGTGATATGACGTGTAAGAATGTGATTGGAGTGAGTTCTGAGCATGTGCAGAAATGATAGAAAGATCTGGAAGCATGGCGCTGTAAGACACGTGTGGTTGTTGCTGTTAAATAAAAGTTATATTTCTTCCAGAATATGGTTCTTTTATTAGAAACCCATGGTACGTATTAATATAAAGAACACAACACAGTGGATGGAGCGATCTGCAAGTCCACTGGGGAAGTCAAAAGCCCCAATGTCGGTGAACATGTGAGACCACTGGAGGCTGGAGATGGCTTGTCCTGGGGTTGGAGTACTGTGAGGGAGAGGGAGAGAGAAGAGGGAGAGGGAGAGAAAGAGGGAGAGGGAGAGAAAAAGGAATGGGGCTTGATTTGCTGCTGTTATTGATGTTTGTGTGTTGTTCTGCCAAGCATTGTGGTCATGTTATGTTGGCACTGGAATGTGTGGCAACACTTGAGGGCTGCCCCCAGCATATCCTTAGGTTGTGTTGGTTGTTAACGCAAATGACACATTTCACTGTATGTTTTAATGTACATGTGATAGAACATAGAATAGTACAGCACATTACAGACCCTTTGGCCCACAATGTTGTGCCGACCCTTAAACCCTGCCTCCCATATAACCCTCCACCTTAAATTCCTCCATATATCTGTCTAGTAGTCTCTTAAACTTCACGAGTGTATCTGCCTCCACCACTGACTCAGGCAGTGCATTCCACGCACCAGCCACTCTCTGAGTGAAAAACCTTCCTCTAATATCCCCCTTGAACTTCCCTCCCCTTACCTTAAAGCCATGTCCTCTTGTATTGAGCAGTGGTGCCCTGGGGGAAGAGGTGCTGGCTGTCCACTCTGTCTATTCCTTTTAATATCTTGTATACCTCTCATCCTCCTCTCCAGAGAGTAAAGCCCTAGCTCCCTTAATCTCTGATCATAATCCATACTCTCTAAACCAGGCAGCATCCTGGTAAATCTCCTCTGTACCCTTTCCAATGCTTCCACATCCTTCCTATAGTGAGGCGACCAGAACTGGACACAGTACTCCAAGTGTGGCCTAACTAGAGTTTTATAGAGCTGCATCATTACCCCGTGACTCTTAAACTCTATCCCTCGACTTATGAAAGCTAACACTCCATAAGCTTTAACTACCCTATCTACCTTTGAGGCAACTTTCAGGGATCTGTGGAAATGTACCCCCAGATCCCTTTGCTTCTCCGCACTTCCAAGTATCCTGCCAATTACTTTGTACTCTGTCTTGGAGTTTGTCCTTCCAAAGTGTACCACCTCACACTTTTCCGGGTTGAACTCCATCTGCCACTTCTCAGCCCACTTCTGCATCCTATCAGTGTCTCTCTGCAATCTAAAACAATCCTCTACACTATCCACAACACCACCAACCTCTGTGTCATCTCCAAACTTGCCAACCCACCCTTCTACCCCCAGATCCAGGCTGTTAATAAAAATCACGAAAAGTAGGGGTCCCAGAACCGATCCTTGTGGGACACCACTAGTCACAACCCTCCAATTCGAATGTACTCTCTCCACCACGACCCTCTGCTTTCTGCAGGCAAGCCAATTCTGAATCCACCTGGCCAAACTTCCCTGGATCCCATGCCTTCTGACTTTCTGAATAAGCCTACCGTGTGATAGATAAATGAATCTGAATCTGACCACTGTGTACTCAACCTACCCCTCTCTTCCTACAATCTACAGTACAGTCGGCCCTCCTTATCCGCGGGGGGGGTTGATTGCGGGGGACACCCCCCCCCCCCCCGCGGATGCTCAAGTCCCTTATTTAACCTGTCTCAGTGCAGTGGAGTTTAGGACCCGGCAGAGCTCGGGACCCACCACCCTCAGTGTTTCTGTTCCGTTGACAGAAAATGATCACGATTGAAAATAAAGTGGAAATAATAAAGCGAACGGAAAGAGGTGAAACATCACTGGAAAAACGTTAGGCTACAGTTGGTCAACGATTGGAACAATTTTAAAGGATCAAGTGAGAGTAATAGAGCATGTGAAAGGCCCCGCCCCGATGAAAGCTACAATTATTACTAAGCAACGCAGGGATTTAATTATTGGAATACATATGTTTCTTAAGTGTTTTATATGCATAGAAAGGTAAAATATATACTATATACTAAGACAAACGTTTGGCTAACTGACACTAAATAATACCGGATGTACCTGTTCTGACTTATACCTAATACAATGTAAATACTATGTAAATAGTTGTTATACTGTATTGTTTAGGGAATAATGACAAGAAAAAAAAAAGTCTGTACATGCTCAAACAACAAGTGCTGGAGAGAGAACTTCCGGGTTTTCCCGATCCGCAGTTGGTTGACTCCACGCATGTGGAACCCAAGGATAAGGAGGGCTGACTGTATTTAAAAACTTGCACCTAACCACTGTTTGCTGAGTTACTTTGTTTTTTGTCCTATCAAGGGTATTACTTGTACGGTGATCCTTGGCTTTTCATTCAGTGCTCAGTTTAAATCAGTATTTATAGTGATAACTGCAAGTTTGACATCTGTATATTTTTTTGGTAGGATACAATATCAGCACTGAAGATTAAGATGGCGATCAACACATGGAAGTATGAAACAAAACATAGAAAAATACGGGAGGGTAAAGATGCTATAAAGCAACACTTTCTCATGCAGAAAAATCAGATGAATAGTCTCCGAGCGTCTGAGCACGAGCAGCTTGTCAAACTGACTGTTGAGAGTAAAGGTGCAATTGAAGCATTGAAGAACATCTGTGCTAAGGTAAAGTCACAGATCTCCCAAACTATGACTCGATACCCAAGGGAGTCTATACTTGGCTGGAGTCAGTGCGATGTAGATTCACGGGATTGAATTTTGAGATGATGGCTTTCCCCTATGAGGAGAGATTTAGATTAACCTATGCTCAGTGGAATTCAGAGGAACTGAATGGTGATGGTGTTGAATTATATAAGATTGAAAAGGGTGGATGGTGATACTGTTTCCCCTAGCAAAGGATCAAGAACTATGGGACACAGGACCAGGATAAGGGGTGGATCAATAAAAAGGGATATTGGAAGGTCTATACTAACATGTGTCTTGCCTACTCATGAAAGCAAAACTCCCAATTTAGTTTATTTTATCAGAACACTGTTTGATGGGTATAAGATTATATAGAATTATCTAATGTTTGTACTGCTGAAATGATTAAGTATTTTGTTCCTTCTGGCACACCAAACTTGCCTTGCAAATATTCCAGCAGGACATACACTACACTGTGAATTTAGACCAGATGTCAGTCTGCCTGAAGTCACTTACTGCCAGCAGGTTACTGCCTTACTCAGGCTGACCACGGAAACCCATCTTAGTTCCTCTATGCACTCCTAAATCCAATGACCTGACCCCACTGCTGACTAAGACCCAGATGAAATAGTGTGGAGACAGTCCAGACAGCCTCTGGCAAGTGACGGTCATAGGAACAGAATTAGGCCCATTGGGTCTGCTCAGCAGTTCAATTATGACTGATTTATTATTCCTCTGAACCCCATTCTCCAGCCTTCTCCCCATCTACTACTAATTACTCTTACTAAACAAGAACCTATCAACCTCCACTTTAAATATACCCAATGCCTTGGCTTCCACTGCTCTCTGGTTAAAGAAATTTTTCCTGATCTCTGATCTAAAGGGATGTCCTTCTTTTCTGAAGCTGTGCTCTCTGGTCCTAGACTGCCCCACTCTCAAAGACATCCTCTCCGTATCCACTTTATCTAGGCCTTTCAATATTCAAAAGGTTTCAATGAGATCACCCCCCCCCCCCATTCTTCTGAACTCCAGTGAGTACAGATCCAGAGCCATCAATCAATTTTCATAACCCTTTCATTCACGGAATCATTTTCGTGACTGTCCGCTGCGCCCTCTTCATTACCAGTACATCCTTTCTTAGAGAAATGGCCCAAGACTGCTCACAGTACTCCAAGTGTGGTCTGACCAGTACCTTATAAAGCCCCAGTGTTATATCCTTGCTTTTATAGTCTAGTCCTCTTGAAATAAATGGTAACATTGCATTTGCCTTCCTTACTACCAACTCAATATGCAAGTTAACCTTTAGGGGATCCTGCACAAGAACTCCAGAGTCCAAACTCCAAAGCACCTCTGATTTCTGAATTTCCTCCTCATTTAGAAAATAGTCTATGCCTTTATTCCTTCTAAATTGCATGGTTTTCTGCATTATTTACTCATAAAATGTGGTGTGATCTTCATCTAAGTCACGATAATAGACAAACACAATCTGCCTAAACTAAAAACACGCAAGCAATTGTACTTCTCATCATTACTGAGTGCATCTTTTAAGAAATCACAGTCTAGGTACAAAAAAAGTATGTAAACCTCTGGGGTAATGCCTTCTACAAAAGCTATTTGGAATCAGATGTTCCAATCAATGAGTTTAGATTGGAGATGTGGGTTGTAGAGGTGCCCTCCTCTTTTAAAAAAAAGATACACAAAGTCAGGTTACTGACAGAGCCTGCTCTTCTCAAGAAATATCTCTTTATGTGCTCCATGCTTTGATCAAAACAACTTTCAGAGGACCTTAGAAGAACAATTGTAGAGATGCATGAAGCTGGAAAAGGCTACAAAACCGTTTCTGAAGACCTGAGTGTTCATCAGTCCACAGTAAGAGAAATTGTCTACAAGTGGAGGAAATTCAATACTGTTGCTACTCTCCCTAAGAGTGGGCATCCTGCAAAGATCACATCAAGAGCACAATGTACAATGCTGAAGGAGGTGACAAAGAACCCAAGGGTAACAGTAGAAGACCTGCAGAAATCTCTAGAACTTGCTAAAGCCTCTGTTCATGTGTCCACTATAAGAAAAACACTTAACAAGAATGCTGTTCATGAAAAGACACCATAGAGAAAACCACTGCTCTCCAAAAAAGACATTGCTGCACGTCTCAAGTTTGCAAAGACCACCTGGATGTTCCCCAACACTTTTGGGATAATCTGTGGACAGATGAGACAAAAGTTGAATCTTTTGGCAGAAATGCACACTGCTATGTTTGGAGGGAAAAGGGCACTGCACACCAACACCTCATCCCAACTGTGAAGCATGATGGAAGGAGCATCATGGTTTGGGGCTGCTTTGCTGCCTCAGGGCCTGGACAGCTTGCAATTGTTGAGGGAACAATGAATTCAAAATTGTATCAAGACATTTTACAGGAGAATGTCAGGGTAGCACTCCATCACCTGAAGCTTAATAGAAGTTGGATAATGCAACAATGATCCGACACACAAGAGTAAATCAACAACAGAATGGTTTAAAGAGAAGAAAATTTGTGTTTTGAAATGGCCAAGTCAGAGTACAGATCTTAACCCAATTGAGATGCTGTGGCATGACCTGAAGAGGGCTGTTCATGCAAGGTATCATAGAAATATTGATGAACTGAAACAGTTTTGTATGGAGGAATGGTCTAAAATCCCTCCAAGTCTATGTGCAGCACTGATCAACAGTTATCAGAAACATTTGGTTGAAGTTGTTGCTGTACAAAGGGGTCACACCAGTTACTGAAAGCAAAGGTTCACATACTTTTTCCAACAAATATATGTATATTGGATCATTTTTCTTAATAAATAAATGAAAAAGTATAATGTTTTGTTGTATTTTTTAATTTGGTTCTCTTTATCTAGTTTTAGGACTTGCGTGAAGATCTAATCACGTTTTAGGTCATATTTATGCAGAAATAGAGAAAATTCTAAAGGGTTCACAAACTTTCTAGCACCACTGTATATTCCATCTGCCTTTATTTGCACAATTTCTTAATCTGTCTTAAGTCCGTATGCAGACTCTGTGCTTCCTCAACACTACCTGCCCTTCCACCCATCTTCATATATATTTAAGGTGGAGGGTTATATGGGGGGGACAGAGTTTAAGGGTAGGCACAACATTGTGAGCTGAATGTCCTGTACTGTGCTGTATTGTTCTTTGTTCTAAACTTGGCCACACCATCAATTCCACCATCCAAATCATTGACATATAACATGAAAAGAATCTGTCCCAACACTGACCCCTGTAGAACACCACTAACAGTTAGCCAGAAAAGGCTGCAGAACAACCAACCAGAAAAGGCCCCCTTTTCAGTCAGCCAATTTTTTTTTCTTTATCCATGCTAGTATCCTTCCTGTAATACCATGGGCTCGCAGCTTATCAAAAGCCTTCTGAAAAACCAAGTAAACAATATCCACTGACTCTCTTTTGTCTATCCTGCCTGTTATTTCCTCCAAAATAATTCCAATAGATTTGTCAGGCAAGATTTCCCCTTACAGAAGCCATGCTGTCTTTGGCCTATTTTATCATGTCCCTCCAAATACCTCAAAACCTCTTCCTTAATATTGGAACCTAACATCTTCCTTACCACTGAAGTCAGGCTCTCTGGCTTATAATTTTCTGTCTTCTGCCTCTCTTCCTCCTTAAAGAGTGGAGTGACAATTGTGATTTTGCAGTCCTCCAGAACTATTCCAGAATCAAGTGATTCTTGAAAGATCATTATTAATGACTCCACAATCTCTTCAGCCACCTCTTTCAGATCCATGGATGTAGTCCATCTAGTCTAGGTAACTTATCTACCTTCAGACCTTTCAGCTTCCTTAGTAATATCAACTACACTCACTTCTGCCCCCAACATTCTTGAATTTCTGGCACACTACTGGTGTCTTCCACAGTGGAGACTGATGCAAAGTACTTTTTCTCCACTTATATATTTTTTAGTTGCCTTCTATTGGTTTGTAAAAGGTTGCCAATCCTCTTTAAGTTACCCACTATGTTTTGCTGTATTGTATGTCCTCTCTTTTGCTTTTATGCTGGCTTTGACTTCCTTTGTCTCATTCTGAATTGCTCCCAGAAACTCCAGCCATTGTTATCCCTCTTAATGGCCCCTTTCAATCATCTTTGGTCAGCAACTGTCTTGTGCCTCTGTACTCCACTTTATACTAATAAGTCTGATTTTAGCTTCTCCCTCTCAAACTGCAGGGTGAATTTTATCATATTATGATCACTACCTTCTAAGAGCTCCTTTAACTTGGGCTCTCTAATCAAATCCAGTTCAATGCACAACACCCAATCCTGAATAGCTAATCCCCTAGTGGGCTCAACCACAAGCTGCTCTAAAAAGCCATCTCGTAGGCATTCTACAAATTCCTTCTCTTGGAATCTAGCACCTACCTGATTTCCCCCAAAAATCTGCATATTGAAATCCCTCATGACAGAATCACTTACTTATTACCTGTTATACTGCTGGTGTTTAGGGCAGCAATGAAGGTCCTCCATCTCTGGTGGTGCTTAGGGCTTCCTTCATCGTGTCACTAGCTTCCTCTCGGTTTTCACTACTGGTGCAGACTCAGGAATACTGTCGCACGCAGATGTAGGAGGATTCTTCATTGCTGTTTCCATGTCAATTTTGTTTTACCAGTCAGGGTTGAAAGCCCTGAGTTGAACCACCAAACCTGGAGGACCGGTGGACCACTCTTAGTCTGTCCTCTACCCTTTAACCTGTTTGGCATGGATGACCTTACCAAAAGCCAAAGCTTAAAGCCTTGACTTTAATTCCTTGAGGTTAATTCCTGGGATGTCCGGACTGTCTTACGCAGAGAGGTTAGAGAGACTGGGCTTGTATACGCTGGAATTAAGGAGATTGAGAGGGGATCTGATTGAAACATATAAGATTATTAAGGGATTGGACAAGATAGAGGCAGGAAATATGTTCCAGATGCTGGGAGAGTCCAGTACCAGAGGGCATGGTTTGAGAATAAGGGGTAGGTCATTTAGGACAGAGTTAAGGAAAAACTTCTTCTCTCAGAGAGTTGTGGGGGTCTGGAATGCACTGCCTCGGAAGGTAGTGGAGGCCAATTCTCTGGATGCTTTCAAGAAGGAGCTAGATAGGTATCTTATGGATAGGGGAATCAAGGGATATGGGGACAAGGCAGGAACCGGGTATTGATAGTAGTTGATCAGCCATGATCTCAAAATGGCGGTGCAGGCTCGAAGGGCCGAACGGTCTACTTCTGAACCTATTGTCTATTGTCTATTGACTCCAGCCAACGTAGTTCTCTAAGTTATTGAGATATGTAATCCTGGGTGATGGGAGTCCTTAATGATGGATGCTGCTTTTCAGAGGCATCACTCCTTAAGTTGCCCTGGATACTACGGAGGCTAGTACCCATGATGGAGCTGACTAAGTTTACAAGACTCAGCAGCTTATCTCGAACTTTGGCCTCCTCCCCCCACCCCAATACCAGACAGTGATGCAGCCAGTTAGAATGCTCTCAACGATACATCTGTAGAAATTTGCAAGTGTCTTTAGAGACATACCAAATATCTTCAAACTCCTAATGAAATTAGCCACTATCGTGCCTTCTTTGTAGCTGCATTGATACGTTGGGCCCAGAATAGATCCTCAGTGATATTGACACCCAGGAACTTGAAATTGCTCACTCTTTCCACTTCTAATCCCTCTACGAGAACTGGTGTGTGTTCCCTTGTCTTATCCTTTCTGAAGTCCACAATTAGTTCTTTGGTCTTACTGACATTGAGTGCAAGGTTGTTGCACTCTCTCTCCAGTGCTATTTTCCATCAGTCCAATATCTGCCCTCGCTTTTCTTTTACGCTTTATAGGTGTATCTTAAAAATCTTTTGGTATCCTTTTATATTACTGGCTAGCTTACCTTCATATTTCATCTTTTCTCTCTTTACTGTTTTTCTACTTGCCTTGTTAGTTTTTAAAAGTACTCTAATCCTCTAACTTCCTGCTAATTTTAATATATTATATGCCCTCCCTTTTGCTTTTATGTTGGCTTTGACTTCCCTTCTCAGCCATGGGTGCCTCATCCTCCCTTTTAGAATATTTCTTCATCTTTGGGATGTATCTATCGTGGAACTTCTACATTGCTCCCATTAACTCCAGCCATTGCTGTTCTGCTGTCATCCCTGCATATATTTAGAAACTTGGGTATGAAAACTTAATCTGTTAATGGGTTCTATTTTAAAAGTGCACCAGATCTCTTCAAACAAAGTCCTTGTGGGGTCCATTCTCAGTTCTGGATGATCATCATAGCTAATTACCATTAGTCCTTACAAATACAATTCTTTTGGCGTCAATTTTGAATACTTGCTATCTTTGGCATAGGGTGAACACATTCTGAAAATGGCAGAGGCGTGCAGGAAATTAGAAACAGAAAAAGAGAAAGTTCTTCCATTCTATGCCTGCTCTCTGACCCCAGAAGAAGAGGAAAGGGTTCAAACTTTAATGAAGAAGCCGCCTTGTGAAGAGCTAGTTCAAGTAAGTGGTGGAGAAACTGTCTTATAAACAAGAGTTACTTAAATTGAAATTTTTGGAAATGTGAATATACTAAAGGAGGAAGTGGGTAAAGTCTAAAACTTGGCTGATGTTTATGCTTCCAGGTAGCAGAGGTAAGATTTGGGTAAGATAGGCATGCTAGAATTTGGATCTTGTGGATGTGAGAGAGAGAATTCCAGACAACATCAGTTAATCTAGTAGAACACAGACTGATATGGATCACTTGAGTTATGTGCTTCATTAATTTGTGGAACCTCCCTATGTTCCAGGAATACAATATTTGAATAGTAATTATGTAACATTTTATATATTGGCAAAAGACAGTGTTGTATTTCAATCAGGTTTTTGCTATCCCTTTCAGGATACCCTTTTGTGGATAATAAAGTATTTAAGTGTTAACACTGTTGCAATGTAGATAATACAAAAGCCAAATTGTGTTTAGCAAACTCCTGCAAACCTTAGACTGGATTATCTATTTGAGGGATAAATATTGGCCCAAGGTGAACACTGTTGACCTTCTTCAAAATAGTGCTTTGTGATCTTTTATATCACCTGAGAGAGCAGATAAGGCCTTGACCGAATCTCTCAGCCAAAAAAGTTGGCAGCTCCAGTCCCAAAAGTTGGTACTCCCTTAGTCCCAAACAGAACTTCAATTTTGGTGTCTATCCCTGGAATATTTATTACAAAATATATTCTCATAAAGTGAAATGTTTAGATCGGGCTCTGGTTAACTTTAATTAGTTGAGATTTTGGCTAAAACTAAAGATCTTAATTTGGATATGGGACTTGTCTAACCAGATCCACCACAGTGATTGATCTTCCCAGGTTCCATAGCATGGTAAATGGTGACATTTTTCTCTTTTTTTTCTTCTTTTAAGATGATGACAGATTATGAGGCTCTGGAGCAATTCTGGAAGCGCTATAATAAGGTTCGCTTAGACCAGATGGTTCTAGAACAAGATAAGCAAACCTTACTGCAGGAGAACCAGAAACTTCGGCAACTCCTGAAACAGTACTTAGATGGAATCTCAGTCAATGACCATATCCTGTCAAATCTGAACCCACTCATTGTTATAAACAACAAAACAAATGTGAAAATTAATATGCCTGTGACAGAATCTGCAAAGCCAGTTTACAATGTGATTGAAGCAGCACATATTGTTAATCACACAGTCTAACAATCACTTCATTTTGGGCCTAAATGTGCCTGTCTTTACTGACTGGTGCCTAACCCTTATGTCTGTTTAGCAAAGCTTTACTTAATTACCAAGTTAACTATCTACTTACCGGTCATTTATGTTCAATAAATAATTAGTCCACGTCATTTGTCAAATGGTCCAGATAAATTTATGCACATAGCCTTTGTAACGAAGTAAATAGCTCATTGTTTCCATTTAAGAAAGGCATTTAAAGTTCAACTCAATAGCTAAGTCTTTGCAAATCACCTGTAACATGGTGAATGTAGAGATAAAGGGGCAGAAATCTGTCCTTGATTTTATGTGCTCAGCACACAATACAGAGATTTCAATGCTGCCAAACTTTGGAAGGAGAGTCCAATGTTTAATGCAAATGGCTACGATCAAATTCTATCCTGTGGTATGTTGTAACAAATAGGGGTCTTTAAACTGTATGGGGAATTTGACCCAAACTTCTGTAGCAGTGTGTATGAACAACACCAGCCAGCTCTCACCCTTGTTCAGGTAACCTTATCAACGTGTACAGTACGTCTAGTTCACCTTCCTTTAAATACATCTGCACTTTGGCTGCCACATTCCAAGTATTCTGGGTAGAGGTGTTCTGTATTTCTGTAACACGCTGCAATGTTCCACTGCTGAGTAGCAGCAATGTTTGGGTTATGACTGGAGATAACTGGGCATGTTAGCCAATGAGTGGGATGTTGTTCTTTCTTGTGTGTCTGGGAGAGGGATTTTGCGATCTTTTTTTTTGCCGGGGAGAGATGAGGAGAGAAGACGCGAATGGAGAGATTTGGTAGATCGCCGGACAGAGTGGACTTGGAGCGAGGGTCCGAAGGTCAGCGATGATCGGAGGAGGTCGATGGTGGATGAACGGCCTTATCGGGGAGCTCCAACATTTGCGCATTAGACTTTCGTGAGAATGGGCCCTTTTTCTATTTTTTTGTTTCTTTACCAACCATTTGGCAAATTAAGAATTATAAAGCTCAATTGTTTAATCGCATATTGTGGACTGTTTGTTATTTCGTGGTGCTGATTTGTAACAAGGGACACATCGCACAGCATCCACCCAAACGAGATTTCATAAGTTTGGCCGGGCTGGGGGCTATCATCTCTCAGATTAAGCTGCTAGCCAAAGTGAGAGTTACATTTTTTTTGGGATTTAATTTATAACAATCTTGTATTTATGAGGCTCCTTCTTCTGATCAGGTCTGTGGTTGGGGACATTCTCCCCCTAGTCTTTTCTGAATCTTTCAAGTTGTGCCCAGTGGAGGTGCTGAATAGGGAGTCCAGGGCACAGATCTAACCAAGAATAGAGATGAGCAATCCAAACATTTCCTACTTGTTTGATATAAGGTTATTACAGGACCCACAGTCCATCTTTGTTACTTTCATGGTATCAGCTATTGATTGCCTCTTTTCATTCAGCAAAATGGATCTGCTCTTCCTTGCATCTGACTGGTACAGTCACTTGGTTTTAAATTTTGCAATTTTTCTCTTTTCTGTCAAGAGATCTACCTTTTGTTTTCGATCAACAACTATGCTAAATAAAGAACCTTAGCTTCAGCCATGAACAGGTTGACTGAAACCTAAATCTTGAAAAGAAGGGTGTGTGTATATAGTTTCCCCAGTTCAGTTGACCATTCTGAGTGACATATATGAGAGACAATGTTCAACCCATCAATCATTCCTCACTGCACCATCATTAGGTTCTCAAAGTGGTCACACACTGGTGCAGCTAAGGAAGGATTGTAGCATGTGGTACAGAATCTTCAACCTAGCTGAAAAATGCCCGAGACGCAGGGGGATGAGATCCAAAGTAATAGGCCTGAGGATGGGCTGTTGGTATACAACTAGATACAGTGTGTAGTGAGACTGTAAGAAAGGACGGACAGATGACAGGGCAAAATTGCAGTCAGTCAGATGAGTTAAAGTAAAAAGGCTGATGAATACATGATATATTTGGATGCACGCAGCATATGGAGTAGTTTGATGATCTTGTAGCACAGAGACTGGTCGGTATGACCTTGTTGGCATCACTGAATCGTGGCTGAAAGAGATCATAGTTGGGAGCTTAACATCCAAGGATACACATTATATTGAAAGGACAGGCAGGTAGGTGAAGGGGGTGGGGTGGGTGGCTCTGTTGGTTAAAAAATGAAATCAAATCCTTAGAAAGGGGTGACATAGGATCAGAAGGTGTAGGATCCTTGTGGGCAGAGTTAAGAAAGTACATGGTAAAAAGACCCTGATGGGAGTTACAGTGCCTATAAAAGTATTCACCACCATCTGGAAGTTTTCATGTTTTATTGTTTACAACATTGAATCACAGTGAATTTAACTTGACTTTTTTGACATTAATCAACAGAAAAACTCTGTTGTGATCTAAATTAATAACAAAATAATTGATTGTATAAGTATTCATCCCTATTAATATGACACAACAAATCATCACTGGTGCAAACAATTGGTTTTAGAAGTCACAGAATTAGTTAAATAGAGATCCCATGTGCGGTCAAGGTGTTTGATTGATTGTGGTAAAAATACACCTGTGCCTGAGGGGGTGGTGGAGGCAGAGACTCTCACAGCGTTTTAAGAAACATCTGGGTCACCAAACCATAGAAAGATATGGATCAAGTGCTGGTAAATGGGATTTGCATAGATATGTACGATGGACAACATGGTCAGGGCAGGCTAAAGGGCCTGATTCTATACTGTATGAATTCTAAGGCTGGAGGTCAGCAGCTCGATCACTGGAAGAGGTGGGTATATAAAAGTACTTGCCAACTGGCCAGAGGTTGATGATTTGTCCCGGTGGTGGGGACTGATTGGGGATTATGGGAGTAGGATAAGTTGTTGGGTGGAGTAGGGCCTTGAAGGAGAGGAGAGACCCAAGCCCCTTGTTAAATCCTGGGTATAGTGGAAATACTCGCTCCTTGGGGATAACCATTTCCTGAACAGCAATCAAAAGAGGGTGTTGAACAAGGTATGACACAATCTGACACTGACATTATCTCAGCTATTTTAAGGTAATTCTCGACCAAAGTGCCTGATTACTTTCTAAAAATGGTTGCAATTGCACTGCATTTCCAAAAAAAAAGAGATTTGTAGTCACTGCCAATAAAGAAAGTATTTGAATTTCTATACTGATATGTTCTCCTAAAAGTTATCTCTTACCATTAGCCTTGATGACTTGTTTCCATCTCTAGTAAGGAACGTTTTGTTTGCATTATCCCCGTGTTTCTCCCATTCAGTCTTGACTACTTTCTGTCTTCAGGACACAACTGGGGAAGAGCCTGGGGCACTTAATTCATTGTTCTTCAAGAAGTACATCACTGGCTGTAAAACGCTTTGGGAAATCCTGTGGTTACAAAAGGTTCAAGTAATTATCACTCTTCAGTTGTCCAGTCACCTCCAGTCATTGATAGCATTGTGAAAAGCTGCAGCCTCCTGAAAGAGGCAGTTCTAGTAATGCTTTATTGAGATTGTCTCATTCACTTTTTCTCTGCAGCCTCTATAATGCTATCCTGATGGTTTCAGTTAAATTTAGTTCTTGTTGGAAGCCTTTACTGAGAGAAGGAATAATTCTGTTTTGCCTTACTGATAGCACAACTACCTGTTCTTTCTTAACACTTAGTAATATTATCATTTGGAGGATATTTGCTTGAAGCACGTTATCATTCAGGTTAACCTTCAGTTTGATATTTTCATGTGGCCAATGTCACATTTAATGAAAATATTTGAGAGAAGACAACACAACCCTATCACCAACACCCTACCTGTCATTCCCATAGGTAACCCCTATTTCCATTCTACAATTGTGCTGTTCACACAGTTAAAAACTAACATGAGCCTCACTGCAGATTAATAACAGCTTGTAAGTGAAGTTTTTTATTGAGTTCTATTGTCACAGTTGAGGAAATACGATATTTTCTGGTTTATATTTCAGCATCAAGTCATTACTTTGATTAATCATATGGCGGGATATAAAATATAAGATCCAGCAAGCTTGCACAACTGTAGTATGAAAGAACTAATTCCACCAGTGTGAATTCTCATTTCCTACTGAATCTGTCACTTGGTCTCCCGTGAGTAGGATTACCAATTCTGAGCTAATTCGTGTTGAATGATGAGCTTTCTTTATTCAGCCCATTTGGAACTAGGTTGAGATTCCCCAATGCATCATCTTTGATGGTTGGACACCATGTTTGAATTTAAGCCAATACAAACAGGTAAGGGACTTCTACAAAGTCCTCTTCTTGCTTTTTTAATAATCTATGCAAAATAATGAGTATTTCCCTCCATTAATCCAATAGAGAATTTTGATATTATCCATAAGACTACATATCCATTAGAGGCTCCATATCATTTTGTGTAAACTGCACTGCCAGATAAAAGTTTGGGAATTGTCTATAATGCACTAGTGAACCTCTGTGTAATTCAGAATTCTACAGAGTGGCACCATGGCAAGACTAAAGATGTTATTTTCAACCCACATCTGAACATTAAAATTAAGTAAGAGACATGCAGAGTGTATGAGCATGTCTTGGTATTTAGCACTGCCATATTTCTTTATTAGAAAAGTAATCTTGGCATTCTTTTTTTCTGTGTGAAAGAACATCAAGTGGAGCTTTAAACTTACAATCTTGCACAATTATGGCCATGGGCATGACCAATGTATGGAAAGAATACTGTCAGTTATAGAAATGTATTTGAATATATGTTTTACACTATTACACAGCTAACTAACTGTAATATTGTTCACCTCTATGACTCTGTTACATGTGTAGAATTGAAGGGCCTAGAGTTCAACCTGTCAATATTACTTGAGGTAGTAATGATAACCATAATAGTAACCCAATTATCATGCACAGATATCACTGCCAGAATCAAAGGGCTATCTGATATAAAATAAACAAAATATTAAAACAAAACAGAACAATTAATTTCTGCAGAAATTTTATTTATTTTTTGCTTTGCCTCTTTTATCCTCTTTGGCTTTTCGTCTGGATGTTTTTTGTGTGTTTGCTTTTGAATACAGGTAATAGCCTATTAGACACAGAAGTCCAGGGATCAGCAGCAGGCTGATTATAGGGATCACATTGTCCACCAACTTCTTCAGGTATGTTGATTTCACTAATGTCACCAATTCAGTCTCAAATAACAGTACAGAGTCTCCTGAAATACAGAAAATATTCTAAACTCAATATCCAGACATATCTAACATTTTAATTACAGTAATTAAAATGCAGGTATATGAACACACTAGTAGAATAGAAAGGTGGGGAATTTTCAGTGGTTCTGACACTAAATAGATCACTCATTTCATTATACATTGTTGTCATCTGGGCCTGGCTATCTATTTTGATCTCACACTGAACCATATCCATAGTCTCAAAAAAGCTTTTCTTTTTAACAGTATTTAACAGTGCAGAACACAAACTTCCCTGTATCCAGGCAACTCTTCTACCACCAATGCACATTTCTGCAGAAGACCAGGAAAGTTTCTGCAGTTTCAGAGATGACTTCCACCTCCCCCCCCCCCCCCCCCCCCACCCCCGGGTCTCTACTCTCCAAGTTCTCCCTCAATTGTAATCTTCTATATAACTAGGATAATTATTCCTCGGAATGTTCATTTCTTGCTTCTCCAAATTATTAATCCAATGCACAATCACTCTCCTGATCTTCTCAATATATGGAAATCAAAATTCATCTCACAGGGTCTTGGGAAACATGCAGTGTGCAGAAAGTCTAAAATCTATTTGTTGTGATATTTAATTACTCCACCCTCCTCTACCCCCATTTAATCTTGTATCTTTTCAATTTACTTCTCAAAATTTAAAATTGAAAAAAAACTGAGAAATCATAGGTTTTTTATTGTGCTATTGAGTTTTTGTAATGATTTCTATCACTTTCTTTGAAATAAACACTGGTGATCATTTATATTACAAGATGCTATTTTAATTCAAGCTGGCTGAAAATATAGCTGCAGAAAGTTCAGAATAGGCATTCTGTGGTGTTGTTACTAAAAAAATGTCAGACAACAGAGCATGAAGGTAAGATCAGAGTTGGAAATGGGTCCATACCTGGAATGGACGGTGGAAAGCCTCGTTTTCCATATGCGAGGTTAGATGGAATGGTTAACTTTCTTTTTTCCCTTGAATTAAAAAAAAAACACTTGTTAGTTTTCTAGCAGGAACATAATTATTTTCCTATTTCATTATTACTAATCATCCAGTATCTAATAGATCACTATTGCTTAATTGGTAAAGTCAGTTATCACTAACAAATACAAAGGTCATTCCCTGGTTAATGTATTAGCAAGGCCAGTAGAATTAGCTTCAGTATACTTGGATTAGAAAGGGAAATCCAAAGCACTTTTCCATAACATGAACCCTTCCTGAAAAGTGTGAGAGCCAGAATAGTAGATGAGAATGGGTTTCATCTTAAAAGCTTATTATTACTCAGTGTCCAAGCTCTTGCAAAGGAATTGGGTGAGTGTCCAATGTTCATGGGAATGAACTCCACCGGGAGAGAAGAGAAAGCTTGTAAGATATTAAGAAGTGATTGAGAGACAGCTGGCTGACACTTCAGGTTTTTGAAAACTCTGTAGCGTATAATTAAACATTATAGAACATATAATTATTGTTACTACACAACACTGTGCATATTATGTTTAAATTAATTTTTGTATAATAAACAACAGATGTTACAGGGTGATATTCTGGATGGTTTGATCAACAACACATTTGGGACTGAGTTGACTTCAGCCATCTGTATATCAATATAACATCTTCAAAATTCTCCAATATCCTGTTTTTTCATAAATCAGAATTGCCGATTTCCTGTGACATAGGTCAGTGCTCTAGAAAGTGCATATTTCCAAACATGAAGTGCGACCTTTATAGAAATTGTGGATGCTTGTGTAGAACATTCAACATACAGCTAGGCATTTTGTGTCTTTTCAAGATTAGTTTTTGGGAAGTCACAGCTAATGACTGTCAGCAAGCTCCCAAGGTCAAATCATATGATTCATTTACTGCCTGTTAGAACAAAGTTGTAAATTGCTCCAAAAGATCAGGTAATGATCCAGATTCTCCCCTTCATCATCACTTGTACAGAACCTCTTGTCTCAACTGCATTGAATTGAATATTGAACAAAATCAAACCCGTACCTTTCAAGAACAAAACAGCTTTCCCACATGGAGTTACTTAACTGTTGTCAACCAGTATAGTGATGGGAGTCATTGATTTTGGATTTGAGAGGGAGAAAATAGAAATAAGCTTGATTGTGGGGGAAATCTGATGGTAAACATACATAATGACAGACATAAATTGTTCATGGCCTTGTCAAGAGTAAATTGTTGGAGAGTTAGCAATGCTTATTAAAATCACTGACTTTAAATCCAATTGGAAAAGCAGGTAATGTTTCAGGATAACAACCCTTTTTCAGTTAACTCAAACATTGGCTCTGCTTCCCTTTCTAAGGATTCTGATTTGATGGGCTGTTCATAGCATTTTCTCTATCAAACGTCTAGCATCTGAAGTCTTATTTGCTTTTAGCTTCAACTGCAGTCTAATTCAGATGAAACTTTTAGTCGTCCCATGATACAATCAAATCAACTTACCCGACACACATGTCAAGAAGACCCTGTTCCAAACCTATGAAAAGAAATCAAACCATTTACAATACTATTTGTAAATATACTTCCACCAATGGTTTCAGAATTGGAACTGAATTAAAATTCTGAATCATAATTAACCTCCTGATGGCAATCACACTTCAATGAAGATTTGTGTTTATGGAGTGAAGTCAACATTACTTTCATGAGTGTCAAATTAATAGCACTTAAAGGGCAAGTGACTGCCTCATTCTTGAATCAATCTTTGTAACTGGGTTTGGGAGACATATCTTCAGTACAGCTTCATTGCAGCATCAGAATGTCTCTTTTTACCTGGAATAACTTGTTTTTTGCCCAGTTCTACCACCAGAGGATCACGGATCAAAGAATTATCAAAAATGGTCCCATCTTCCAGTTTGCCCTAATACAGAGAAAAGAAAGCACATCAACTCTCCAGTATGTACCTCCATAGCAATCCATAAGGTTCTGTCAATAATTCAGCAAGCAGTAACCTAAGCATCTAACAATACGTTTAATTAACCTTGCACTAGCAAACTGAGGAGCCTCCCAATGGTCACCAAAATAATTTCCAGCATCAAAGTACCATTCAAATCCAGTCAATATTACATACCATTTACAAACAAAAAAAATTCTCTGTTGATACTGAAAATCCAAAGCAACACACATCAAATGCTAGAGGAACTCAGCAAGTCAGGCAGCATCTACAGAGAGTAATAAACAGTTTACGTTTTAGGCCAAGACCCTTCATCAGGGCTGGTATGGATTCCATACCATTTGCTGCACTGATTATTCCATAAAACATTAATGGAATTGGCAGATGACCTTATAGAGTGACACCGAATATCTAAAGGCAATAACTGTCAACAAGTTGCTAATATAATTATAACTATCATTTATACCCTCTGCAGCTAGCAACATTTCACAGGGCAACACATCAAAGGCTTGGACACCACAGCTAATAAATTGATATCTAAATTTAATTTCTCCTTATTTATGGTGGCTGCAGGAGTTGATGTCTGGAAATGGGACAGACACCATAAATCTAGTGTGATGGTTTTCTTTGATTTGTGTTTGATGGCTTTGCCCGTGTAAAAGCATTTCTTAAGCATCTTTCACAACCCTAGGATGCCCAAAGCATTTTACAGCAAATTAAATTTTTATTTGAAGTGTGGTCAGCGTTGTAATGTCAGAAGCTAAGCCTCACAAGCATTAACTTTAGCTGTTTTTACAGCAATCACTGAGTACATGCCTTCAACTTATTTCTGCGTGGTTTATTCACTTAAGTTGTGATTTTCCCATTTACTTAATTTGTCAATTCATAACAATTGTTAAGTTGCTACACAGTTTGCTATCTTCAATAAATAAATGTTAAATTTGCATTGAATTTCTGTGAATAAGTTATTTATATCTGGGATTCTTGGTTACATTAAGTAAACGTACGCAACGTGAGTAACGCAAAGGCATAATTAAAAAGGTTAGAATAAAATCCAATATTCCCAAGATAAATGTTGCTAGTTTGTTTATAGTTAGTGCGGATAGAATATTGCATGACACGCTACTTCGAGTCCACTTTGCCACTTCCTCACGTTTTATAATCACTGCACCCCCCCCAAAAAAAAAAGTTTGGTGGAGTTACGGTTGGTTTTCAAGCGGAAATATACTTTCCCTTAATCTATTCCCTGGTCGCCAAATATCTGCTGACGTGTTAGTACAACTACAGTCCCGCAGTCTCCACGTGTGCAATTTAGCAAAATAATCCGATTTTTTTAGTTACAGATTTAATAAAGCGAAAAGCGTTTTATGTTTCTTACGGTGTAGTGGATGTGAACCGTGTCCCCAGATTTCGATTGCTCGGGGCATCCCTCTGGTTTCAGCTGTTTATTAAAATAAACACAAATGGAAATGAAGATACATGTTTATAGTTGTGAACTCAACGTTCTGCTCAAAAATAAAAGTCCCGGAGAGCCGCTTGTAAAAAGGGATCTGCTCACCAAGACTTCCACTTTGAGTTCTTGTACTTTTTCATCCTGCCTGGAAATGCCGCTCAAGGAGCCGAGGATCAGGAGAAGGAGAACGGTTCTGCTCATCCTGACCAGCAGCAGATCGAGCGAGTGGAGGAAGACACCTGAATCGCAACCGAGTTCCTTCGCTAAACTACCATGAAATTAAGTAGTCGTCCAATATCCCGGCAGTCTCTGTTTTGTCCCTACGAAAAAGCACCGCCCACTTTCATTAGCGACTGTTAAGAGCATTTCAGATATTTACCTTCGTTTGTACACGGCTGCCGTTTATCACAGAGGAGTTTCTTAATCATCCTTCGGTCCTATTCCTGTACTCGCTGTACCAGCATGGATTAGAAAGGATCAGCAGATTGTTGGTTAATGCCCCTCCAAAGCACATAATTTAGGATTGTACTTCCATTTGTACTTCAGCGAGATGAACACATAAAAAATGAGAGCTGGTGTGGGCCATTTGGCCCCTGAATTTACCCCACCATGCAATAAAACCAGAGCTGCTCCAATCTTGGCCTCAATACCACTTTCCCACTCCCCCTTTGTCGGTTAAGGATATGTCAGCTTCCACTTTGAATATTTTCCATAACTCCACACCCACAGCTCTGATGGACAGAATTTCCAAGTATGATGTCTGAGAGAATTCCTGCTCATGGCCCCTTACTCTGAAACTAGTTCTCAGCATCCATCCTGCCGTCTCCCTTCAGAATCTCGTATGTTTCAAGAAAATCACCTCTCATTCTTTGAACTTGGTTGAATATAGGAGCCACCTGCTCAATCACTCTTCAAGCATGAACTCCTTCATCCCAGGAATCAATTGAATGAACCTTCTCTGCAGTGCCTTCAATGCAAGTGCAGTGCCTATAAAATATATTCCCGCCCCCTCTCGTAAACTTTCATGTTTTATTGTTTTACAACACTGGATTTAGAAACATAGAAAACCTACAGCACAATACAGGCCCTTCGGCCCACAAAGTTGTGCCGAACACGTTCCTACCTTAGAAATTACTAGTGTTACCCATAGCCCTTTATTTTACTAAGCTCCAAGTACCTATCCAAAAGTCTCTTAAAAGACCCCATCGTATCCGCCTCCACCACCGCTGCCGGCAGCCCATTCCACACACTCATCACTCTCTGAGTAAAAAACTTACCCCTGACATCACCTCTGTACCTACTCCCCAGCACCTTAAACCTGTGTCCTCTTGTGGCAACTATTTCAGCCCTGGGAAAAAGCCTCTGACTATACACACGATCAATGCCTCTCATCATCTTGTACACCTCTATCAGGTCACCTCTCATCCTCCTTCGCTCCAAGGAGAAAAGGCCGAGTTCACTCAAACTATTCTCATGAGGCATGCTCCCCAATCCAGGCAACATTCTTGTAAATCTCCTCTGTACCCTTTCTATGGCTTCCACATCCTTCCTGTAGTGAGGCGACCAGAACTGAGCACAGTACTCCAAGTGGGGTCTGACCAGGGTCCTATATAGCTGCAGCATTACCTCTCGGCTCCTAAATTCAATTCTACGATTGATGAAGGCCAATACACGATATGCCTTCTTAATCACAGAGTCAACCTGCACAGCTGCTTTGAGCATCCTATGGACTTGGACCCCAAGATCCCTCTGATCCTCCACACTGCCAAGAGTCTTACCATTAATACTATATTCTGCCATCATATTTGACCTACCAAAATGAACCACTTCACACATCTGGGTTGAACTCCATCTGCCACTTCTCAGCCCAGTTTTGCATCATATCAATGTCCCGTTGTAGCCTCTGACAGCCCTCCACACTACCCAAAACGACTCCAACCTTTGTGTCATCAGCAAACTTACTAACCCATTCCTCTACTTCCTCATCCAGGTCATTTATAAAAATCACAAAGAGTAAGGGTCCCAGAACAGATCCTTGAGGCACTCCACTGGTGACCGACCTCCATGCAGAAAATGACCCGTCTACAACCACTCTTTGCCTTCTGTGGGCAAGCCAGTTCTGGATCCACAAAGCAATGTCCCCTTGGAACCCATGCCTTTCTACTTTCTCAATAAGCTTTGCATGGGGTACTTTATCAAATGCCTTGCTGAAATCCGTATACACTACATCCACTGATCTTCCTTCATCAATGTGTTTAGTCACATCCTCAAAAAATTCAATCAGGCTCGTAAGATATGAGCTGCCCTTTACAAAGCTATGCAGACTACTCCTAATCATATTATACCTCTCTAAATGTTCATAAATCCTGCCTCTCAGGATCTTCTCCATCAACTTACCAACAACTGAGGTAAGACTCACTGGTCTATAATTTCCTGGGCTATCTCTACTCCCTTTCTTGAATAAGGGAACAACATCCACAGCCCTCCAATACTCCGGAACCTCTCCCATCCCCATTGATGATGCAAAGATCATCGCCAGAGGCTCAGCAATCTCTTCCCTTGCCTCCCACCTTATTTCGGTACATTTCATCCGGTCCCGGCGACTTATCCAACTTGATACTTTTCAAAAGCTCCAGTACATCCTCTTTCTTAATATCTGCATGCTCAAGCTTTTCAGTCTGGTGCAAGTCAGCACTACAATCACCAAGATCCTTTTCCATAGTGAATACTGAAGTAAAGTATTCATTAAGTACCTCTGCTGTTTCCTCCTGTTCCATACACACTTTCCTACTGTCACATTTGATAGGTCCTTTTCTTTCACGTCTTATCCTCTTGCTTGTAGAATGCTTTGGGGTTTTCCTTAATCTTGCATACAATTATTAAATACAAAACTGATTGCATAAATATTCACCCCCTTCAAGTCAGTATTTAGTAGATGCAGCTTTGGCAGCAATTACAGCCTTGCGTCTGTGTGGGTAGGTCTCTATCAGCTTTGCATATCTAGACACTGCAATTTTCCCCCTTCTTTACAAAACTGTTCAAGCTCTGTCAAATTGCATGGGGATCGTGAGTGAACAGGATTTTTCAAGTCCAGCCGTAAATTCTCAAGTGGTTTGAGGTCTGGACTCTGACTTGGCCATTCCAGGACATTAATTTTGTTGCTTTTAAGCCATTCCTGTGTAGCTTTGGCTTTATGCTTGGGGTCATTATCTTGCTGGAAACAAATCTTCTCCCATTTGCAGTTCTCTTGCAGACTGCATCAGGTTTTCCTCCAGTATTTCCCTGTATTTTGCTGCATTCATTTTACCCTCTACCATCATAAGCCTTCCAGGGTCTGCTGCAGTGAAGCATCCCCACAGCATGATGCAGCCACCACCATGCTTCATGGTAGGGATGATGTACTTTTGATAATGTGCAGTGTTTGGCTTATGCCAAACTTAGTGTTTAGACTGATGGCCAAAAAGCTCAATTTATATTTCATCAGACCATAGAACCTTCTTCCAGTTGACTTTAGAGTCTCCCACGTGACTTCTGGCAAACTCTAGCCGTGATTTCATGCTAGTTTTTTTTTCAACAGTGACTTTCTCTTTGCCACTCTCCCTTAAAGCTGCGACTGGTGAAACACCCGGGCAACAATTGTTGTATGCGCAGTCTCTCCCATCTCAGCCACTGAAGCTTGTAACTCCTCCAGAGATGCCATAGGTCTCTTGGTGGCCTCCCTCACTAGTCCCAATATTGCATGGTCACTCAGTTTTTGAGGACAGCTTGTCCTGGGCAGATTTACAGCTGTGTCATATTCTTTCCATTTCTTGATGACTGACTTAACTGTACTCCAAGGGATAATCAGTAACTTGGAAATTTTCTTGTGATTTTTCAACAACCCTTCTGTGGAGTTGCTTGGAATGTTCTTTTGTTTTTGGTGTAGTTTTTGCCAAGATACTGACTCAGCAGTGGTTGGACTTTCCAGATACAGGTGTATTTTACTACAATCCATTGAAACACCTTGACTGAACACAGTGATCTCTATTTAACTAATTCTGTGACTTCTAAAACCAATTGTTTGCACCAATGATGATTTGGTGTGTCATATTTAAGGGGGTGAATACTTATGCAATCACTTTGTAGAGATCGGTTTTCACTTTGACACGAAAGAGTCTTTTTCTGTTGATTAGTGTCAAAAATAGCCAAATTAAATCCACTGTGATTCAATGTTGTAAGACAATAAAACATGAAAACTTCCAAGGGGGTGAATACTTTTTACAGTCACTGTGTATCCTTATTTAAAAGTAGAGCCCAAACTTGTACACAAGTGCTCCTGCTGTTTTTCACCAAATTCTATAAAGTTGCATCAAAACTCAGCAATTTTTGTGCTCCAGATCCCTTACAACACACAAATAGTCTTCGTAATTACTTACTGTTACATGCATGTTAACTTGTTATGTTTGATATTATGATTTCAGGTTTGTTTGCACAAGTCTTATTCCACATGAATAATAATTTATTTTCTTATTCTTCAACCAAAGTGGATGTTCACATTCTCCTGATCTGTAAGAGGAGGTTGTGGACTCATCTGAACTCTCTGACAAGTTTTAGAACTATAGCAAGGAGAGTGTTCGTTCCTGAAGACTTCATGTTTTTCAGTTGACATATGGCCTGTTTTACAAATAAGACTTAGTTGAAAATCTAGCAGCTGAAACAAAATAGCACAGTGACAAACTGAAACTTAACAAATTAAAACAAAAGTCTATCAGTTTGAAAAGTAATGATCTGGACAACTTTGGTTTGCATTCTATCACAAACAATCCCTCTGATCTTTTAATCTCTGTACAACCTAAAACATGTTTGCTCTCTCACTTTTCTGGTTCAGATGTAGGGTCTTTGACAAAGCCATGACCCTTTGTCTCACAAATTAAAAATAATCACAGTTGTCCCTTTATCACAATTATTTGTTATGGGAGTTTGCTGTGCAGAAATTGGCTGTTGTGCCTTTTTCAAAAGTTCAAAGGCTTTTTACAATAACCTTAATTCTGTGGTTGTTGATTCTTCTGGCAGTGACCATAGTAATCAAAAACTACTAGTTCTCAAACCAGTTTGGCCTCATACGAACAGATGGCTTCCCTCTAAAGTGCCCTAATGAACTGTCATTAAATCAAATACTTCTAAAGTACTTGATTAACTTTTGCTGACAAGTACCGAGTACTTGATATTCAAAACAGAAAGCATTTTTCGTTTTCATCTGTGTTCATACTTTTGAACTAATTTACACCCCTGTGTTGGTATGTCAAAATTAGAATAATCAGTCTGTTTTTAGTTATGAGCACAGGATTCAGGAGTTAGAGTTGATTTGGAAAAAGTAGGGCCTTGCAAGATATAACTGAGAAGATCATAAAAGGCTATACTGTATTTAGCCTCTTGGAGGTTAAGCACCTTGGGATCTGACGTGCTATATAATTGCATTGTTGTTAGAGTGAGGGGCCTCTGTGGATTCAGAGCTTTCCTTGAAATGCTTTCTTTGCGTCTGATAGTGTGGGGAGGAAGCGGGTGAATGCTGTGCAAGGTTTCACTATTGTCTGGCTGAAGCAAGCTTGACAACCAATACTGTCTGAGCTTTGATGTAAGTGTTGTTTGAAATTACTGATGGAGTTCAAATCAAACCACTAAATCAAATTAGATTTGCAATAAAAAAATCAGGGAGTGAATGCAACAGTGGGTTATAACAGTGCAGACCATTTCAAATTGATGGGATGAAAATCCCTTCCAAGTGAATTTTCCTTATTAGTTCAGTCTTATGCTCAGAATTTCAAAAAAGTAATTTCTTAAATATATTCCATATGATATGATATAGTCCTGTGTCAATTCACTTCTGGGAGTGCACGTCTCCCACAACCTCTCACGGTCAGAGGCTGAAGGACTACACTTTCCCAGCCTTCTACAGATATGCAGTCACAAGCATCCTGACAAGCTGCATCACTGTGTGGTACAGAAACTGCAGTGTGGCAGACAGGAAGGCTCCACAACAGGTAGTCAAAGCTGCCTAACGCATCACCGGCACCAGCCTCCCTACCATCAAGAACCTGCATACAGAAAGGTGCCGGAAAAGGGCCAGGAACATCATGAAGGATCCCACACACCCTGCTTATGGACTGTTTGTCCCACTCCCATTAGGGATGAGGCTATGTAACATCCACACCAGGACCACCAGATTCAAAAACAGCTACTTTCCTCAAGCAGTATGGCTAATTGACACATCTACCCACTAACTCACCCCACCACACCTTTCACCATCACTGCTTCATTTCCTGTCACAGTCAGCTTATGTACAGACACTCCTGTACTAGCATTTCTTTATGTACATATATTTATCTAAGTATATAAGCTATCTTATATATTTATATTTATTGTGTTCTTTTTCTTTGTGTTTTTTTCTTGCACTGCATTGGATCCAAAGCAACAAATACAAACAAAAGAAAATCAGCAGATGTTGGAAACTCAAGCAACACACACAAAATACTGGAGGAACTCAGCAGGCCAGGCAACGTCTATGGAAAAGAGTACAGTCAACCTGGCCTGCTGAGTTCCTCCAGCAGAGTGAGTGAGTGTGTGTGTGTGTGTGTGTGTGTGTGTGTGTGTGTGTTCCAAAGTAACAATTATTTTGTTCTCCTTTACACTTGTGTATTGGAAATTACATTAAGCAATCTTGAAGCTTGACAGAACCTAAATTTAGCATCTGTTATATCAGCAAACATATACTTAATACATTCATTTGATGTTCATTAGCTATTTTAACATTTACAACAAACAGCTCAGCACCCCCATTGGTACAGCAGATTTAGTCTGTGGGAACTGACTGGTTACAGGACAATTCCAGGCAACATGCAACATTATTTCAACACTAGCACAGCAGGTGAAAGGGAAGCACGAGGGCCCCCAACCCACTGGGGTTAGTTAGTCTTCTCTAGGGTTTCCATTACATGTTCCAAAGGGCATCTGAGCACATGTTCAGGTGAGGTAGACTGCCAGGGGAAGGCAGTCCAGGCCAGGGGAATCAGAAGTAGAGTTCCAGCCTTGACCTGCATGGTCACACTCTGCTCAGCCATTACCAAATGCTGAGTGTGGCAAGAAAAAGACTGAACATAAAGCACTGTGAAACACTAAAAAAAACCCTCAGTAAACATCCAGATCATTGCATGGAATCGGAGCCAACATGTAAACACATTGAGTAATTACTTTTCATGTTGTGGTCACGTCTGAGGGTTCCTGAGAAACTTCCCTTCAAACTCAGATGATGTAAATACAATTACAGAGAAATGTGGAAAGATACTTAAAAGGAGATAGTTAAAAGATTGTTTATGAATTTTAGATATTTTATAAATAAACAAACTTAAAGTGACTGTTTTGTCCTTGGTTTTTAACCTCATATTAAAACCAGCTTCTCTGCCATGAACTAGAATTCTACCTCCAGTCCTAAATTAAAAAAAAAGGGAGAGTATTGGAAGCAGCTTGGTGTGAGGGCAGCAGTGCGAGACAGACCAAAGGTTTTAAAACGTAGAAGGTGAAAAGCAGAAAATAATCCAGGATTAATGTCAGGAAATGTCCCAGGAGGATTTGGAATGTTAACTAATTTAAGATGGTGAAAAGAATGATTATAAGTTCAATTAAAATTGAAGTTTCTAGAAGAGGGCAGAGGAAAAATAATACCCCATTCAAAAAAAATCTTATCACTAGCCTTTATCTTCCCCTCAATTTAAATAATTAGCTACGATATGTTTGTTGTTGAATTGAGAACTTGTAGTCTCCCTAACAGCCTTGGTTGTTTCTCTTTTGCTACTGTGCCTATTTTGAAGTTAATCCAGATATAATTATATATTTTGTATAGGAGTGTTCAAAATACAAGCGGGACTTTTCAATTATTCTTATTTGAATTGTTAAAGAAGTTGGTATAGGGTGAACATAGTTATGGTAGTAATTCCCAATGCCTGAAATGTTCTGATCACATTTTTTTTCTAAAATCATAGGTTGCGAGCGTCACTGTCATTGCTCATTCATACCTAACTGCATTGTTGGCTCATCTAAAAGGACAGCTTAGAGTCCATCATATTTCTCTGGGTTTGGGTCATATATTAGACAGACCAGGTTTGTTATTTGTCAGTCTTTGTTGATGTATTTTTTAAAAATTCTATTGTACTTTTTCTTGTAAATGCTTATATGAAAATGAAACTCAAGGTAGTGCCTGTATATGGCAAATTACATACTTAGATAAAAAAATTTACTTTGAACTTTGACCAGGCAGATTTCCTTTTTTAAAGGATTGCTGTTAATCAGATCAGGGAACCTGGTCAGAAATACTTATTCCAGACTAATTAACTAAATTAATATTCCCAGCTATCTTTTTTTTTAAACTTTTTTTATTGTTTTCAAATAGTTACAGGATAAATGTGTATGAAAAAACAATGTTACCCAGCCCCCCTCCCCCCTAACATCCCTATTAAAAAAAAATAAGAAAGAAAAAAAAAGAGGAATGCCTGGATATTGGAGGGTCGTGGGATTTGAACTCATCCCATAATTTATGGGTAGAGTACCATTGTGGTTAACTATTTAGTCCAGTAGTTTAACCACTATGGTACTACACCCTTAAATTATTAATAATCAATCACACTTAGTTATCCACCCACCTTTTCTGGGCAGTTAGATAGCAGATTCCCATCAAATATGACACTAACAAGAAGCAGTCTCCCACCTGGTCTATCCCCTTGCTTATAATCCACATGTCTCCTTCCATCCTCACCACATCCCCATATCGTTCTTTTCCTTTCTGTCTTTTGTTTACCTAATTTTGCCTTTAATTTCCTAATATTATTCAATGAAAGTTTCTTTTATTGAATTTATATGCCCCAAACCCTCCTCATCTCCCACTGATACCTCAGTCTCTGAGCACACCGGATCCAAACAGCTACACTACTGAATCTTGCAGCAACAGTTCCACAGATTATTGCCATGCTATGACCTTTTAACGGCATTGATGAATTTTATGACCACGGTGATAGCCATCTCCTCAACTCTTTTTGAGTGAGCAAACAAAATCTTGCCAGGCACTAATGTGCCATCAGGTGGCAGCATATTCCCACTTGGGTGACAATACTTCTGCTACCTTTACCTCCTGGTGAAATTCACTCCCAAGAACAAAATGAGGTCTCTTCTAAGAAAGTAAAACAGAGGAAGTATACTGCTGGAGTGAAACAGTGGATGGAGCTATATCCCTTCTGATTACGTGTATTTTAAATGTAGACTTGTGAACTCAAATTCCTTAGTAATACCTGAACATCTGTTACCCTTAAAGCAGGAATGTGCATACTTAATTTTTCCTGGCGCTTTGGATACAGGATGGCTGTGCATAATCTTTTTTTCTGCTCCTTTCAAATTCCAATTCTCTTTATTTACTGATTTGGAAAAACTTGATGCCTAAAGAATTTCATTACTGAAATGCTGGTTTAAATGACTAAATTTATTTCCAATATTCAACTGGTTTCTACCATGTCTACTGGGGTCAGCAAGTGAGGGACAAGGGGAGGCAGTGCTTTTTCCAGTCTATCAAATAGGCGTTCCTTCCCATTCATCCAGCTGTGAGTCAGTATAAGGATGAACAAGAAATGCAGATAAATGTTGGGAAGGAAAATCATCCACAGATATTGCACTAAACACACAAGAGGGTAGCAACTTGCAATGTTAAAAAGTCAGTTCCACTGACTCACTGTTACTACACTGCATATTTGTTTAACATACTTCTGAATACTTGTTAACTTTAAGGTTTTAAAGTGCTAGGTGCAGAGCTTTTATTCAGAGCATCTGTGGAAGGAAAATAAATTTAAATGTTTCAGATCAGAACAATGCATCAAGACTTGATGCCGCTCGAACCACGGAGTTCCTCCAGCAGATTGTTTGTTGCTCCAGAACCCAGCATGTGCAGTCTCTTGTGTCTTCACTTTTACTCAGAACCCTTCTAAAAATCTGAATAATAGAATCTTTGAAAACTTAACACTGAAATTATTTTGGAAAAATAGACGAAATTCCATCCAGTTCAATTTCTACTATCCTGGAAGTTGCAGTACATCATACAAGTACAATAGCTTATTGCCCTGATTGTTTCATTTTGATTAAAAAAAACAAGGCTCTACAGCCACTTAGAACACTTTATCTGAATTAAATACAAGATTTCAAAATGCAGTATTTTATTTGTTGCAAATGCTAAAGCAGCAGACTACTCAAAACAAGAACAAGAGTCAGCAGGAAGAATCAGAATCACATTTATTATCACTGACATATGTGAAATATGTAGTTTTGTGGCAGCAGTAGTGTAACACAAAAATACCATAATTTACAATAAGGAATATATAGTACTGAATATATAAAAAGTAATGCAAAAAGAGTGAAAATAGTGAGGTAGTGCTCATGGACCGTTCAGAAATCTGATGACAGAGGGGAAGAAGCTGTCGCTAAAATGGTGAGTGTGTGTCTTCAGGCTCCTGTACCTCCTCCCTGGTGGTACCAACGAGGAGAGGGCATGTCCTAGTCTCATTATTACTATTGGGGAGGGGAACCAATATCCTTGCAGGCAGGTTTGCTACAGCTATTGGATGGGTTTAAACTAATTTGGCAAGGAGATAGGAACCAAAATGATAGGGCTGAGGATGGGGCAGTTGGTTTACAAGCAGAGGCAGTGTACAGTGACTCTGTCAGAAAGGAAAGGCAGATAACAGGGCAAAATTGCAGTCAGTACAATGAGTTGCAGTGTAACGGGGGATTAAAACAATTTAAAAAGGGTGGGTGATGAATATAGGACTAAAGGTCCTATATTTGAAAGCAAGCAGTATACAGAGTAAGGCAGATGATCTTGAAGCGCAGTTAGAAATTGGCAGGTATGACATTGTGGGCATCATTGAGTTATGCTGAAAAATAATTATAGTTGGGAGCTTGACATCCAAGGATATACATTGTATAGACAGGTAGGCAGAAGGGGTGGGGTGGCTCTACTGATAAAAAATGAAATCAAATCCTTAGAAAGAGGCAACATAGGATCAGATGATGTAGAATCCTTATGGGTAGAGTTAAGTGTAAAAAGACCCTGATGAGAGTTATATACGGGCCTCTGAACAGTAGCAAGGATGTTGGCTACAAACTACAATGGGAATAGAAAAGACATGACAAAAGGGCAATGTTACAATAGTCATGGGGAATTTCGATATGCAGGTAGATTGGTGTTGATTTTGGATTCCAAGAGAGAATTTGCAGAATGCAATGAGATGGCTTTTTAGAGCAGCTTGTGGTTGAGTCTTATTAGGGGATCAGCTATTCTGGATTTGGTGTTGTGTAATGACCCAGATTTAATTAGGGAGCTTAAGGCAAAGGAACCCTTAGGAGACAAGAATCATAATATGATAGAATCACTCTGCAATTTGAGAGGGAGAAGCTAAAGTCAAAGATATCAGTATTACAGTGGAGAAAAGGGAATTACAAAGGCATGAGAGGGGAGGTGGCCAAAGTTAACTGGAAGGGGACACTAGCAAGGATGATGGTAGAGCAGCAATGGCTGCAGTTTCTGGGAGCAATTTGGAAGGTGCAGGATAGATGTATTCCAAAGAAGAAATATTCTAAAGCCAGGGTGACAACAACCATGGCTGACAAGGGAAGTCAAAGCCAACATAAAAGCAAAAGAGATGGCATATAGCAGAGCAAAAATTAGTGGGAAGTTATAGGATTGAGAAGCCTTTTAAAACCAACAGAAGGCAATGGAAAAAAGCCATAAGGGTGGAAAAGATGAAATATGAAAGTAAGCTAGTCAATAATATCAAAGAGGATAGCAAAAGTTTTTCAGATATACAAAGAGTAAAAGAGAGGTGAGAGTAGATATTGGACCACTGGAAAGGTAGTAATGAGGGACAAGGAAATGGTGGATGACCTGAAACAGTATCTTGCATCAGTCTTCTCCATGGATGATACAAGCAGTATGCCAGATGTTTGAGAGCATCAGGGGCAGAAGTGAGTGCACTTGCTATTACTAGAGAGAAGGCGTTTGGGAAGCTGAAAGGTCTGAAGGTAGATAAGTCACCTGGACCAAATGGACTGCAACCCAGGTCTTCTGAAAGAGGTAGCTGAAGAGATAGTGGAGGCAATAGTAATGATCTTTCAAGAATCACAAGATTCTGGCATGGTTCTGGAGGACTGGAAAATTGCAAATGTCACTTCACTCTTCAAGAAAGGAGAGAGGCAGAAGAAAGGAAACTATAGGCCAGTCAGTCTGTCCTAAGGAAGATGTTGGAGTTAATTATTAAGGATGAAGTTTCAGGGTACTTGGAGGCACATGATAAAATAGGCCAAAGTCAGCATGGTTTCCTTAAGGGAAAATCTTGCCTGACAAATCTGCTCAAATTCTTTGAGGAAATAACAAGCAGGATAGACAAAGGAGAATCAGTGGATGTTGTGTACTTGGATTTTGCATTTGACAAGAGCCTGTGGTATTACAGGAAAGATACTAACAAGATAGAGCATTGGCTGATTGGCAGGATGCAATGTGTGGGAATAAAGGGAGCCTGTTCTGATTGGCTGCCCGTGACTATAGGTATTCCACAGGGATCGGTGTATGTCAATGATCTGGATGATGGAACTAATGGCTTTGTTGCAAAGTTTGCAGATGATACGAAGATAGGTGGAGGGGCAGGTAGTATTAAGGAAGCAGAGAGGCTACAGAAGGACTTAGACAGATTGGGAGAATGGGCAAAGAAGTGACAGATGGAATACTGTGTCGGGAAGTGTATGGTCATGCACTTTGATAGAAGGAATAAAAGCATAGAGAATTTTCTAAATGGGGAGAAAATTCAAGATTCCGAGGTGCAAAGGGACTTGGAAGTCCTTGTGCAGGGCTCCCTCAAGGTTAACTTGCAAGTTGAGTCAGTGGTGAGGAAAGCAATGTTACAATTCATTTTGAGAGGACTAGAACATAAGAGAAGGATGCAATGCTGAGGATTTATAAGGCACTGGCGAAGCCTCACTTGGAGGACTGTGAGCAACTTTGGGCCCCTTATCTAAGAAAGGACGTGCTGACGTTGGGAAGGGTTCAAAGGAGGTTCACGAAAGTGATTCTGGGATTGAAAGGCTTATCATACAAGTGTTTGATAGCTCTGGGCCTGTACATACTAGAACTTACAAGAATGAATGGGGTGACCTCATTGAAACCTATCGAATGTTGAAAGGCATAGGTAGTGTGGATGTGGAGAGAATGTTTCTTGTAGTGGGGTGAGTACAGCTAGAGGGCACAACCTCAGAATAGCAGGACATCCATTTAGAAGAGAGGAGGAATTTCTTCAGCCAGTTAGTGGCAAATCTGCGGAATTCATTGCCACAGGCAGCTGTGGAGGTCATTGAGTGTATTTAAGGTGAAGGTTGATAGGTTCTTGATATGTCAGGGCGTGAACAAATATGGGGAGAAGGCAAGAGAATGGGACTGAAAAGGAAATGGATCAGCCATGATCAAATGGTGAAGACTCAACAGGCCAAACATCCTAATTCTGCTCCAGTGTCTTATGGTCTAATGTCGTGGGTGGTGGGATGCTTAATGACAGGCCCAGTGTCTATAAATTCCTGTGTTCACTGGAGGCTGGAGGTCAAAGATGCCCTGAGCTGGGGTTAGGTGACTGCGAATGTGCATTGGTGGGTGGGTGGTGGGGACTGCTTTGCTGTTGTTGTTGCTGCTGCTCTGTGCCTTCCGTATCCACCCTGTCAAGACCCCTCAGAATGTAACAAGTTTCAATCAAGTCCCATATCGCTTTTCAAACCTCAAGCTTAGCCTGTCCAACCTTTCCTTATAAGACAACCTGCCCATTCTAGCCTAGTAAAAAGTGTTATCAGTGCATTAACATCCTTCCTTAAATAAGGGGACCAATACTCCAGAGTACTCCAGATGTGGTCACACTGATACCTATATAACTGAAGCAGATCCTCTCTACTTTTGTACTCAATTACTCTCAAAATAATATTGTTCTGTTAGCTTTCTTAATGACTTGCCATACCTGCCTCTGGTCTTTTGCTAATCATGCTCTAGGTCACCCAGAACCCTTTCCTGTTGTTTAATATTTTTCTTACCATATGAGCAACTTTACATTTTCCCCATTCAATCTAATGCTACTCCTTTGGAGCTGCCTTATGTCCTCTTTACAATTTACTTTCCTCTCTACTTTTGTGGCCCAACTGTTTGGCTTTTTACCAGTTTCTATTTTAAAAGGAAACCTTTGCATATAGTGAGTGATTCTAAAACATAACACAGGATATGTGTCATGAAAATAGATATTAATCATGTTATCAGATCACACACCATTGCCCATAAAATTAGACCAAAGTGTTTTACACAGAGTTTACAGCTTATATCTTTTGGCCCAAATTACCTGTTTATCTCAGTTGTAGACGGGTCATATTCTGCATGGGGGTCGGTCACTAGTGGAGTGCCTCAGGGATCTGTTCTGGGACCCTTACTTCTCGTGATTTTTATAAATGACCTGGATGAGGAAGTGGAGGGATGGGTCAGTAAGTTTGCTGATGACACAAAGGTTGGAGGTGTTGTGGATAGTGTGGAGGGCTGTCAGAGGTTACAGCGGGACATTAATAGGATGCAAAACTGGGCTGAGAAGTGGCAGATGGAGCTCAACCCAGATAAGTGTGAAGTGGTTCATTTTGGTAGGTCAAATATGATGGCAGAATATAGTATTAATGGTAAGACTCTTGGCAGTGTGGAGGATCAGAGGGATCTTGGGGTCCGAGTTCATAGGACACTCAAAGCAGCTGTGCAGGTTGACTCTGCGGTTAAGAAGGTGTATGGTGTATTGGCCTTAATCAATCGTGGAATTGAATTTAGGAGCCGAAAGTTAATGTTGCAGCTATATAGGACGCTGGTCAGACCCCACTTAGAGTACTGTGCTCAGTTCTGGTCACCTCACTACAGGAAGGATGTGGAAGCCATAGAAAGAGTGCAGAGGAGATTTACAAGGATGTTGCCTGGATTGGGGAGCATACCTTATGAGAAAAGGGTGAGTGAACTCGGCCTTTTCTCCTTGGAGTGATGGAGGATGAGAGGTGACCTGATAGAGATGTACAAGATGATGAGAGGCTTTGATCGTGTGTATAGTCAGAGGCTTTTTCCCAGGGCTGAAATAGTTGCCACAAGAGGACACAGGTTTAAGGTGCTGGGGAGTAGGTACAGGGGAGAGGTCAGTGGTAAGTTTTTTTACTCAGAGTGGTGAGTGTGTGGAATGGGCTGTCGGCAGCGGAGGTGGAGGCAGATATGATAGAGTCTTTTAAGAGACTTCTGGATAGGTACATGGAGCTTAGAAAAACAGAGGGCTATAAGGTAAGCCTAGTAATTTCTAAGGTAGGGACATGTTCCGCACAACTTTGTGGGCTGAAGGGCCTGTCTTGTGCTGTAGGTTTTCTATGTTTCTATTTCTGCTTTTGCGAGTGCACTGCACTTCAATTTTCTCCCTTATGTCCATGTCCATCTTTCCCTGCAACCTATCAATAGCATTTGCCTCAGTCACACCTTGTGGGGTTGAATTCACATTCAAATCTAACCTTTAGCTAAGAAATTTCTGCGGAATCCCTTTTTGCATGCATCAGGTACTATGTTTAATTCATGGTCCTTAATTTTGGTCTTCCCAAAATAGCAAACATCCTGAAGGATCTTGGCCCAAAACGTCCACTTCATTGAACCTCATAGAAGCCGTCTGCCATGCTGCAGGCAGGCGGGCGTGTGTACGTTTTACCCTCTTCAGTATATCTTTCGTGATATAGGAACCAGAACTGTGCATGGTACTCCAAATATGGTTGAACCAAGGAAGCAGACAAAATGACTATTCCACTTCCCTATATAAAATAAAACTTCAATCATAAACGCAACGATTATCTCAGATCCAACCTTTTCTTGATCACATTACCACCCACCAACTCACAATCCTTTACGAACATTCAGTTGATATTTTCACGTCCAGGATGTTTGTTCCTTTAGTATTTTGTTGCAGTCATTTTCAGTCTGAACTATGGCACCAAATAAAACACAGACATTTTGTAATTGTACTTCCTGTTCAAGTAAATGTATAGAAGCAAAAGAAAAAGTATGTTAAAATAGATGCCACAATTCAAAGAGCAGTTAGGGAATAATCTCTTGAGGAATTATTTTTATCCCTGATCCACAACTAATTCACCTCAAACAGTTTCTAAATTCTTGCTGAAGGCAAAATAACAGCTATACTTGCAGTTACATTGCTGGCTGCATTCCCTGTTAATACACAACCAATGAAGGATGTGGGAAAAATGATAAGGAGTTATACAAATGCTTCCCTTTTCTTCCACTCTAAATAAGACTGTCATAGGTACTTTATTAGATATTTCAAGTACCTTCTCCTACACACCAACAAAGCTTTATTAGCAACTCCTCCATTAAAAACTGTGGTAATGTAACCTCCACCAATAAAAACCTGAAGATGCTAACTATTTCTGGAGCTCAGTTTCATTGATGGTAAAATGCTTCATTCATTGCAAATCAAGACATTTCAGTGAAATGAGATAAGAGCTCCACAAGGACGATTTAGCAATCGTCCCAGTAAGATGTACGTTCAAATGTCTTGGGGGAAGTCAGGGCTAATATGTGGTGAGCTCCACTTCTATGGCAACCAGAGAGGAATCTGAACAATTTTTCACAGAGAGTGTTGCTGTCCATTACATCAGTCTTCTGGTCTTTTGTGCACTTCCTCCATTAGAAAATACTGCATTTCCCTGTCTGGTTACATACCAGTGTCAGCTGCTGTGCATTGGAAAAGACAATGGCCGAATCCTCCAGTGTTTTAATGAAATTACTGCCTGGGTCAATATGTTGACTTGTGATGTGGAGAGGTTACACTGGGAACAATGTGGACAGGCTTAAAGCGAGAGACAGACAAGCAATAACTGCTCTGAATAGGGCAAAGCCAAGAGTGGCTCCCAACCTCTGCTCAGTCTCTCTGCTTGTATCAGGGAGGGATAGACACAAGGAACATTAGGACCCAACAGCTGATCAAGGAGAAGCTCAGTGGGGCAAAGAGCTTTCCGAGCATTCCTGTCATTCATCTGTAACAATGAGTTCACAGTAAATGTATTATCAAAAAACACATACATCACCATATACAACCCTGAGATTCATTTTCTTGCAGGCATACTCAATAAATCCACAATAGAATCACAACCATAATAGCATCAATGAAAGACCATGTCAAGTGGACATTCAACCAGTGTGCAGAAGATAACAAACTGCAAATACTAAAAGAAATAAATAAAATAATAAACAAATAAGCAATAAATATTGAGAACATGAGATGAAGAGTCCTTGAAAGTGAGCCCATAGGTTGTGGGAACATTTCAATGATGGGACAAGTGAAGTTGACTGAACTTATCCCCTTTGGTTCAAGAGCCTGATGGTTGAGCGGTAATAACTGTTCTTGAATCTGGTGGTATGGGTCCTGAAGCTCCTGTACCTTCTCCCTGGAGGTCCCTGATGATGGATGCTGCTTTCCTGTGACAATGGTCCGTGTAGATGTGCTCAATGGTGGGGAGAGCTTTACCCAAGATGACTGGGCTGTATCAAATACTGTTTGTTGGATTTTCCATTCAAGGGCATTAGTGTTTCTATACCAGGCTGTGATCTAGCCAGTCAATATACTCTCCACTGTACATCTATAGAGGTTTGTCAGAGTTTTCGACATCATAGTGAATTTTCGCAAACTCCTGAGGATTAGTGAATTAGTGAGTTAGATTTACAGCAGAAAGTGCACAAGAAAAAGGTTTCCAGTTTGGTAAAACCCCTCTCCTCATGGCTAACTGCACCCTATCACCTAGTCCCACTGTGAAAGTACAGCAAAATTCATCAGAGCAAGCAATGATCCCCCTTCTTTAGTGGACTAAAATTTAAAACATATTTAGACAAGTTATCTGCATTCATGAAACCAAGGCCATTCCACCATTAGGTGCTGATGGGGAAACTCAATGGTAGAATCAGCTCAGGGCACACGTATCATGAAGCGAGGAAAATAGAGGCCGGAATTGGAAGAGTTATAAACTCAGGGAATTCTGAGTTGCAGGAAAAGTCCATTTGAAAGGCAAGAGTGGACAGATGAGATGTGGACAATGACAGTAATTCAATGGATGTGGCCCCAAATAACACCACTATGACATCAAGGAATTACTCAAGTGTTAAAGGCACATGGGTCACAGTACCAGCAGAATGGTAATAATGAAAGTTCTATAATCAAGGGGGGAAAAGAACTATTTTGCAATTCTGACACGGAACCCTAAAATAGAATGTTGCATTTCAGAGCCCAGAGTAAAGATATACACTTGGGATGACAAACTAAGCAGAGGTTATGCTTTATGTTCAAACTGATAACACACTGAAGTGTGCTAATGGCAAGATATCCATTCTGCTTTATGTAGTAGATATTATGGAGTAGGTGATTAGAAAAGAAGGTAGATAAGTCACCTGGACCAGATGGTGTACACCCCAGAGTTCTGAGAAAGGTGGCTGAAGAGATTGTGGAGGCATTAGTAATGATCTTTAAAGAATCATGAGATTCTGGAATGGTTCCAGAAGACTGGAAAATTTCAAATGTCACTTCACTCTTCAAGAAAGGAGAGAGGCAGAAGAAAGGAAACTATAGGCCAGTCAGTCTGTCCTAAGGAAGATGTTGGAGTTGATTTTTAAGGATGAGGTCTCAGGGTACTTGGAAGCACATGATAAAATAGGCCATAGGCAGCATTGTTTCCTCATGGGAAAATCTTGCCTATCTAATCTGTTAGAATTCTTTGAAGAAATAACAAGCAGGATAGACAAAGGAGAATTGGTTAATGTTGTGTACTTGAATTTTCAGAAGGCCTTTGACAAGGTGACACACATGAAGCTGCTTAACAAGCTATAAGCCCATGGTATGACAGGAAAGATTCTAACATGGATAAAGCAGTGGCTGATTGGCAGGAGACAAAGAGTGGTTATTTCTTCAGCAGTTTGATCGAGGTACAACTGTGCAAGGAAGTGGACGTCAGTCAGTTAGAACAACTAGAAGAGTTTAAAAGGAGTCAGCTTTATAGAGCGGGCATCAGAGGAGTGGGAGACAGGGTAGGAGTGCTTTGGTTCAATGGAGCTTAGGCGATAAAGAGTCGAGGCAAGGTAGGTTGCCTGTGTAGAGTACAGACAGGAAGTATGTGTGTGAGGCCAGTGTTCTGTGCTCAGTGTAATGTGTTGTTACGCCTGTGCCCCCAACTCTGAGGGGCCGAAGGGTCCAAAGTAGCCCCCTCCTTTTTGAGGATCGCAAGATCGCTATTAATTCAGGTCAGGAGACCCAGGAAATGAGAGAGAGACGTTTGGAATGTCCTGGCCCCTCAGCGATACAAAGCCACGGGAAACGGCCATTGTCTCTTGGGGACGGAATTGTGTATTGAGCACTGTGCTATTTATTTGAAGCCCTCAGGGAATGACCAAAAGTGGGCTGGTTGAGGGGTGGCATCCTTTCAACCTGATTGACATCTGAGACCCTGTGAGTCAGGATAAAAGAGGGTCTGGGGAACAGCCTCTTGAGACGCACCAGAAGAAACGCTAGAAATCCTGTAACAGCGTAATAGCGACAGCCGGTGGAAAGCCCACGTGCGTCCTTTTCCATTTGCCTCGGAATTGGTGGGCCTTACCACAGAAGAACGGCTTTAGCTAAAACAAAGGAGAAATCAGCCCCAACGGCTCTTGAAGGATTGACATCATAAAAGGAATGGGCAAGTTTTAAACTCTCTCTCTTGACTCCAACCAGAGGCTGCAGCCTGCAGCTTGAATGAACTTGAGTGACTTTTATATTTCCATCGGACAATACATTATCCCCTAGACAACGATAGAGTTATTTCTGATTGATTATTATTATACCCGCGCTTTTAGATTTAGTATTGACGACGTATATTATCTGTATGGTTGCATTGATATTATTTTTGTGTATTTTTATCAATAAATACCGTTAAAAATAGTACCATCAGACTTCAACAGACCTCTCTATCTTTGCTGGTAAGTGACCCAGTTACGGGGTACGTAACAGTGTAAAGTCCAGGAAACTCCCAGCCTCCCAGTAGGAAGGAAAAGGGAGGAGGTCCTGAAAAAAGATTACAGGGTGGTAGGAAGGAAGTTGAGTAGCAGGACCACAAAGGTAGTAATCTCTTGATTACTGCCTGTGCCACATGACAAGCAATATGAGGCTATCAGGCAGGAACTTGGGAGCATAAATTGGAAACAGATGTTCTCAGGGAAAGGTATGGAAGAAATGTGTCAAATGTTTAGGGAATATTTGCATGGAGTTCTGCATAGGTACGTTCTAATGAGACAGGGACAGGATGGTAGGGTACAGGAACCATGGTGTACAAAGACTCTTGTAAATCTAGTCAAGAAGAAAAGAAAAGCTTACAAGAGGTTCAGAGAGCTAGGTAATGTTAGAGATCTAGAAGATTATAAGGCTAGCAGGAAGGAGCTTAAGAATGAAATTAGGAGAGCCAGAAGGGGCCACGAGAAGGCCTTGGTGGACAGGATTAAGGAAACCCCCAAGGCATTGTACAAGTATGTGAAGAGCAAGAGGATAAGACGTGAAAGAATAGGACCAATCAAGTGTGACAGTGGGAAAGTGTGCATGGAACCGGAGGAAATAGCAGAGGTACTTAATGAATACTTTACTTCAGTATTGAAAAGCTTCAGCATGTAGACATTAAGAAAGAGGATGTGCTGGAGCTTTTGGAAAGTATCAAGTTGGATAAGTCACCAGGACCAGATGAGATGTACGCCAGACTACTGTGGGAGGCGAGGGAGGAGATCGCTGAGCCTCTGGCAATGATCTTTACATCATCAATGAAGATGGAAGAGGTTCCAGAGGATTGGAGGGGTGTGGATGTTGTTCCCTTATTCAAGAAAGGGAGTAGAGATAGGCCAGGAAACTATAGACCAGTGAGTCTTACTTCAGAGGTTGGTAAGTTGATGGAGAAGGTCCTGAGAGGCAGGATTTATGAATATTTGGAGAGGCATAAGATATTAGGAATAGTCAGCATGGCTTTGTCAAAGGCAGGTTGAACCTTTAAAGCCTGATTGAATTTTTTGAGGATGTGACTGAACATATTGATGAAGGTAGAGCAGTAGATGTAGTGTATTTGGATTTTAGCAAGGCATTGATAAGGTACCCCATGCAAGGCTTATTGAGAAAGTAAAGAGGCACGGGATCCAAGGGGACATTGCTTTGTGGATCCAGAACTGGCTTGCCCACAGCAGGCATAGAGTGGTTGTAGACGGGACATATTCCGCATGGAGGCCGGTGACCGGTGGAATGCCTCAGGGATCTGTTCTGGGACCCCTAGTCTTCGTGATTTTTATCAATGACCTGGATGAGGAAGTAGAGGGATGGGTTAGTAAATTTGCTGATGACACACAGGTTGGGGGTGTTGTGGATAGTGTGGAGGGCTGTCAGAGGTTACAGTGGGACATTGACAGGATGCAAAACTGGGCTGAGAAGTGGCAGATGGAATTCAACCCAGATAAGCGTGAAGCGGTTCATTTTGGTGGGTCAAATATGATGGCAGAATATAGTATTAATGGTAAGACTCTTGGCAGTGTGGAGGATCAGAGGGATCTTGGGGTCCGAGTTCATAGGACACTCAAAGCAGCTGTGCAGGTTGACTCTGTGGTTAAGAAGGTGTATGGTGTATTGGCCTTCATCAATCGTGGAATTGAATTTAGGAGCTGAGAGGTAATGTTGCAGTTATATAGGACGCTGGTCAGACCCCACTTGGAATACTGTGCTCAGTTCTGGTCGCCTCACTACAGGAAGGATGTGGAAACCACAGAAAGGGTGCAGAGGAGATTTACAAGGATGTTGCCTGGATTGGGGAGCATGCCTTATGAGAATAGTTGAGTGAACTTGACCTTTTCTCCTTGGAGCGATGGAGGATGAGAGATGACCTGACAGAGGTGTACAAGATGATGAGAGGCATTGATTGTGTGGATAGTCAGAGGCTTTTTCCAAGTCTGAAATGGCTAGCATGAGAGGACACAGTTTTAAGGTACTTGGAAGTAGGTACAGAGGAGATGTCAGGGGTAAGTTTTTTACACAGAGAGTGGTGAGTGTGTGGAATGGGCTGCTGGCAATGGTGGTGGAGGCAGATACGGTAGGGTCTTTTAAGAGACTCCTGGATAGGTACATGGAGCTTAAAAAAATTGAGGGCTATGGGTAACCCTAGGTAATTTCTAAGGTAAGGGCCTGTATTGTGCTGTAGGTTTTCTATGTTTCTATGACTGTATTGGGAGCTTTTTCTGGTTGGCTGCTGGTTTACTAGAAGTGTTCCACAGAGGTCTGTGTTGGGACCAATTCTTTTTACATGAAATGTCAATGATTTGGATGATGGAATTGATGGCTTTGTTGCAAAGTTAGCAGACAATATGAATGGGTAGGTAGTTTTGAGGAAGTAGAGAGGCTACAGAAGGACCCAGACAGATTAGGAGAAAAGGCAAAGAAATGGCAGATGGAATACGGTGTCGGGAAGTGTATGGTCATGCATTTTGTTAGAAGAAATGAAAAGGTTGACTATTTTCTCAATGGAGAGAAAATTCAAAAAAGTGAGACGCAATGGGACTTCGGAGTGCTTGTGCAGGATTCCCTAAAGGTTAATTTGCAGGTTGAGTCTGTGGTGAGGAAGGCAAATGTGATGTTAGCATTCAAGAGGACTAGAATATAAAAGCAAGAATGTAATGTTGAGACTTTATAAAGCACTGATGTGGCCTCACTTGGAGTATTGTGAGCAGTTTTGGGCCCGTTATCTTAGGATGTGCAGAAACTGGAGAGGGTTCAAAGGAGGTTCACGAAAGTGATTCCAGGATTGAATGGTTTGTCATATGAAGACCATTTGATAGCTCTGGACCTGTAATCACTAGAATTCAGAAGAATGAGAGGTGGCCTCATTGAAACCTATCAAATGGTGAAAGGCCTTGATAGAGTGGATGTGGAGTAGATATGATGGGAGAATCTAAGACCAGAGGACACAGCCTCAAATAGAAAGGTGTCCTTTTAGAACGGAGATGAGGAGGGATTTCTTGAGCCAGAGAGTAGTGAATCTGTGGGATTCTTTGCCACAAGCAGCTGTGGAGGCCAAGTCTGTATGTATATTTAAGGCAGAGGTTGATAGATTCTTGATTGGTCAGGGCATGAAGGGATATGGGGAGAAGGCAGGAGATTGGGGCTGAGAGGAAAATTGAATCAGCTGTGACGAAATGGTGGAGCAAACTCGAGGCTACAGTCTCATGGTCTTAAAAGTCTATCAGTTTACAGTGGAAGCTGAGAAGGCTAGCATCTGACAGGACTGGGAACTTAATATTCTATAATATTTTTAGGAGTGGAGGTATGGGAAATGTGTGGCACTAATAATAAAACAATTCACAGTCCAATGATACAATGCAAAGGTGTAGGAGTTGTATTCAAACAGAATCCATATGGGCAGAGCTAAGGAAATCTGGATCATTCTGCAGGCTTTAGAACCCACTTATCAGCAAGTGTCAGATCTGCAGGCAGTTCAAATAATCGTTAAAAGCAAGTTACTAAATGCTTTGCTATACAAAGCTGGCCTGGAGTAAAAGATGATGCATTTGGTGATACTCAGTGGTGGTGTTTCAGCATCCAGCAGTGAGGAAGCTTCCCAGTGGAGGTCTGTTTACACAGGAGTCAACCCTCTTTCCATTGGGGACCTAGGGTGAAGAGTGTTACAAAGAGCAGTACCATGTAACATTCTGAGTTGGTTCATGGTCTCCCCAGTCACCTATTATTACTGTGGCTGGGAGGAGATGGTGTACCATGTACATATATACAGAGTGTGAGAGGCTGCAGCCTCTGTTTGAGTATCCAAAGAGGCTGCTCCTCAAGTACTGGCTGCACTTCAGCCCCACAGTCCTGATGGGTGAGTTGGTTGGGAGATCTCCTGGTCGGTTTGCTCCTGGACCTGGCCAAGGTATCCATTCATGGGTCAAGGTAGTTCTGCCCAAGCCATTCACCTATCCCTCTTCCATGGTTACGTCCAAGTCTGTCTCTGGGTACATTGGGAGATTTTCAGGACTGGTGGATCCCCCAGGGGCGCATCTGCATTGTAGATAGTGACAACTGTATCTTAATTTGAAAATAAAAATAGTGTATTGCTGTGATAATGTGATCATTTGAATAATTTTATGTATATAGAAAGTGATGAATTTGGTTAAAATAGTGATTGGATCTAAGACCACCTGCCATGAACGCTTCAGACCAGGAAGGGGCGCTGGGTAGTGGCAGGTCTTGACACACATCAAGGAGGAGATACAGGAGCCTGAAGACACACACTCAACATATTAGTAACAGCTTCTTCCCCTCTACCACCTGACTGCTGACTGGCCCATGAACCCATGTACACTACCTCATTATATTTTTTCCTCATTTTCCTTTTTAAACTACTTATTTAATTTTAAATATATATTTCTCATTGTAATTATACTTCTGTTATGCATGGCATTGTACTGCTGCTGCAAAGTTAGCAAATGTCACGACATATGCCAGTGATATTGAACCTGATTCTGATATTGTGGTGAGAGTAAGTATACAATTGGAAATAGCTGACACAATGTAATTAGGTTCAATGTGGAAAAAAAAGGAAAATGACAATTAAGAATACTGGTAGAAGGAGAAAAAAGGCAAGGTAAGAAAGGACCTGACCATTCAGCCAATCACTTCCCTATCTTGAGTCAGTAAACAGAATTACTGAAAGATGGGCATGGAATTTTCATGTATGAGATAGGGAAATTATAGGCCACTAGGTTTAACTTTGGCAATAATTGAGTGAAAATTTGGAATCCATTCTATGGGACAATGTAAATCTTCACTGAGAAAAGCACAGATTATTCTGGAATTGTCAGCATGGATTAAGAAAAGGTCATTCTGACAGACTTGTATGAAATTTTTTTTGAGGTTACAAGGACAGTCCCACTACTTAATGTAGTCTATGTGGATTTCAGCAGCAAGGTTTTTGAAGAAATCCCACATGACAGACTGGTGAAGACAATCAAAGCCCATGGGATACAGGGAAGGTAGCAAACTGGATCTAAGATTTTACGTTGTGGTTAACTATGTAGATAAAAGAATATCTGAAACAATTCTTTTGCTTTAGTTGTGATAAATTACACCAAATTACTTCTTTTGGAATACAGTATATGTGATCCAGCCAATAGAAATGGATCTATTAGGTGAAGACAAGAGAGATTGCAGGCAAGGCAGAAGTTCACTCACATCTTTCCCAACCTGCTCTCATCTACACTGGTGAGATTAAACATGGACCAGTCAACTGGTTTGCAGAGCACCCATGCTCTGTCAGTAATTGCCATCTTGACCTAGTGGCATACCATTTTAACTTTTCTTCCCACTTCCACACCAATGTGACTTACTCCACTGTTAAGGAGAGGTCAAACACAAATTGAAAGATCAACACTGCATATTCTACTTGGGAAGCTTATGACCAAGGACATGAACAATTTTCTAATTTCAGTTAATCCACACTCCTGGTGCTCTTCTCCCACACACTCATATGTCCACCTAGTTCTCCTTGTTCATCCTTCCCATCCCCTCCTCCACCTGGTTTCATCTTCTCCCCATCTGGTTCTATTTATCATCTATCAATCTGTACCTGTTACGTTCCCAGTAACCGGGTGACTTACCAGCAAAGATAGATAGGTCCGCTGAAGCCTGATGATACTATTTTCAAACGTTTTATTTTTAAAGGGGCACAACCGTATGGTTAATACAAAACATTCAGATCATATACATTGTCAAAACTCAATCTAAAGCACAGGTATAGTAATAATCAATCAAAAATAAGCTTTATCGTTGTCTAGGGGATACTGAGTCCAATGGAATATAAGAGTCACTCAAAGTCTGCAGGCTTCCCCGTTTCGGGAACCGCTGGCATTTCACGTGTTGGAGAGAGAGAGAAGGAACACTTGCCCGTCGTCTTTGCGAAGCAAATCCCTGTTGTTAGTTAAAACGGTTTTTCCTTTGGTTTCAGCCACAGACTCCCGATCCGGAATCTAACGCACGTGGCTTCCTTCAAAATGGCTTCCCGCTCCGACGGGAAGCGCTATCGTGTCTTCTTCGTGTGTCTCCTTGGTGCGTCTGAGGCCCCGCCTCGGCAGCCCACCTTTTATCTGGACTGGCAGGGTTGTAGATGTCAATCAGGGTGGGGGTGAGGCAATCTTTCCCCCCATCACCCAGCCCACGTTGCCCTGAGGATTTGCACGTAGTCCAGTCCCTTATTCCACAAAGGTGTCTCCCAAGACAATGGCTATTTCCATGGCTTTTGTCTGGCTGAGAGGCCAGCCCACATTCCAAACTGTAAGGCTACTCTCTCTCTCTCTCGATTCTCACAAAGGAGGGGGCTGGGGTTATAACACCTCCCCTCTTAAAAGTTTTTTACCAGCGGTTAAAAACAAGTTGGTGTAGGGTTTTTTTGGAATCTAACATACTACAGAAGCTTTTCTCTTCACAGAGTACTACCGTTATACATTCCAGTCAGTATCTAAACAGGTAACAATTACAGTGCCCCTTTCTTTAATATCTTAACATCACGTACCGTACTAAAGTCTGGTAGCATCAAACTTCAGCAACACAACTAAGGAGGTGTGATCTTAGCTTAGGTGCATCTACAAAAGTTTATACAAATACTAATTGTTTCGCTCGTGTTATTTCACCGGCAGGTCTCCAAAGGGGTTGTCTTTATTATTCACAGGCTTTGGTGCAAACCCGTACAACCGGCGTTGCTGTTTAAAAATGACAATTTCTATTAACCATCGCCTCTTTCCCGGGGAGACCCCCCGTGGGGAACTTGAGTAATTTGGCGAGGTACTCTCCCGCCTTTCCTTTCCATGAGGGTTATTCTCTTAACTCCGTG